>NW_020455599.1:167070-459946 GCF_003342845.1 Nothoprocta perdicaria | reverse complement strand
CCTCCCTCCCTCCTTCCCTCCCCCTTCCCTTCCCTCCCCTTCCCTTCCCTCCCCCTTCCCTTCTCCCTTCCCTTCCCTTTCCTTCTTCCTTCCCTTCTTCCTTTCCAAAATGTACTTTAAAGAAAGTCCTAACTTAGTTTTATCCTTTAAAAGCTACTTTAAAAGCAAAAGTAAACATGAGTTAGTTATCCTATTAAAACTACTTTATTAAAATCATTTCCATTTATCCTATCACTTCAGTTGGGTATGTTTTCATAAAAATTCCATTAACTCTAAGATTTTTTTCCTCCCAAGCCTATTTTAGACTGTATTATACAATTGAGGACCAAAGCAGACCTTACACTAGCCGGGGAGCTGGTCTTCTAAATATTAGGGATTTTGTCTGAATTTGACTTGAAGATTTTTGAATCAGCTTACAGTAAATATATACAGTATATGAAATATTTTACTACATTTTTATTAGATGTACTGTGTATCTTTATATTCACAGTTTATACTCTACTTATTTACTACATTTTTAAATATGAAGGGAAAAAAGACCTTGAAAATAATGAGACAGTGTTTAAAAAGATCTGAGCTTCATGAACTAAAGCATTAAGTACATTTTAATTTATTTACTGAAACATTTTTATTTTGCTTTATTTATATCGCAGTTTATTTTGGAATGCAGCCACATTTACAAGTCTTTGCAGGGATATGTGCTGAAAATATATGACTCAAAGCATTTAAAATTAAATAAGTATCAGGGGGCATCTGTAATAAAGTAAGCATTAAAAAATTCTAAGCTGATTCTAAGCTTATTTATGCATTTCCTACCCATTTGTGGAATGAATGGATATGCAATTTACTTTGGATTTACGTTTAGATTTAAACCACATCTGAAAAAAAGTTTACTCAATGGATTTCTTGGGTAATTAGGAAATCAAACCAAATTAAATCAGTCATTGGTGTTATCAGATCTGCCTACCCTTCAGTTTGTGTATGTATGCACAAGTAGTGTGCAGACACAGCCAAATATACATACAAATACACACACACACACACACACACACACACACACATACACATATGTATATATATATATAAAACTGCTAGCTGGTCATTTACTTTGCCTTCTCCCCTCGTGATGATCATATCATCACTCTAAATGGGGGATATTGCATCTTCCATACTGGGCAGCAATGAAATAATAGAAAAAAGCTGCATCACCACTGGCAAATATAAAATGCAAAGCTTTTTAAAAAGGTATATATTCTGCCTCATAAGGCACCTGATAAATGGTCAGTAACTTTGTGTAGCAAGAGTGTTTCCCGGCCATGGATATGTTTGAATGCAGAATATCCAGAAGGAAGGGAGATCTATCACTTTGAAGCACTGTCAGCAACTACCCATTTTTTAAAGTACGCCAGTCAATACCAAGCTAAATGGATGTGTTTATAGCTGAGGTAAAATAATGTAGCTCAGATACCAGGGAACAATAAATAGCAGGTATGTGGAAGATTCAGGAAAATGTTAATTTAAATACTGGCATTAATGACCTCATGATTTTTCCAGGCTCAAAGTGGCACAGAAATTCAGGTGTAACCTCATTTCAGAGAGGACCAGCTAAAGGGCCAGAACCTGCATGTCAGACTTGAATCTGAGCAAGCACAAGGCAGCCACACGCATATGAATCTGACTGGAGTAGAGCAGGTGTAGCAGTGAGGCACAGGGCTTAGAAATCTAGATGATTAGTAAAAAAGAAAGGCCTCAAATAATCTCCTGGAATTAAATTTTGGTCAGTTTTTAAAATCACTGACCATTACAAATAGGGTATTAGTGAATGAATAAAGGACAAGACAGATAAGCAATAGGGATGGTGTGAGATTTTAAGCTGAATGAATGAATGAATAAATGAAATCTGTAACACTTTGTCACTGTGACAGCAACCATAAAAAATTAAGACTTAGTTATAAGAGATAATACAGTTACAACCTGAGATACCAATTAAAAGGGGAAAGGTGCCTTTGCTTATAGCGAGACAGAAAGCAGTTCCCAAACAGCATTCAGATTTAAAATATGACCAGCAATAAGTGACCTACCTTTTATTTTAACTATCAATTGAACCTTTTCACAGCCCCACAGGCTAGGCATGAACTTTCATGAGACAAGGACTGAATGCATCTCGCATGCTTCGTAAAAAGCAGTTGTACAGAAAGATATATAACACCCACAGCACAAACCCCACAACCTTCTCCTTTCCTCAGCACAAAAATGAACATTCTTCTGCTCTGTAATTCTTACAAGAGACCAATTTCTGCTACCAATCAGTCAGATCCCTTTTTTTTCTGTTCTCCTCTTTCTCATCCTTTTTCCTGTCTTTGTAGATTTAACAATTTAGTAATCTGAAAGATTTGTGAATTGTGTGGTCTTTCAGTGAATCCCATTTTGAGATAGTCTTCTTCTAGAGGCTGAGACTGCTAAGTGTCACATGCACAAACCCTCTCTGGAGAGGTAGCAGAATTAAATGTAGTTCAGAAGAAATGAAATATCTTTCATGTCTTTGTGGGCAGGAGGCGAGGCGCAGTCTGTGCCTGCTGCAGAGCTTGGCTCTTTGGGCCAATCTGGTGGCTCAGCCTCTCATTTCTGGGAATTAAAGCCATTGAAATGGGGCCGTGGGATGGATGGAAGACTAAAAAGAGGAAACACTCATTTTAACGATTTCTGAATCTTATCCAGCAGTCATATTAAGACTAATGCATTCACTGTCTACTGCAGAACTGGCTAAGATTTAAACTTTTGCAACTGAAAACATTAGTCTGGGGCTAAAACTGCTCCAAATCTCTTATTTTTGACCCTCAGTGGGATGGACAGTACACATTTGAGAGGAATATTTTTCTGTCTGCTCACATCGCTTTAAACTTCTTATGAAATTCCTCTGAAATGTTGTGTGTTTTGCTGCCTTTGCTGGCTCTGCCATCCAGCACCTCCTCCTCCTGCTCTTTCAAATCGTGCTCCTCCCTGCTAGTGGTGCTGGGGCAAAATGCAGTCAGTCCTTCAAGTGTAACTGTTATCCTGGCCCTGCACCACTGGCAGAAGCTAAAGCAGTTACATTTATACCAGGCTAGACTGAAAAAAAAAAAAAAAAAAAAGAAAAAAAAGAGAGAGAGAATCTGTGATTGGTGTTTATTCTCTCACACGTTCATCTTTTTGTGCCCATGCTCTGCTAAATGGAGTGGAGAAATGTGCCTTCCTGACCGGTCACATCTCTCTTCAATCTACAAAGAGTCAACATTTTCTTTGTGCTTTTTAGCAGCAAGTGAAATTACATGAGAGCTAAAGGAGGAGAACATTAAACACAGGGAAAAACTTGAAATGAAGCATGCAGAAATAAGGAGCGGGTCACCCTCTTAATCTTTAATCTCTAATTGAACCTTACTCCTACCCCTACAATAACGTTAAGTCATGTAAAATATTATAGATATGTCGCCGAATAAAATATAAAATCCTTTTAAGGATTTAAATGGCAAGAGTCTTGAGCAGTTGACAATAGGCTTCTCCCAAAGAAACAACTCATCTGGACACGGGAGTCAGGATTCCTGGAGCTAGCTGTCAGGCAGCCTGTGAACGTCCCACATTTCTGTTAGCTGAGGGTATTGGCCCGTGCTGACCTCCTGTCCTCTGCTTGAGGCAATCACATCAAACTCCCTTCCTGAAAAGCCAGGGCGAACGGCACTCTGCTAATGACTCTTCCCTGCCACAGCTCAACGTTCATGACAATTCCATCCGAAGGAATTATGGACCCCGTATCTTTTGCCTGCAATTAATGAAATCCTTGCAGTTCAAAGACCCCTAACTTTAATGCCAATTCAAAGGGTATCAAAGTAATTGATGGTCTACTTGAATAAATGTGTGGGCTTAAAGAAAAACAGTATATAATCACAATGTCCTAAAATAGTGAAATTCCTGAGCATTACACAAACAGACGGTTAACCTACATCATTAGGGAAAAGAGTTAATTTCCTTATCAACTGTTTTCATAGAGGAAACTTAAACAGCAAGTAACTACATATTTCTCCTTATATACAAGAGCTCTTACTCAACCTTTGTACAGAAAATTTCTGCTCAGCTGCAGTTCAATACCTAGCATTTCCAGTATTTCCTCTGATTAAAATAATCCAAGCTAATTAACATGTAGCAACCAACATTAACAAGATATGCTGGGATTTAAGTGAACCCCTAATTTGTAAAATGTTTTCTACCATGCTGTATTATTGATTAAAAATTACCATTTTCTCCTGCTCCAGAGCAATTAGTGAAAATGTAAGATAATGAATATTCATAGAGCTAAGGTAGAAACTTGATCATACTCTGAGATACGATTTTTTTTGTACTTACAAGCAGCCAGCAAACAGCTGACAAGATAATGTTTATATGATGTTTTGACTGCAGCAGTTTGCACATTGCTGTCTTTTTTACAGGTAGAGCTGAGAATGTAAGAAAAAGGCACTTTTCCCTTTGACAAAAGCTAAAAGGCAAAAGTGCTAAATAAAGCTCTAAAAGTGAAGGCAAACTAATTTGCAGTGCTCATTCCCAAGTATTTGTCATCAGCTAGGAAAGGCCAGTTTCTCAAGTTAGCTAACACTAAAGCCAACAGCAGTTGAGATCTGTTGTTTCTGTTCATTTTTAATGTGCTGGCAAAGGTGAGATTTGTCCTTTATGTCCTTAAGTCTTAGTAACAGCAGCTTACTTTTATGAGCTGTTCAACTAGCTGTTTACTCCACACTCATCACAGAAATTACTGCTATTAGCACTTTGTCTTAATATCAGTCTTTCCTAGATTTAATCTCGCCACAGCCCAGTCTGGGCTGTCAACAGAACTTTCTTATTTTGTACTTTTTATTGCACACCAGGGGAGTGGAAATGGCACAAAATTCCTTTCAGCCGCAGGATTTTCAGGCTGCCAAATGACTTGGCAATGCAGAGAATTTAACTATACTTAAATTTAAATTCCTTTAAACTACCCCATCAGAAGCTGACACATAGCAACGTAGAAAGCCCCACGTGGCCAATTTTGCACAGTCAGCGCCTGCTTCTAAGTGCAACACATGTACTTACATTCCACTGAAGTTAGTAAGATTCACACATCTTCTTAAAGTACTTCGTTAAGCAGGTAAGCATGTTCATCTGAGTGTGCTTGCTGTGTTGAGACCAGGAGGAATTTCCTTGCTACCAGTTCTTTTAACCCATAGATTTCACATCTCCTAGGAACTCCTTTATATCTATTAAAGAGATTAGCCCTAATCTCTTTGCCATACAAGATATGGCAGATATCTTGTCTGGCAATTGCCAGACAATTGCCATATATGAGCTGATAAAAAGAAAGAGAAACACCTAGAAGGTAGCAGATAAAATTATGGAAGAAATTGCCACAGAATTTCAGATTCTTTGGCATGCACAATCAGTGGGATGAGTTATTGCAAGCAAACCTTCAAAGTAGCTACTATGTTATTTCAAGTATAAAGCTAGGTGTTATAACTTCACTAAATTACAACAGAAGAAAATACAGGGGAACAACTATCTATCACTGAGGCTCTTCCTCAAGTTCGAGAGAAAACGTGTTAGTGCTGTGTAGCCCATGGCCTCTGTAAACAGAGGGACATGTTAGATGGTCACCAGGCAGGAAAATCTGCCTGGAAAGAACATATGCACCTTCAAAACATATAAGCACATCCTTAGCAAACCCTGGGGCTAAAGGGGTTGATCCTCTCCAATGTGTACAGAAACAGTGGTGCACATGCAACCAGATGAGCTTTAAATTTCTTTCTTGGTCCTTTTTCCGGACCAGATGGCGATTCAAACATTTCTTCAGAGTTGCTATCTCAGTCTTTTCCCAGGCAACTGGGACTTTGTGTGTCATGCTGAGAGCTCAAACTATTAAGTTCTTCATCAAAAAGGTGCCTTTCTCTTTGAAGGAGAGTTTTCCTTACATAATAGCCACAGCAGCAGAATGTGCTGCTGGCGGCTGCAGCTGTAATGCCCTTCTAGTGGCAGCCTTCACAGGAACACCTCTGACAGCGAGGAAAAGTAGTTAAAAGCTGTGTCTGTCATGAACCAAAGTGCCATAGAAAAGGAGTTTTTTATAGCATACACCTTGCTGGAACTATTACAATTTTGAGGGGCTTTTTTTCTATAATGAATAACTTGTATCTATAAAAATAGAATGAAAAAGAATCTTAAAAGTAGGTTGCTAAGTTATCTGTCCTCCTTATTTGCTAACTCCACAGTCCTGCTTCTCCCAGATGGAATTCATTATGACTAAAATATTAACACCTTTTTCTGACAAAAGGAAAGATTGAATGCCTTTATAATATAACTGAGAAAAAAAAACTTTTATCAGCACTTCTTTTTGCTAGTTGTTTTTTTGATGTACTAATAATATAAAGTAATATGAAGGTTTTAAACCGAATCTTTGACTGCAGAAGGGCTGAATGTAACCTCATTACCCATGACAAATGAATGACACTGAATGCGTTTGCTTCTTAGCTTCAGTAGACGTGACCTATCAACACATACTGCTTCACATTTCCTCTTTCTCAAGGAAAATCCAAACCTGATATTCCTAGACACTAGTTTGAGTAGAGACTTTTAGACTCGCCCCGGCCCCCCCAAACAAAGTGATCACAGAAAACAAATCTCATCCTTCACTTGATTTGAGTAGAGGAAATCTGACACATTGTAAGACTGAGCAAGGCTTATGGAGAAGAGGAGAAGGAGGGAAACCTCCTGATACAGATTTCAGCCAGGAGATGGAAACCAAAAGTGTCTTTAGGAGACCTACAAGACCATATCCTGATATAGGTGAAAACACTGCAGACTCCCATCAGCCCTGGAGAGGGGACTGGAGCCGGGAGAAGGAGGGACCTCCCTAGCGTTGCCCTGGCTCTCCAGTGGGAAAGACAAATTGTGTGCCTAGTCCTCCCGCACTGCAGTTAGCTTAAGACCTTCCCTTCTCATTGTCTTCCCACAGACTCAAAGACCCCTCCTAAATATTATTTTGCGTGGCTCTCCTCAGCATCCTGCTGTTAGGTTCCAAATTACAGTTTTATTTTCTAACAATTTACTAGACAATGATACTGCAACAAGGGAAAAAATATCCTTTTACTCACAGCCTGGCTAGCCTCAAGGGATGGACCGTCTGATTGACATTCCAGCCACAAACGTGTCATTAGGCCAATTGAATAGTCTTGGAAAAGGAGGAGTTACCTGGAGCTCTGCTGCCCAGTTCAATTAATTTTATCGAACCATTATCCTCTAAACACGCTGCTTGCCTCTTTTATCATCTGTTCTTCTTGTCAGACACTGAGATAGTTTTACCAGCACCTTCTCTTATTTCTCATCACACTATTGCAAATGACCATAAACCAAAATCCAATGTTCTGACTTACCACAGATATGAGAATGTAATATATCCTTGAAATATAAATCAGAAGTTAATGGTTTAAAGGCAAAGCATGTCCTGGGATTTTCTTTTCTCTGTCAGAATCAAAAGTATTTGCCCGAAGTCATACAATCAAAGAAAAAAAAATCTAATAATCTTAAATTTATAAAATGTATAGATAAAATGAATAACAATAGCTTGAATAAGTCAGTTTAATTCCTGATAGATCTGTCCACTTCAGATTAGATAAACATAAGAATTTTTATCAATGCTATTTATCTTTATAAGCTTCCAGCAGTTTAAGGAAAGTTTACCTAAGCATAAGAACAACAAGACCAAAGAACACGTAACCTCGTCACCAGCAGCTTTTACTTTTTACAGATTTCCAGCAATGAGAGACACCCATAATGTATCTAATGTTCTATCTAGATATTCCGTTTTAGATATTTCTGATTCCTATTTTAGATGCTTTATTTTTAATAATTTAAGACTTAAAGAGAAGATGCTCTGCAGCAAGTCTTCTGCTGTTCTGATTTACCACAGCTTTAGCCTTCAACTTTTAACCTAATAGATTTCTATCAGTGTGTCACTGTATTACTATTTAACCATGTGACTACCAATAAGATAAAATATTAAACATGGATAGTAGACACCCATTTTTACCATTTGTAAGCTCCAGAATATTGGAGAAACATACAATAGGGAAAATTTTATCATCCAGAGGATTTCTGCTATAGAAACATTTTTTTGTCTTACATCTTTGGTGACTCTTCTGGTAAAATACCTTTCATAGACTTATGCTTGGTTTCCATCGTGCAAACTACAGTGCTTGTAAGTTGGATGATGAATCTTAAAACAGTATGGATCAGCAAAATTCTTTTGTCAATATTAAATCATGGTAGAAAAATAAAATTTAACAACTTCCATTAAGCATTTTAAGCTCTAATGTAATGCGGGACTAATAGCACTAATATATGGCCTTTGCCACCGTGTCTAAATCAATCAGAACCCAATTTCTTAGTGTTCTTTTCAATAAGAGGAGATTTAATGGTTTCCTTTCTTCTAAAGTCTTGGTGATCTTAACACAAAAACGAGCAGCCAGGGAAGCAGGGTGTTTATGGCAAACAGAACAAGCACAAGCTTAGACAGCAGGTGCACATTCAGGTAGTCAAAGTAGTCATTCAAGAGACGAATTATTGCTGTGGCTATCAACATTGCTACAACCAAAGCAGTTATAATGCTTAGACCCCTCTGACCATTCTCTAAGACAGACTAAACCCAAAAGACGGCGACTCGCCGCCTACGGCACGTTGCTCCTCCACAGCGGGATGCGTGACCACAGTTTCTGTGGGTCTCTTTCTGAGAGGAGCTGGGTACGTGTGAGAGTTACTGCAAATCCAAGTCTTGAGTCCTCTGCAGCGATGTGTGAATTTTCAGGGAACTGGGTTCACCAGACACCTCAATAAAGCAAGTTTTTGTCAACAAGTTTTTGTCAAGATACTGCAGAGGCTCTTAGAAGCACTCAATGCAAACTACCAGGGACAGACACAGATACAATTTGCTGCTGAACTGGCCGGCCTCTTCCTTGCAGAATCAAGTCTGTATTAGTAACCTGGTCAGTGAAGAAACTTAATCCTATCTTCTGATTTCCATAACCTCTCATTTACCACATAATGAATAATAAGAGTTTCCCAGCTACATAAATTAGGTTGTTGCCTCTTAAAAAGATAAGTATCAAATACAAGCTCCAAAATGGAACAGAATCTGTGCAAGGGTTGAGCCAAGCTGACTTATTATATTTCAACTATATTTTAGCTCAGTGTTGCCCAGGTTGATTCAACCCAAGGGGTTTTCTTCCTGACTCTGACTGTAATTACTATTTCCTTTGCTAATTCACGGCTAGAAACTTACTAAATAAATTGCTCTCTGGCTGGTGTCAAAGTTGCCATATAATATAAACACTTGGCTAGAGTTATCACTATTACACTTAATTTATTGAGATAAATAAGAAATCCCTTGGCACAACTAGTGTTTTACACCATAAAGAGCAGACTATTTTGACAACAGTCAGCATTATGGGTTCAGGAGTAATTACTGACATCAATCAATAGATGCTGGCAGTATTGATTATACATTCACTGTTAATTTTCTGGCACAGTATCTCTGGGATACGTCCATCACATCTTTCATTTAAGCCATCTTAAAAATGCCCAGAAATAAATACAGAATTTCACGCTCTGGGAAAGATTAAATAATCAGGTAATGAGTCAGAAAAGAACTCAACGTGTTACTGCATCATCAGGCTTGGAAGGAATAAATGAACTATTTTATTACCTCCTTCCTAATTAGTGTTAGATGTTAATATGGAGGAAAGAGAACTTCCAACAAAATGAAAGAAATATGGTAACTACCATCATGTTTCCTGGTTGCACTTTTCACAGTTAAATCAAATGGATGTTAAATGTCATCTCTGCTTTTAATGTGTTCTGCTTTGATCAAATTGAGCAGGAGTATATCCATTCTTAGCATTGGGCAGTGTGATTTTAGAAAGCTTAAATGGACTTAAGTAGGAGAGAGGAGGATTTAACTGCAAGTGATGAAAGTACGGAAATCAAATATAATGGATTTTTGGTGAATTTGTGTCTGTGTGTGTATGTGTGGGCACATGCACAAAATATTTACGCAAAATGAACTGCTGCCAGAGTAGGAAAGCAGATGCTAGATTAAACACACAAACAGTGCAAGAAACCTGGCAGACACTTAGGAGCACAGGCACTAGGGAACAGCAAAGACCTCAGAGTAAACTGGAAATGCTGGTAAAAGGAAAAAGGGGTATAAGCTAACTTCAAATAAATTTAGTTTGGAAATTCAGAGGAAATTGCCAGCCTACATAAGTAAGGGATGTAAATGTGCTAATCAGGTTGAAAATGGAGCTTCATAAATTTATTACCAATAATCTATGAAGCTCTAGCTGTAATCACTGGAAAGTGAAATCAGTTATCCTTGCTAAAATGTCTCCTGAGCTTTCCTCGTCCAAACACACAGTGACCTGGATTTTCACAGTGAATATATGCGGTTATTTTTGGTGGCCACAAGCACCCTTCTTGCTCTGGCAAGAATTCTCCTATCCTGGGGAATTTCTTGGACTTTTCTAAGAAACATCACTTAGTTTAGCACGACGTGGCTTCAGCCACCGGATCAGACACACACATTTTTGCAGTACAGCCACCCACACCTTTTCAGAGCAGCGTTTCACTCCCTGTCCAGCAAATTTGTAGCAAGATTGCCTCAACAGGTGCCTCTCTTGGAAATTTTCTGAGGAGATGGCACATTAAATTAAAAGGTATTTAGCCCTTTCACCGGATTTATTTTATTCATATTAAAGAATTCGTCTTTGCTACAAAGTGTGCACTTCCTTTAGCAGTAATGCTTGTGATTTAAAACTAAAAATTTAAATTGCAAATTACCTCTCCCATTGATTCCACTGATTTATTCTGAAAATATGCCATAGAGTGTTTTACATCCGCACTTTTAAATGCTGACTTGCAATACCTTTTCTCTGTACATTAAAATAAAAAAGAAAAAGTAGACCAAAACTGACAGATGCAATTCAGGTAATTTTAAAATGCATGTAAATTAAGTTCATTCCAGATGACCGTGTGATTTACTGTTTCACTTTCATATCACAGTCCCGCTCTGTTTAGCAACATCAATGGCAGGCTCTCCGTTTTAACTAGAGGAGCAGACAATATCTACTTTTTCTAGTATTAATCTGTAGCTAAACACCATCACCTCTCCTTTGGGTAACATCATCCATGCCGGTGACAGTCAGAGATGCATCCAGAAGGGAATGCTGTAACTCCAAATGGGACCTGCCAGAGCAGCCAGACCCTCCAGACACCAGGTCCCCACTGATGCTGGAACCAGACTAGTGTTCCAAGGCAACTAGCTATTTGTAATAGGCTGCTGTAGGAGGGCACCTGTTTCTAACACATGCCAAGAACATGAACAGGTTTTATGACCTGTCACCCAGTGTTTCTTAGTGTTAACAAGGCTTTGGGCACTGTGTTTGCAACTGTCTGTTACCAAAGAGGAGGCAAGCCTGTAAATCCAGGTGAAAGATGTCCGACGTGCACCCATTTTAACTGCATGGCAGAACGTCTACAAGGAGGCAGCATCTGCAGCAGCTGCTCACAAGTGCCTCCATGCACCAGCAGCAGATGGGACTGGTAAGGCCCATGCTGAGGAACCCCTTCCTCAAAGCTACTTGCTTATTTTTTTAAAAAATGCCTTCTCTACACTTTTTAAATCAAAGGGAATAAGATATGAATTATTTACAGTTATTATCCTGCAGCTAGTATTGGTCTTTCTGCATAGAGCCTGCCCATGAAAACTCTCCTTTTCCCTTTTTTAATAAAGTATATAATGTGTTTGGTATTCATGCTCCCTTATTAAAGTATATTTTGCCTTTAATTTATGCCTTTGGAGAAAGCAAAAATGTCTGAGTGGGATGTTCCATATAGGGTCAAAAAGCTAGTACTTGTTCTACAGTTTTGGTTGAAAAATAGGAATGCTCATCCAAAATTATCTCTTCAGTATAATTTCCCTACATTCAAATAGAACCACGGGAGTATGACACTGCACCTATCACCTCAGAGTCCATTTCTGAAATATTTCAACATGAATCAGCCTCTCAGAAAAGATGGGATCCTATGCAGCAGATTCAATGCAGCCCTAGAATATTTTGAATTCTTCTTTTGAGATCATAAATAAAGTTGATGTTGGGAATTGAAAAATCTTTGACATACAATTTGTCTCAGAGATGCATTATGAACTGACCCAGCTGTTGCAGCCACAGAACGATAAAACATTCTGATGTAACACATCCTGCTTTCGGCATCATGTTTCATACTTCCCCATAGAAAATCTCATTTAAATCTAAAACATTAGTGGATTTTCTTCCTTCTCTGTGTGGAAGAAATATTCTTCTCTCCTAGTCTCTCTTTCAGATCAGTTTAAAATCTGCAACAGAAACCACAGACCTCACTTTAACGAGGAAATCGAGTCCAATTCCTATCTAGACATGGTGCACTGGCTATATTTCCATCTTGTTAACCACCCTATTCATTTATATCCATCAATCTCAATAGATGAAACAAGTACTGACACTAACAACTTTGCTGCCAGTTTCTGGATCCCGCTGAATGGAAGGATAGGCAATGCAGCTGAACTAGGCAGAGTGGGTTTTCTCCCCTCTTTCTCCCCTGCAAACATTTTGTAGCATTTTTGATAGAGAGATTCTGATGACTTTATTTAACTTCAGACATTATTATCATCTGTATCCTCGGAAATTCCTCAATACCTTCTTCTAGAGCATTTGACGTTGCAGAATCTTCTTGAAATCCCCCGAGGCTGTTCCGACCTGCATGCTAACACGTTCCCAAACACAGTCTAAAAGTCGTGCCCAGAAAGCTCCAGGTTGATTATTATGCACTTTGCACAAGCTGTAACTGCTGCATTAACATATCATGAAGAGCAGAAGAGTGACTGTGTCCCCACCTTGCCATACTGTCAGCCATATCATTAACAGCTTTTAACCCTGACAATATCAAATATAACTGTTTCCAGCCTCTAAATACCCAATACATCCTATAAACACTGGTTAATCTCTATCCTTGCTTGTCTTCCATATATCATGCTCATTACTACAGTCTTAACAAGGCTCAAACGCTGTTTCGTAGCAGCAATTACTGCCTTTTTTCTTTCAGTTACAGGCCACTAACAGTGTCTGCCTGGGGAAGATGATAGCTTTAGGTAAAAAGTTTGCATTTGCTAATGCTGAATGAGCCTTAGCACTTGGGCATTACCTGCCTCACTCTGAAAGTTGCAGTATTTTATCTTTGTTGAAAATAGAAGTTCACAGTTTAATATGATAATATGGGACCTGTTGTGAGGTATCAGAGTTAAGATCTTAAACAGGTCATAAATGTTAAAATGCAAAAGGAAGGAAATGCCTGTTATTCATCTTCCAGGCAGTATTCAGACATTCATGAAATTGAAAGTTAATGTACCAGGGACTTTCATTATCTGACCCATTCTATCCTATCTATTAGAATCCCATAGTACTGGAGACAGAGGACCAATATGTCACTAATACAAGATGGAAAAGGTCACAAAAACTAAGCATCAATAAGACATTACTTCTCTATTAAATTTCACAACACTCAGCAGAAAACATACTTGCTGAAACCAGAATATTTTATTATATAATGCAGCTAAACTGAGAGACACATATGTTTACCAAGATGAGGGCATAATGATTAGTTGTTGAGTGAAAATAATGACTTTTCCTTCCATTTTCTCATTAAAGGCATTTGGTTTGTTTGTTTTTAAAGGCACTGTATGATTTGTTTTGCCTTTTAAGGATATTTCTTGCAATAGAAATATGTTGTTCCTTTCAGTATAGCAAAGGCTTCCTTTCACACAACTGAAAATACAGTATTTACTGGCATGTGAGTCAAAACAAATTTGTTTTCCATTTCCTCCAGTGGCATATTTCATTTAGTTAGAATAGGTTTCAGTAGGAACGATATCACTATTACTGCAGCACTGTTTTCCAGTAAAAAGATGACACGGTGATTCCCTAGAGCTATCACCATCCCATTTCTCTCCTAACACTGCCCAAGCTCCTCCATCCATACCCTCTGCTTAGACTGCACAGCTGAGAAAAGTAACAGACAGAATATGAGGTGTAATTAAGTTTTTATGGAATAACTTTACCCAATCTTACCATTTGTTACTTATTACAGCAAATATGTGATCATTCAGAATATTGATATAAAATATTGGAACCAGCTTTCTGTGAGGGAGAGCTGGTGGCCAGAGACCTTGGGACTCAGCCAGACCACAACCTCTCTCTTCACGGTACCCTCTCCAGGAAGGGGTACTGAGAGCCTGCTCACACCACACCACTCAGCCACACAGAAGAAAAGCAGGCAGCAAGGCTGATGGATTCCGGGCTACAGGATTTCCTTCACTACTTCAAGATTTCCAGGGAATGCCACGGGCACAAATGGCTCCACAGTGTTTGGAGAAGGCCATGGGAGAGCAGACTGCCCAAGTTCCCTATCACTGGTTGAATGGGGCTGGGATTTTGCAGTAGCACCAATAAGTACCTGGAGCCTGGGAAAGCACCTGGAGACCCAACACGTAAAGACAAAGGCAATGTTTGCAGCAAAAGCTCTGCAAATATTAAGTCTAGCAATATGATGCATTACTCATTTATTCAGCTCATGACCAAGCTTAGAAAAAACGAGATTATTCCCAAGCACTGCAATTCCAAATAAATTATTTTTGTAATATATTACAGCAACCCCACTCCATATGTTTTTACACAGAGACCAATACTAGGGGATTAGGCACTTAAAACTTGGAATCTGTTTTTTACAGAGGACGTTATGGCTAAGCAAGATAGATCAGCCAGCTACACTTCAGTAATAGAACAAGCCATATTGCTGTTTTTCTTGGAAGAAAGTACACGACAGGCAAAGCTTTCTTCTACACTTAATGTAGGCCAACAAGTAGTTAAATCACAAAGTAATCGCTTAAAATAATCTGTTAGTAAACACTACACAAAATGCAGTACTATACAATATTATAGCTTTAATAAGCAATGAAAAATGCAATAAATTGTCAAGATACCTATTTGGGTATTTTTGACATATTTCCTTTTATTGCTGTCACCAGTTTACCACTGTTCATTTTAATTAGATTCTCCTTCTAAAATTCATTATAGAAAAATCTGGTACAATTATGAACAATAAACTGCTGCTTCATATGTTTTTTCTTTCTTTTCACCATTTTGCTCATATAGAAGAAACATGGTATTTCCTACCTTGTCTGCCAGCTAAGAAGGTGCTGAAATAGGCACAACAATTCTTTCAGCATTCTGCGCCAGTCCAAACTATATTCACATGATCTATTGCTAGGTGCTTATTTAACAGAGCTAAACCACATATTCAATCTGTATTAGAATACCGTATTACCAAACCCCATACATCTTATCAGGGCTGACACTGAAATTGCCAGTTAGGTAGGATGAGACCGAAGCCCAAAATGTGAAAATAAATTACATCAACGCAAGAAAAGTTTGCAAATGGGTAATATAATAAATCCTAGTACTTAAAAAATCTCACCTGGCCTAGGTAACTAGCGGCTCAAACTTGCTCCTGCATTTGTTCAGCCTGCAAGAAGCTGAGTTAGCAGTCTGGGCAAGAGCAAAAGCTGCTATGCAAGCGACAGCACACAGCATCGTTTTGACACCGTTAAAAGAAGATTCATCAAAGTAAACAAATCTTAGCATGTTTAAAATTGCATTCTTGATGGCTCTAATAAGTCTGTGAGCTAAAAGCTCTAATGAATCAGGTTCCTAGGTGGCTTCTTAGTTCTTCCCTGAAGGTAAAGGCCCATGAGGGCAAGTGCACATGTAAACCACACTATTTCTATTACTGTTGTATGCTGGGGCGCAGGTGGGGAGGAGGCACCTACAAAACAATCTCACTTCCCAACACCCATGACTGGCCTGCAAGGTCACAGAGATGTACTGCAAATTAGGAAAAACTACTGCAATTTCTCTTGCGAGTTCAAACTCGCAAGTATTTTACCTAGACTCCCTCCTCTCTGCAAGGGGTCCGCAGAGAGTTTAAAGCTTGCAAAGAAGAACCTCAGGGCTAGCCAGTAAGAAATGCTAACCAAGCGGGCAGTTTCAAGCTGTGTTGAAGTACCTGGGAAGGAATCCACACAGCCTTCTGAGGCCAAACTTCTCATTTAAGGTCCAAAGGTCTCATTTAAGGTTTGATGCCTAAGTGTTCCTAAAGAAGAGATCAGGGTGCCTTTTTAAAATGAGAAAGGTTCGGTCAATTCTGAGCCTACTGGCTAGAGAATTTGTGCAGGAAGTTGGAGATCTGCATAAAATATTATAATTTGTTTATACAATGCCAAATAATTTCCTAAAGTTGTATATCCTGGATATTGGATAGAGAAATGCATGCATACATTGTTTCTTTATGCACATTTAATGAGTTTTCTATATTCAGCGGAGGCTGTGCAACTGTGTACATTTGAAATGTGCCTAATTATTGCATTAATAATTTAATAATTGATTTATTAATTTGAGGACTACTTGCAGGCCAAATTGCAGATTTCATACCACACCTATTATTTAAGTCTAGCATTGTGTCCGTAGCATGACGGAGAAAACTATCAGCAAGACTTCTTTTTCCCGCTATTCCAAATTAAAAATGCCCTTCTATCCTTACATATCATCTTTAATTAGTGAGCTGCATTCCATGAGCAACAAACATGGGTAGGAACAGAAGCAGGTAGGATGGATAAACAAAAAAAAGAAGAGCAGTACAGGTGCTGCTAGAGATAGAAAGGGAAAGAAGAAGGAAGAAGCGAGGAAGGAAGCAGCTATATTCTCACAGTCTACCGGGCATGGAAAACTACGGATTAAAGAGGTTCTGAGATGCTGAGTACACACGGCAGCAGGCTTAAGTAAAGAGAAGGAAATGGTGCCCTCAAGGCCTGTATTTATCCAGAGTGCAGATTCAGGCAACAGCAGAGAAGACCTCAGGAAGAAGTGAAGGCCAGCATTAATTAATTTGATTTGGCCAGGATACTAGAATTAACTGACTTCATTTGGCAGGGCACAATTAAATTTCAAAGGGGTTAAACTGATTACTTCAAGCACAGAGATGATTTCTTTCAGAGAAGAAAGGATACACAGATAGAAGTCAACCAAAGAAATGCAGGAGAGGAACCAGGTAGCAATATGGGGCATTTCCTCCCCTTACACATTCAGGTAAACTGGCTTAGTACTTTAACTCTTGGGATATGAGAGATTTCCCCCCAGTAACAATCCTTTGCAAACAACATCTATAAATATTGCTTTGCTTAAAGTGCTGCCAAAACACATTTCTAAACAATCCAGCTAAGTAAACAAATGTTCCATTTTTAAAACAGTCTCAAACTGAGCACCAAATGGCACACATAAAGATCTAATAATCATGCACGGCAATGGATGCTTGTTAAAAAGTACCTGCATAATTTCAGATGCAGCACCAAGACCCCTCTAAAAATATGGCATCCATATTTTAGTAAGTAAATGGCTTATTTTTCCAACTAAGAGATTTGATACCAGGGAAAGTCAAGTGCGTGTGATTTTTTCATGTGTGAAACTTTTAATTGCATAGCACATACTATAGAGCAGAAGAATGTAATTCTCTCTTAAATGAAATACTATAGATGCCAAAAAGTCTTGGATGGAAATTACTCTCCTCTTGGTCCTTTCACATGGCAAGGATTAAAAATTGTACACTGGTGAACAGCTCCAAGTATTTATTTTAATTGAGCAGACGGATAGGACTCATCTCAAGTGAATCTGAATTTAAGAATAGGAGTGCTGATTATGATCCTGCTGTCTTCTCAGCAGATGAGTATAAGGGATGTCAGCACTTAACTCAATAGTGGTAATATGGATAAGGTGACAGGAAATATTAATTCTTCCAGCTGTGACTCAATTTGCTTCTCAATTTTGGAATTTGCCTTTTATCCATCTTACAAGCGAGAATAGCTGCTCCTTCCCAAGCAGAATGTATAGATAAGAAGCTTACATAATGTTAATTTCAGATTGTACTCTCAGTTTTGGATTAAAGCCAATCTAACATCAGATCTAAATATATCTTCCCTCATCTTGATGAGCCTGATCTTCTTGTTCCTAAGCACCAAATCAGTCAACCCAAACAGGTCAATCAGTCTTTGCAATCTGAGCTAATTTGTCACAAATTAATTCAAAAATACCTTTATTTGTCCTAATTCTTTTAGCTTATCTCATTTTCCCTTCTACTTCTTTCCCTGGCCAAGGAAGATGATCTGATTAAGACTCCTGTTAAAAGTAGCACTGTGTTGGCTGAAACCTTCTTTTGTACTCTCGCCAGCAGAAAATGATTGACATTAATAATAACCCATATTGTAGCTGGTCCCAAAAGTGATAGCAAAGTAATGGCAGATGCAAAGCCAGCACCAGTATTTTGAAACAGCCAGAGAAACAAAATGGGCCCACATACCTGGCAGCAATAAGAGTCCCTTCACTGATGGATGGGAATAAATATAAAGGCTGATAGCATGGTAATAAAACAATGATGATAACCCAAAATTATTTATTACAAGGCAGGAACAGTGCTGCCTGCTCAGACTCTGCTGTAAATGGAAGCCGACATCAATGGATGACTCCCAGCAAGAAAACATGGCCCATTTTAATTTGGGAAGTGTCATCTCATTTTTTAAGGTGAAAGCTATTATCAGAGGTGACAATGATCTATAGCAAATCAAAAGAAACAATGAAAACCCATACTTAACTCTTCAGTCTGATACATTTGCTGCAGACAGTAACTTCCATACAAACACCATAGTGGCATCTTAGAAAGCTGAAAAACACCCCTTAACATCTCAGAAATCAAAAGTCCTTTTGGCCCCAAGTGCTGCTGTCATTCTTTCTTTGAAGAGGATACCACCAGCCAGGATGATACCGAGAATGACTGCTTCTGAAAAATACTGCAATACAGCCCATCGGATGCAGGGAAAGAGCAGAGAATAAAACCGTAGGCTAATCTAAGATTGTGACGTGCATGTTCAAAAACTCCAGCATAGAGGCTCCAGAAATGGGGGGAAAGACTCCTCTTCACCATTACCTAGCTTAATGTAACTAAATTTATATTGATATATTTAAGAGAGATAATGCACAAAGGATGCTGTACGGCACATCCCGTACAGGCTCTGTGGCCTTGGCTATAAGGTTGCCATAGAAACACCTTGGCCACAAGGAAGGTGTATTCATGCTAAGGACTTGACTTGGGGGTTGAACACTCCTATTCCCATGGCAACTGCTCCGTCCAAAGCCTGGAGGAACATGTGTCAGTGTCTTGTGGAGACACATGTATGGGAAAGACGACGATGGAAAAAAAAGCCATGCAATGTATTCTCTGCTGGAGCTGGTCATCACACCTGATAACCAGTCGAGGCTGCTGCCAGAAGGTGGAATAGCTACGACCTGTATTTTTGAGTTAAAAATTGTGTAAACTGTGTGAAAGACTGTATGAACTGAAAAATCTAGAAGGAGGCTCTCGAAGAATGAAAGTTGTTGGGGTTTTATGTTTGCTACACTAGAAAAGGGCCTCAAAAATCCCCTAAATGGGCTTAATTTATAACATACAAAAACTGTCATAGACCACTTACTTCATTAGTGTTTATATTTTCTAAAATAGGAAATGACTCATCCTTCATTTCCTACCTTGCTTTTATCCATCATCGCTTTCTGGGAACAGATCTCCCAAGGAAAAGATACTTGACAGAATTAGTAGCTCCATGCTGAAGAAGGGCTGCACATTTCTACAGCAACTTCTTTGTAATTTAATCAAGGGTAGTCCTATAAAAGTGCTGACGTACTAACAAAGACCAAGTACAGTTGGTTGGAGCTGATTTTTCACAAATGAGTTCAAAAAATACTTTTATTAAAAGCAGACTGCCAAACAGAACTGAATTTGTGTTTTAAAAATAACCCCCCTTTTTCTTCTACTGACTAAACAGAAGAGGCTCTTGAGAACAATATTTATTGCCTACATTATTTTTTGTTCCCCCACAGATTGCTTCCGAAAACTTTCACACCTCACAGTGTTGTCCTGTAGGGATCTTAAGATCAGGTCCATAAAAAACATATCCCCCAGTAGCTATGAATGATTTAAGTCCCATATTATGTTAGATAGCTCATCTCATGGGATCTCTTTCCTATTTCCTGACGTTTCGCTTTTTTTCAGTTAGCCAAATGACTAAAATCTGGATTATTATTAATAAGGATTCTATTGTCAGAAGACATGCTGAGCAGTGACAGATACTTCCTTGGTTGAGGACACATAAATGGTGCTCCATGATCCACAATACAGAGCTCAAATCCACATCTTGGGGTAAAAATATGGAAATAAAGGAAAAAGATTGATTTTTTTCCCTCTGTTAGAGTCTTATGTATACCTGTGTCTTTTTACTATTCCCTATGTTTTGAGACTCCTTAAATGAGATCAAAAGCTTTGGTATTTTATGTTTAAACATTTCCACTGCACTTCAGAAGGGAGTAGAATTCTTAGAAATGAGCTAGAAAAAGGAGTAAGACTCACATTGGTGTCTTTTTCCTGGAAGTGCAGGTAGGAGGAGAATTTTGCCTATTCTGAGAGGCAGAAATCAGACAGGGGAGTGGCACATCCAGAACTCAAAACCAGTCGCAGGACTGGAGGACTCCTGCTCAGCTGGGAGATGGAATATTGGGGGAAAGGAAGAAGTGCTGGAGTTTGCAAACGCAGAGGCAGGAAGCCAAGGACTGTGAGCATGTAGCAATGAAACTCAGTGAACAGCTTTTCTTCTTTTTCTCTTCGCTTTTGAAGTGGTAAGTGAAAAAACAAACATTGAATTTGGAAGCTGACCAGATCAGTGCAACTGAAACAGTGTTTTTCTTTGACTAAGAAGTGGCCATGTTGTCTGAGTAAGCAAATGAAGAATTACATGCACTTAGGAATACTTTAGGTATATAGATTGGAAGTAGAGCAGAAGCGTATATTATAGCCTCCTAATCACAATTGTTTATCTTCAATGATAAATGCTGCATTAATTTGGATGCATCACCCACAGTTACAGGCATATAGTTCACTTACTAAGATGAAAATCTTAGGAAAAAAAAGCCAGACAAATGGATTTTTTTTCATCCCAGTCAGTCTTTTAGGAAGATAGAAATTGCTGCTGTTATCCTGAGAGCTACACTGTCCAAGGAGAAAAAGTGCACATAAAGATTCCAGATGCATAAGGAGTCAGTATATACTAACTCTACTGACCACTGTGACTACTAATGTGAAATGTTTGAATAAAAATAAAAGAGACACACAAAAAAGAGATTCTCATGCATAAAAGTATCAAGATCTGAGGGAATAGTGGAATGATAATGATTTGTACACTAGTTTCTCTGGAATTCTATACTTATTCTTGTGGATCTTTTTAAGAATTTGGGAAATTTTAAGCATACTTGACAAGAGATTCAAAACTGGAACTTAAAACTTCTTCCATTGAAACTCAAGACTTTAGAAAAATAGGACTTGGGTATAATCAACAGTGTGCTTAAACTAATGGACTCCTCAGGTGAATTTAGAAACCTTCTGCGTCCCTGTAATGGTCAAGTTCTTCAAGGAGTACCTAAGCCCCCAAATTAGGGATATTTTCTAAGGCTGACTAAGAAGTACAATGGTGCTTATCGTCTGGAAGGTAAATCCCTCAGTTTCTTAGCCTGAAGCCCTAGCTATGAATACGTAGGTGTTTGACAGAAAAGTACTTGCAGGTCCTAACTGTTAACTTTCAAAAGTCGGCAAGTAGTTGAACCATGGCCTTCCTGCAAGTTGTTTAAAAACTCAGTGTTATTCTTTTTCTTACAAATCCTATTGGATTTCTTGAAACTGCATCTTTGAAACAATCTTGAATAAGAGCTTGGAAACGAACTAGCATTATATGTTTGCTGCCAAAATAAATGGGGGTTCCTTGAGAGCAAAAACTTAGAAACTGTCAGGAAATAAAAATGCATTTTTTAGTTTGGCAACTGAATTAAAGTAGAAATATTTTGGTATTTTTTAGAAAAGCCAAATCCTGGCTGAGAATAAAGAAATTCCTCTGAGAAAAAAAAAGTTTGAAAAAGTGAAAAGATTGAAAGAAAATGGAAAGTTTCCTCATCTGAAAGATTTTCTTGCAACATAGGAATATTATCATTATCAACACGTTGCTTATGCATTTCCCATCACTATCCACATATAAGTTGCAGAGAGAGAGAAAAAAAAAAAGAGGACAAAAGACATTGCCTGTAATTAGTTTGCTCTGTGGCGAAGTGTGAGAAGGTCTGATGACTTGGAGAAAACAAAACAGAAAGGCAGTTTTCCTCTCAGGATGATAAAAAATCATAAAGCTCCAACCTCTTTTATTTCCAAACCAGAGAAACCCAGATCTATGAAGAAAGGCTTTCTTCCAGGCAGCCTGGGAAGAGATATTAGTGTGCAAAATTCTCCGTCTATTACAAAGAAACTTAAATGCAACCCCGCAGAATGCCTTAGGAAAAAAAGGCATGAGATTCACAGTTCTGTCTTTCACTGCCTCTTTTGTAGAGGTTCAAACAGTTGCAAGAACACATCTATGTATGGTGGATTTAATTTTTTTATTTTGAACGCTTCAAAACATAAGAAAAGAGCTCTCTTCAAAAGGAAAAATATATACTTCAAGGAATTGCATGACACCAAAACTAGTCCCCGGTTACACCAGGTGAGCAACTGTATCATAGAATCATGTTTATAACCTTATCAAGTGCAATCTTAATTCTAGTTAAGATTTCTTATTCCCAGTCAAAGGCTGTTGCAGTTGTCTCTTGCAGAGATTTTCAAGGCAAGGAGTAATCACAACTGACTGCCATCTATTTGTTCTTGTACAAACATCATCCTTTCCCTTTTCTCTCACTGTCTTACAAGTAATTATCCCTGGAGTCCTTCTTTGCAGTAGTTTCAATATAATTTTGATGCTTCTTGAAGACAGACATGTCCATGAAGAAGCGATTCCACCAGTTCACATAGTTGGAACTGTTCAGTGCAATAGTATATACTCTTACATAGCCTCTCTATATAGACGTTGCTGACATATATTTTTCATAGGTGAATCTCACCAGTACTTCATAAACATCCCATGACTGCTTTATGCATTTAATTCTTTTCCTTCTAACTAAAGACGTTTCAGAATTATTGGCATTATTATCTGCATGTGATGCATGTCCTTCTCCTTCATACTAAAAAAATCGCTCCCTCTTCTTTCTACTTGTTTTTCAGCTCTGCCTCTGCATGAAACTGATTCAATTTCTGATTTATCAGCAATTTAATATCCCATCTTTTTCCCCTAAAAAACTTCCATTTTCAAATAACGTCTCATCATAGGTAGATATGGAGCATATATGGAACAGGGTCAGGAATTAATTTAATGATTGAAGCTTCTTTCTGAGACAACGATGTGATGACACATGACAGTATTATGACAATTATTGCATGCTAATATTATTAGTACATCAGTGTCCCATCTCGTACCTCCCTCTGTAGTGCTACATGTGGTCTGGGCCTGCACATTTAGATAAGCCCATCTCCTCTGCAGCCTAGTCCTACAGTCCCGTATAACCAGGCCTGAGCTCTCTCCCCTTCCTCTACCAGCTGAGTGCCCTGTATGAGGTCAGGGGCTGCTGGTGGGGCCAAAGGAAGCTAGATGGGGCAGATGATGAAGGAGAAAGAGGCCTCACAACTGTAGTGTCAGAGTTGATAATACAGGGCAAAATCTCCCCAGAGAAATGTCCTCACATCCACTGTAAAACACAGACTGTCTGGAAGACAAAGGGTTAGTGAAAAAGCAAAGAGATTCCCAGCCTTTTAAACTGTTGCCTAAGTAGTTTAATAGCATCATATATATTTGTGGTATCATGATTCTTACTTCTAAGTATCAATACTGTGGAAGATTCAAATAGTATTATGCATCTTGGTAAAACGACGCTCTGCAATTCCTATAGCCTTGCTGAAGTGCTTTTACAGCTGTGCAACAAAATATTGCCCTCTTGTCCTTTAATGCTGACAGGTTCACAACCATTTAGATAGTCCACTGGAGCTGGCCAGGCCAATGGGGCGAGAAATTAGACATGCTCAGCAACGTTGCTAGATAAAAGCCATTGCTAGGATTAGTAAGATTGCAGGCTAAGCCAATCTGCCACAAATAAAGAGAAACTCGGGGGAAAAAAAAAAAAGAGAGAAAAGAAGCTTAATAGCATGTTTTCTAGAATATTTTAGCCTTTCTGGGATCTTTTGACATATGCAAACTCTCTCCCCTTAGCTGAAGGAAGCCCAAACATCAGGGAGGCCAAACGTCAGGCGTGCATGGGCCACAACATATACTAGGACTTTCTACACTGTCATCTCACCTCATGGTAAAGTGAAAAGAGGGGGTAGGTGGTGGGGAGAAGGCAAAGGTAAATTGGAGAACTGAAATAGATAGACCACATCTAAGTGACTTTAATTCAAGCACCCCACTGTATATCCATACATGGATATACAGATTGACTTTTCAAGCACGATCGTCTGTATTACAAGAATTTGTTGCCAAAAATTCCTTTTTGGCTACAAGTACTTATATGAGTTTCCCCAGAAATATGATACAGGCAGGTAAAATCCTACATTTGCATTGCTGCTCTGCTGAAGCACAGAAATCCTCAGTCAGCATATAGCTGTCCGACAGATATCCCAAACGTAGCAAGACTGGCAGCTTGCTTACATAAAGCTACTGACGATGTCCTGGTAAGCTTCATCTCTGTACGTATGACACAATTTTCAGATCAGCCTGAGGAATTTACACTTTTAACTTAAAGTTAATCCACATAGAATAGTTATAAATTGAGTTTTAGAAGATGTTACAAGTCCTTCTAATAAAGATATCCATAAAATCCAGATAAACACGATTTAATGTATTGGAAGTTAGAGGCCAATAACAATGTTAAAGAGCTTTGCAGTCAATATCGAAAATGAATCAAGAGTTAATCTGTGATTTTCAAAGAACCTTGAAGAATTAGGCAAGCCTCTGAAAATCTCATTCTTAAAAAGTAAGAAAGACCTTTTTTGCCTTCAAAGAAAAGTCAGTTGTCAATCAGTCTCTGAGAGCAGAGATGCTTTTATGCAAAGATAAAATGTCAGAATCCAAGGTCAGCATTTTAACTCGATAGCATGTCTTTTATTAGCTATTTTCCTTCAAAATTAATCAATGTGAGAAAGCAGTAACATAAGTCACAAAATGATCAAAGTGTAATCTGAAAGTAATATCTGATGACAACATCATGTACCAGCATTGATGGAGTGCCTGATTATAAAATCCTCATGCAAGTGAGCTTTAGATTTATGCATACCCAGTAATTTAGGATTGTACAAGAAGCATGCAAGTTTAGCTTATAAAAAGATATACAACATCTCACAGTAATTTCATTGTATATGTATATGTGTATGTGTATGTGTATGTGTATGTGTATGTGTATGTGTATGTGTATGTATATGTATATGTATATGTATATGTATATAAACTGATGCCTATTTATTTGGGACATCATCAGTTACACATTAGTACTGTAGATAAGATAAAAGTGCAAGTTCTGTGTTTCATTTCCACTGCAATTTTACCCAAGTTGCTATAAGACTAAGGCTGAAAAATATTGCTTACATAAAAAAAAATCTCATCCACCAAAATACAATAGATATAATTCATAGGTGATGAGGAAGTGTTCTTTTTTTTTTTCAAATGGATACAGATACTAGCTGTTGTAAAGCTGTTCTTAACACAGCTGAAACCAGAGTAGAGTTGCAAGAAGCCTTTCACTCCCCTCATCCTTGCTTATGTCTGTTATTTTTACCAACTAAATAAATTAACTTACAAGCACACAATCTTTTAACCATTTTATGAGAAAAACTGAACATGCAAATTAGCAAGACATCCTAAGGTTTAGTAAGTAAAAATGACATGCAATTCTCTTTTGATTTTTAAGCTAATTACCTAATTGATGCATTTGCTTCATTAAGTTTTAGGATATTTCTTTTCTCAAGTAGCAAAAAGCTAGCTGCCATGCATCTTAAGCAGCTATCAATTTCAACTGAATGGTCTAAGGTACATTTTAAAGTTATCTTTCCCAGAACCTTTCAGTAAGTGTGAGATTATGAATGGTAACACCAGAATACAGATAGATTGACTTTTAAAAAGTCACACAAATACTATTCAGAATAACATAAACTGTATTGTCCACCTTGAAAGGACACTAGTTGTGCACCATGAGTTCTTTTCCCTGCTCCATATGTAATGAACTTCTACAGTCCTGCTTTAGAGAGTTAAGGACATAGCAAGTTCAAATTGATGTACATACATACAAAATTACTATACACAGTTTTGCGAAGTAGAAAAATTAGTAGCAGGTACATGTAATTAAAGCCAGCAAAAGAAACTGAACCAAGTGTGAAAAGCCTATTCTCTTGTAACAGGTTGGAAGTCTTTCCAACATGAATTAAAGTTAATTATATCAGGATGAAGCACATATTCAATAGAATAATGGTTACTTCCTTATTTGAACTGTCACAAAAGCCTATTATTGCTCTTCTTCAACACTAATTTTTGTTGAGCTTTATAAATAATAATATTGAATTCAGTTATTTAAATGCCACCAAATAGCTTCTGTTGAATCTGCTGGTTAAAATACAGATTTTAATTTAGCAAAGAACAAAGCAGCTACATTATTTTCCATAAGTTTGGAGAGATGTTTATGTTGTCTATTCTATATGGCTTTCACTGTCCACACTGCCTACATCATTACAGAAGATTATGGCTACTTTTCAGTGAAGTTTCTATTTCAGAAGTAAATTAGAAGACAGTAGATGGTAAAATATCTTATGTCTGTGGAGAGAAAAATACTCATAAATAATGTAATTTCCAGTCTGTCCTTGAGTAACTATTGGTAAGAACTGTGTACATCAAGGTGTCTAGACTTCCAACTATAACTGCTGTTTCCAGTGTCCATAAACAAAACAATAACCACAAAAGATGAAACCAGGTGTCAACACTATATTTGTTACAGTAACCAGAGAGGAAAGAGAGGTGCTAAATGATGCCAGTACATATTGGAATGCTATTTTGCAAAGGTGACAAACACCGTTTAGTTGAACTTTGCATTGAGTCTTGAGCAAGGAGACAAATATCTGTTTTAAATTTGACTGTCAAACATCCCTTTTCACCTACATGTACATGTGCTCAAACTGACAGGCTAAAAGAGCCTGCATCTCTTGGACGTGCTTCACATTTCAGGTGAGGAGTTTAAGCTTGCTGAGCTGGTGTGGAGAAGTGAAGTCTTAAAGGAGGCATCAGTTCCCAGCAGTTTTGAAAATGTATCTGTTATCTGTGTTGCCAGCTGTGCTATCAGTCTATCAGTCCCTTAAAGTCTGTTTTCTCTGCTCCCATGATAATGGTGAAGGATAAGGTGTGAGGGACAGGAAAATCCAGCTGATGCAGTAGATACAAAATACTTTATTGTCCAGCAGATGACTAAGCACTAGTCATATGGGGCTGACAGCGTGGGAACAAGACCAAATCCTAGTTGTGAAATGAACACAGCCAGCAGAGCCTGCTGAGGATGGCATCAGCATCTCTTGTATTTGACAGGGGAACATCAGGAGATGGCAATTAATGTCACGTTTCCTATCCCCTACTCTCCTTAACAGGAGAACTCCTTCTTATTGGCCTTCTCATCCCTTGCCAGATTCAACTCCAGATGGGCTCTGCCTTTCCTAACACCATCCCTACATGCTCAGACTCCTGGATCACCTAGTCCTGCTTCCACTTACTGTATTCCTCCTCCTTTTTTTCAGCTGGCTCTTTAGGAGTTCCCTCTTCATCCATTGGGGCCTCCCATTGCCCTTGATGGACATCCTGCTCATCTGGGTAGCAGGGTAGAACCTGGGTAGTTTCTGGGACTCACGTAAGGTGATCCTTGAAAATCAACCAGGTCTCTTGGACACCTTCTCCATGGCTGTCTCTATTGGGATTCTTCCAAGCAGATTCTGAAGAAGTCAAAGTCTGCTCATTTGAAGTCCAGGGCTCCAGTCCTGCTTCTTTTGCCTTGTTTCTCTCTCTCACTGCAGCCAAGGCTGCCTTCATATACCCAACTAATTCTTCCTTCTTCATAACTATGAGGTCCAGCCAAATGTCTCCCTTCACCAGTTTCTCAATCACTTGTATTAGGGAGTTGTCATCCTTGCATCCCTTTTTTTCCTTTAATTCATTCTTTTTTCTTCACTCCTTCATCTCTGGTCAGGAAAGCTTAAAAACAAAGCTAGTAGGATCGTTGATTTTAAGACTCAAAGGAAGAGATGAATTAAAAAAAAAAGATGACTGATGCCATAGTTTCTTAATTGAGCATTTCTGGAGCTCTTACAGAACTCACAAAATGCAGGCAGATATTTACTATTTATCTAGAAATATCTATTTTTATCTACTATCTACTTCTAACTTACTATCTATCTAAAAATCTAGAAATTATCTAATAATTTAGCTATGCTCGCTTTCAGATAGTATTTCTTCCTCCCTAAAATAGATCTATAACCTGTAAAAGTTTGGGTTAAATCACATTTGAATCTCCATGCAAAAAAAAAGACAAAGGATTTGGGTTTTTAGCCCAATGTACAATACAGCAAAGTAATTAGAACATCTCCTTAATTAAATAAAACAAAAAGAAAAAAAGGAAGTTTTAAATAGCATGAAAGCCTTTAAGAATGCATTTATCTATCATTTAAGGTTGTCGTATGTGCTTTCTTTCTCTACTAAAATTGACAGATAGCAATCTAACAATGGAAAATTTGAGGAACATTTGGGCTTTTCTCTGAAGGACTTCAGCTACGCTCTGAGACGTATCCCACAAATGGCATGACGGTAAATTGTGGGTGCTAAGATGAAATAGGAGTTTCTTTATATCTGAAAAGCATGTGCATTTTACAGGTGTGGTAGGGAAAAATTATTAGCATTAATCATTCACCTATCCATTTGTCTGTAACTTTATTTTCTAGAACAAATATATATAATGAGAGAAACCTCTTTTTTTTTTTTTTTTCTCCCTGTTTTTTTTTGGGTCTTTAGATAAAATATATATTTAGCAATCCTGTGTGAAGGAAACTGGTGTCAATATTAAAAATAAGGTATTCCAGAAAAAGAGAAACACAAAACTTTTCCAGGATGAAGCTGCTGCATCCCATTTTAAACATGAAAAGCTGTTGTGAACAGCTTACTAACTTGCAGCTTCTCCTGGTTTCTGGCATCTCAGCTTCCAGGGGAGACACATTTCATGCTCTGCATTTCTAGAGCAAAAGAACTCGGATAGAGCTTTCAGTTTTTCATTGAAAGTATTCCCATCTTTCACTGACCGAGTAAACATAAAGCTTTTCCTGAAAACATTACAGCCTTTATTGCTGCCAGCTTCATTTCCCTTCTGCGTACTCACTGCTAAACACAGCCACTTTCAGGTAAGTTTGAGAAAGTGAAAAAAAAGTAAATCTGCATTTCGGTGTGCTATATATCACTTTTACTATGCAAATGATTGTTTAGAGAAGAATAAAAGGCTGTAAATATTTTGAGAAGTGGGCCCCCAGTGCCTCTTCAGTGTTCCAAACGGCACTGTGTGCTTCGTAATTATGGAATATATAGAATGACAGCTGCTTTGAATTGTACTCTAGGGGTTTGGATGATATCGAAATGCTCTCCTCCCCCAGAGAGAGCCATAATCAAGCAAATTATACCGTAAAGCCAGACCAAATTGACATTGAGTTGTTGGCTTTTAACGCACTTTTAACCAGATGTTAATGCTGTATACTGTGATTTTTGTTTGTTTGTTTTTTCTTTGATAAAGCATTATTTCTCTGACAAAGGCTCTGTTACATACAGATTCTCTCAGTTCTGTTTTATATTTTCTCGTACCCAGATGTTTATTTTCCACTGCTATGGTAAAGAATGGAAGGGACATTGTTTTGCTGTCACAGAGAAGAGCAGGGAGGCAGCAGTCAATGTACACATTGGTACGTATGGAGCATGACAATTCCTTCAAGCAAGTCTTGGGGGCAAATTTGTCAACCTTTACAATGGCACTAACTGAAAAAAAGTGGTAGCTGCTTCTTTCTGACATATAAAAACAGGCAAACATTGATTTATAGATTTTTTCAATTAGTTCTCTAGTGTTTTACAAAGTAATATCCCTTTAAAATTTCTCCAGAGCTTAAGGTCTTTGGCTTATGAAGATGAAATATAAAACTAATCACAGAACTAGTGTCTATAATATTGTATCCATTTCATGCAATCTAATACAGGAGCTGAGAAAGCTCTCAAGCTGTTGGTTCAACTGTTCTCCTACCGAAGTATCACAGATACCCCAGTCTGCTGCTCCCACAGGGAACGCAGCTTGCTTTTTCATATACTGAATCACTTGCTACAGCCATGTTGGGACAAGTTTCCATTTTTACAACAGGGCAAAGAGCTCCATCCCCTTGCATGCCATTCCTTCCCAGCTCAAAACCCTGCAAGCCAAAGAACTATGAGCAGTAACATGTTTTCCATGGCTATGACTATTAGTGGAGCCGGACAAAACTGAAGAGACTATTCTTATTTCAGTTTTCAGTAGCAATTTAAAACATATCAGACCTCCCGGAGGCTGATGAGCTGAAGCAATAGAGCTGTCCTAGCAGAAAATCCCACTTTGCAGTAGGAACTCCAGGTCCAGCAATCAGGGCAAAGCTGGCTATCCTGCACCCAACAGGCAACCCTGCTACACAACACTCACTCCACTAGACTGCTTACTGTTTTCTCCCAATACTGGCCAAAAATCTGCCAAGTCTGCAGGCTCCAAGGACTGGGGCATGCTTGCTGTATTTCACACATGGTGATGAGATCGGTCCATGCATCCCTCCATCCTTCTCCCCTCCTCGTGGCCTTCCTAGCAACCCGCTCGGATCCGTAGGGCTGTTCTGCTGCTGCTGCTGCCACTGAGCAGCTCTGCAGGCTGCCCTCTGAGCTGAGATGGGGAAGCCCAGGGACATCACGAGGGCTGTTAAACACAGCCCCTGCAAAAGGGAGAGAGGTCAGCAATTGCTGGGTAGGAAGCGAAAGGGACGCAGAAAGGTACCAACTGTGAATAAATATATATAAACATATTCTACATAGTAGAATATTTCAAGGAGAGGCATAGTGACATTTCCTCCCTGAGAGACCAATACAGAACAGTTTTTGTGCAAGTACGTAGCAACGCCTCACCTACACACAGTAAAATTCCCTTTTATCCTCTTGAATAAACACTAGAAAATGTCTAACATATTATCAATAGCCTCCTCTATACAGCTAAGTTAAAGCAGCAAGTAGGCAACCCCTTAGGTATAGGGAATAAGCATAAGCAATTATGTTATCAATTATTCACATGGATAACTACCCTAAAGAACAAAACACAGCTGCTTTAATAATTAATAACGTTTAGGATACTAACAAACTATGATGTCACTAGGGTATCCTTGAAAAGAATGTTACGGCCTACTGGGCAAATATTTTTGGAGGAATACATAAAATTAAATGAGTATTTGAGAGGCTTCTGCCAGGGTTACAGTGAGATGTTATCAAACACTGAAGGTTAGACTGTACTGTTAATGTGTTTCTTGACAAAAATATCTAAATTCAATTCTCAAAAAGGAGGGGCCATATTTTGATCAAATAGTTAATATTTTGTTTTCTGTTATTTCTTAAGCATGTCTTCTGGAGATTTTTTTTTCTTATCAGTAACATTATTGTCAATATATTAAAAGCTGACTTCAATCCTTCCTCTCCCAGTGGGAGTCCATAAAGAATCCATATCAAAATAAAAATTTGCTATCCTCCCGATGAGAATTACCTCTTGCTTGGATCTTGCTGGAGCTTTTAGAAAGTAAGAACAATAAAAAATCCAGTCAGTCTTATTATTCATAAAAAGTTCCTTTGAAGGAGATTAACACAAGTGCATGAGCTTGATTTTTTTAAAACAAATTTTCTCTCTACTTTTTTTATTGTTTCATTCATTTTTATTACATCCACAGACAGAGAATGAAATACAGAATTGAGCCAGAAGAGCACACAGTATTTTCTTAATGTAAGTACCTGAAGTTACAGTCCTAAATCTATATTTAAACATGCAAAGGTTTGTTTTTCTGATCTGAATAACAAACAATGTTTATTAAAGAATGCAAGAATTCCTAATTTAGTAGGACAACTCTCCTATCATGTAGGAGTAAAGCTGTTCACTGTGGACCTGTACAGCCTTTTTGAGATCAAGATCCTCAATACCCGTAATTTCAAGAATTAACCTGGAGCCCATTGTAGGAGCAGGGCTCTAGTTTTATTGCTTGCATTTGCCCCTCTAAAAGGTAGTTATCCCCCAGGTTTCCTTCCCAGAGCCGTTCTTCTGCAGCCCTGCTCCACTGATTGCTTGCAATTCAAGGACATGACTGTGCAAGAAATTTGTCGCAGCAGGCAGGAGGGGTGTTCCATTTATGTTCTAAAAACCACAGGCTCCACAATAATATGCCTACAGACTGGCTCCAGCACAGTAACTATACAGCAAACAGCTTCATAGAAAATATCAACACCTGACTTCCCGATACAGCAAAAAGCAACATGTTTTTTTGAATCACAGCATGATGTCTGGCCTACTGATATAGGGCTATTTAGAGAAGGATTTGCACACAGAAGCAATGTGACTGCACTGTGATTTTTATTTCAAAGCTTAACTATCTGCAAAAGCAACATGTGCTTTCTTCAGCTCTACTGACAAATATGCTTGCTTTGCTAAACTTCATTTTACACCTGTTTTTGATAGGAGAAAAACCCTGGAGTTGGGGATTATTCGCCTTCCCTCATGACTTTTCAGGAGCTCATTTAAAGTTAATTAGAAAATTATATACAAACATCAAAATATGAAATATGCCACTAGTTTGGTAAACCTAAAAAAAATTGAAGATTATCTTTATTGAAGCATAAGTATACAGGGACCGAACTGTAATGAGCCATGGGATTCGACTTGTTGATATTTTTCTCTTTCTATACCCATCTCCTCAGAGGCTATGTTTAATGGCAAATCTACCTTAGGGATTTTGCTGCTAACTTTGGCATGGAGAAGGACGAAATAAGGGGAAATTAGTTAGTTATCATTACCAATGGGATGTTATTAGAAACATGGTAATGAGATCTAAGAACAAGCAGAAACAAATCACAGATGGCAGGTATACAGACATTATAAAAAGGACTTTAGAACACAGTAATAAAGGAAGGCTAGCACCACTAAAACTTTCAGTTATAGCTGGAAATGATAAAACTTCGTAACACGTAGACAAGTCACAAATACTCAAATAATACTTGGCAACTTGGCAAGCACTTGGCAAGTAAAATCTTATACTCTTCACATGAAAATATGAGAGATTTTCTTCATTTTGTGAGTAACAACAGAGGATAAATACCAAATATCAATGAGGGTCAAGAATTACAAAATAAGCAGGTTTATTATAATGACCTCCTGTGGCACTAAGAAGGTGGTTGGAGAGAGATTTCACTATTCACTATATTTCACCAGTTTTTATGTCAACCTCGTTATACTCAGGAAATTCTGGAAATTTGGAAGTGTGCTGTATAAAGAAGGCAAACACAATAATATGAATAATGTGGATGATAAGAGAAAATGTAGTAGACAGTTTGGTTTCTAAAGAGTGGGATCACAGGTGAACACTAAAATCAGGTTTATACAGTGCGAATCCTTGTAGCCATACCTAGTTCCAGCACTTTATGAGATTATAAAAATAGTAGCTATAAAAGTTCTGATATTCACAGAATTTGTAATGTTTCAGTTAGAACTCCACTAGCCACGAATTATAAAATAATACAGCACTGGACAGGGTCAATAAAGTACATGGGCAGAGTACTAAGAGATTCTGAATGGTTTAATATGGAATCCTCCTCAAAGCGCTAATGGTGTCTGGGGTAGCTGGTACTAGATACAATGCTGTTCAAAATTTTTCAAAAATAATCTACAAGTAAGTGTATTGTTGATGGTTATAAAGCTGGTTATAAGCACACAGCACCAAGCTCCTGCAAAGCCAAGCAGATGCAGGAGGTTGGCCTCTGCAGTGCAATGGCAGGTTGAACCCTGGCACTTGGTGAAGCTGAAAAGGATTCAGGGGGAATATGCACTCCCAGGATGATGTTATGATGTGAAGTACTAATGAATCTCTTGGGCATATACGAGGAGGATTAAGCAAAAAGGATGACCTCGCCATGATGTGAAGCTGACACTAGAGTATTTCGTACATGTTTGGCATCCATAATTCAAAAATGGCATTCAGAAATGCAGAAATTTCAGGGGCATCTCTTAAAAATAATAACTGAGAATACCTCAGTTTACGATACAAATAAAAATTATAAATACAAAGATACCTCAGTTTAAAAGATTCAGAATAGATCAGTATATGTCAGAATATATCAAGAGATATATTGATATATTGTATTGGTATATTGGAAGATGATTAGAAAACATGATCTGCTCTTGTCTTATAAAAAATTTATCCCCATGAGGGTTGTTATTGCAAACCACACCAAGGTGCAAAACAGCCTATTACAAGTAGGAGTCACTTCTCCAAATGCATCTGGGGTGCATGAGAAGAAGCGCACTGTCCCCAAAACAATGCCTGCCAGACACGGATGCACCTTCCCTCTTACTTCCAAGTCATCCAGTTTGGAAAGCAAAAGGCTGGAGCTGAAGTTGAGGAAGAAAACAACTTGTAGACTGCCTATGACTGGTAGCCCAGGAAAGATATCATGGCTCTTGTGAGAAATTGAGGGAGGGCAACCATGGGTGCTATCAACGCATTGCAATGCCCTTCTCCTCGTGTCCTCTCTGCTACAGCTATGTCCTGAGCTTCATTTCCATGGGTATCTGAGCCCTATGTTCCCCTTCATACTCTTCCTTTTTCCCTACACACATGCACCAGACTGAGCAGGGACTCCTTGGTTTGGGAGCCCTGGGTTGGGGCATTGGCCTGCGCTGCTCCTGGGGCGTGCAGGTACTAACAGCTCCAGCGGAGACCAGCAGAGAAGAAAGAAGAAAAGGGATGGCTGGAAGCCAAAGCCAGCCAGTACCCGTCAGAAACTGGCCTGATATTTTAACTGTGGGTATGCCTTCCGGGCACAGTAGGCCCACGTGTTTGGCAGATAGGTCCTCCTATTTGTGCCCAGTGGATGGCATCTCAATCTGGTAGCAGCTCGGGGAGCTTGGGAGAGTGCCACGGCGTGTTCGCAGGGACCCTCCAGCACTCACCTTTCATGATTAGTCAATTCAGTATTAGCTGCTCGGAAGAAACAGATGTTATCTGACTCGGTTCAGTTAATTGATCGAGTTCAGGTAAAATCGTACATGGGAAAGATTAGGAGAAAATTAGTAATGTTTTCCAGCCCATCTTTTCTAAGGTGGGAGGAAACACACTAGGAATATGGAAGGTGATATTCAAAACCCGCCTGGATATGATCCTATGCAATGTGCCTGTGCAGGGCAGTTGGGCCAGATGATTTCCAGAGGACCCTTCCAAACTCAACCATTCCGTGATTCTGTGATAAAAGATGAAAGGAAAAACATGTTTAGGCATTTTTATAATTAATGCAAGATGTGCAGCATTTGCCTTACAGATTCCTTGGAAACATCAGTGACTTTCTATTGCCATCATGTATATACGAAGATAAGTCACCAATACCTCTTACGTGACTGCAGACTGTGTCAACTGTTTTGACTATGAAGGTCAATGAAATTCCACCTCAGAAATAAATGCTTACATATTTATTCCTAAAACATATACAGGCACTTATTATAGGAGATGCTTACTGGGTTAGTACTATGGTAGTAATTTTTCCTCTCTAAATTTCCCCCTCTGGAAGTGCTTTCAGATTCACACAGATAAAAATGCCACAGACATTTAAAGACTTATGATGATTTATGCATTAGAAGAGTTGTTTTCAGTCAGAACCATTATCATCGGGAGAAATAATCCTTTATGATTAGCCATGTAGATATAAGCATCTAAAAACTGTTAGTTAAGCAGGCTGCAAATGAGGATATTGTCATTTGCACTCTCATTAATAGCTACATTAACACTGCATTTTTATTGAAATAAATGCAGATAGATTGATAGGGAATGCACAGTGACTATTTACAAACCGAGTTACATTCTGAACTGCCATCCATTTTTAAGTTTGCCTTGCACTTTAATCCATTTCTCCATTTGCACACTGAAAGCTTCGGGAAGGTTGGAGAAACTGAACGAAAACTAGTACTACATACGTTCACCTCATCCTCCTGTCCTTGCTCTAACCCCAGCAGTATGAGATTATATCGCTAAAGAGGCAGCTCAAAAAGAGGTTTTGATAGCTGATATTTTAGATATTAGGCACTTAATATTTTTTGAGCATCTGGCAGAGAAATTTAATCTCTTGGCCAATCACTTTCATGCTTACCTGTCCAACAGATTCAGCCTTCTATTGGTGCACTGTTGAAAGCAGTATCAGGACATTTCCTAAGCAATTTTCAGTTAAAAAGTTTTATTTATTTATGCTCGCAAGGATTATTTGGTTCCAAGTTATGAATGAGGTTAGCCAATGTCCACACGATTCATCTCATCGAAGGTGGTTGTCAAAATTAACCTTCTGGTATGTGAGAAGACAGGAGCTGACCCTGTGGCTGGGCACCTTCTGCAGCATATACAGTCCCAATTTTTCGGGAGGTCAGTTCTACTCATACTAAGCTAAATGACTGAGAAAGAGAAAAGGTTTTGAGAAAAAAAGATGAAGTGAAGAGTATGTGTAGTTGGAGGAAGAAAACTGAAGGAATTGTTATGGGATGGAATTTTTCTGCTTCAAAAAAGGAGGTGATCTACTCAAGAGAGATGTTCAAGGTACACAGGATAAGCATGAAGGATTTGAATAGACCTCAAGAGAAACTGGACGCTAAACCAAAGATGCCATAAGTGGAGAACTGTAGTAGCAGTAGTAGTAAACGAGTGTTGGCACCTAGACATACAAAGACTGTCTGCATCCATAACAGATGACAGAACCAACAGTAAACATGCTAACCATGCTAAATATGCAAATAATAAATCAAGACAACCTATAAACAAACCATATTTAACAGAAGTAAGTAGTTGAAACCATATGTTTTGGAAGAATAGCCATGAGTTTCATCTACTTCCAGAGGTCTTTAGCATTCCCACCTGCTACACTGCTTTAGTTTTTTTTCCTATACAGTACACCTGCAGGCTAAAGGATATATTAACAGCACTTAAGTATGTACAGCTCTCTCCAAATACTTATCTCAAATTGATTACTGGAGTATATATTTACTGCCTGTCTAAGCTGCAACTTGAATTACTGAAGGACTTCAAAACAATCTTAGAAGAAGATGATAAGCAACGTTACACAACAAACACATATTATTATTGTTGTTTTAAACACTGGCAGAAAGCAGGTGCACATTCTGATATTGATATGACAAGATCACTTACTCATTGAATTAATAGGAAATTACTTGACAAAGTAAAAGGAAGAAAAGGCACTGTAATTTTCTCCTCTTTAGGTGTGCTCTTGTAAAGCTGTCGCATCTTGTAATGATCACAGGAAACAGAAACTCATAAAATTTTAGCAAGATTTTTTTCCAATCCTGTTAATCAAATATATCTAGAATATGTTTAGAAGTATCTAGCTTGGCAGAAATCTGAAAAGTTGCTCAAATCTCACTCAGGTATATGACTCAGAACCTGAAAGCATGGTATGCCTGAGAAGTCAGGGAGCTACTGAGATTTCCTGTCAGGAAGTTATTATTGCTTTGTTCCCAGGTATCTGTCAACCTCAACCACCTTTGCTAGTGAACTTCTCATATTATAACTCCTTCATTTCACTCTGTCCCTTCTGTTTTGACCTGAGGGTGTAGCAGTTCAGAAATGTTATTTTTCTCTTTCACCACTTTAGAGCATCCTGGTTTTTGGCAGCCCATCATCTACGGCAGCTTCAACCTCAGAGCTGTAGGTTGTTTTCTCATACAGGAAAACAAACCACCTGTGGGATTCTTCCCATGTATCTTCACTACCAACAACAATGGAGTTGCCATCCATTCACAGTTCAAGAGTGAAACAACATTTCCCATTTTTGTTAGCATTGCCCTATATGCAGCTTATGAAAGATGCTGGTGGCAGTACAGTTTCACATTTAGCGACCAACAGAGACAGAATTACTTTTAAAATAATGTTGAGGCCCATTTCTTTGCTATTCTTGGAGTGTCTTCAGTTGAGTATAAGATGTATGAGGAGAGACTGAGGGAACTGGTTTTGCTGAGCCTTAAGAAGAGAAGGCTCAGGAAGACCAAATCACTGTCTCATACTATCTAACTGAAGGGTGTAAATAAAACAGTCTTTTCAAAGGTGCATAATGGGAGGATGAGAGGTAAGCAACAGACACAAGATGGAATATGGAAACTTCTGACTCCATAAAAGAAAAAGAAATACCATGAAGATGATTAAGCACTGGAGCAGATTGCCCAGACAGGTTGTGAGGTCTCCATCTTTGCATCGATTCAGAGCTCAACTGAAAATGGTCTGAGTAATCCGCTCTAACTGGACCAGCTTTGAGCAGGAGATTGGACTAGATACCTTCCGAAGGCCCTGTCCAGCCTACAGGATTCTGTGATTGTGAAATGGGGGAATCCGACTGCACAGTATTCCAGATGTGGGTGCACAATGCACGTATACTTTGGCATATTGATCTTTTCTGTTTGTTCTCTATTCTTTCCAGACAAACACTTCACTTGTCTTTTCTACTATTAATTAGCACAGCATTATTTTTTCTTATATATACCCCAACCCCTAAATAATATAGTCAACAAAATGCCTTCATTTTATGTATGAAATTTGTACTATTTTTTTCTGTGTGTGTCACTTTGTAACTATGTACATTGCATTTCATCTGCTATTTTGTTGCGCAGGCACTGATTCTTAAAAGTTGATTTTCTAGTTTGTCTTTACCATTGCTGGGTTAACAACAAGCTTGGCCACATCTATATTCATTCTCTTTTCCAGGTCATTTACAAACTTCTGGAACACCGTCCCAGCTCAGATTCCAGCACTGATCCCAATAGTTTGTAGAATGACTAATAACCCCTGTCCCTTGGTTTCTGCCTTTTAATCAACTGCCAATCCATACAAGGAACTGCATAGGCAGCAACCACACAGTTACTTAATTTCTTTAAAACATTTTGGGAAAGACTGAGCCTCGTGGAAGACCATCTGTCAATCCTGACAATAAACTGGATTGCCTTTACCCACATACTTAACGACAACTTAAAAAAAAACAACAAAAAAACCCACAGTGGTTGTTGAGTCAAGCACTCCATATAAAAAGCCAACTTGACTGTTTCCCAGTAGATCATATTTATCTAAGTGTCTGTTAATGCTATTTCTTACCGCAATTTCTATTAATTTCCCTGAACATTATACTTACCTGTTCCAGAGTAACACCTATATTGCTTGCAGATCTATCTTAACACAGACTTCCCAAAAGCCTGTTTTAAAAACTGCTGTCACTTCTGCCAACTTCCAGTCCTCAGGTGCCAAAGTGTTTTATGTGATGAATTATAGGCTGCTGTTAGTTACACAATGATGAGGACTAAATACTTCTTAAAAAGAAAAAAAAGTCATTGTTAGCTAATGACATGTATGAAGGATTAAGAGCTGCTGGATATCCTATTACCTCTACTTTCTCTCAACAGTACCTGACTGCATACATACTTTATCCTCTTAATATTGAAAGATCTATCCCTAATAATTCTAAAAATATAAATTTTCTGATTTACTAATTTTGACATTGTGTCCAGATACTAGTTTATACACAGCGTCTACTAATGGGTCTTTCTTTCACCACTGATAAAAGCAACTCCGAGAACACGAACCCTAAATAGTATCCTTCCTTAAGATTTCTTGCTTAACTTTAATTGGATTTGACAACTTCCTATTGTCTCCAGACTCTGGTATAATTAAGATCATATTTAATTATAATTGAAAATAGATAAATTTCCTTTAAAGAGCTGCTTTGTTGTGAACTTTATCATCCTAAAGGTCTTAAGTGAATGACTGCAGCGGATTTAACATAAATTGTGTATCTCTGATGTAGATATCTGTCATTTACATCAGCATTTCTCAATAAATCCATTTAAATACTTTTGTTCTCCTGCCTCATCAGCAACCACAGCCACTCTAGTTTATTCTTTAGAAATATGAGTTAAAATTATATGCAGAAAACATGTATTAGCCACAAGCAAATTCTACCTACATTGTTCATATCAGGTTAGGTTACTCTTGGTGCAAAAATATTTGTTCTACTAAGCAATACATGAGGTAAGCATTATTGTAGAAAATACGTCTGTGTAAATAACAAAATTATATTTAGTATATAGTAAATGGTCTGTACAAACACAATCTCATTCTACTTACAAAAGTTGTCTGCAATAAAGAAACAACAAATGGCATGGGACTGAAATACTAACATATTTTCTTCTAATCTTGACTCAAGGAGGGTTCTCCACGCTTCACAAAGCAAAGAAAGATGCTTTTCTTCCTTGCCTCAGACAGAAGAAAGCAGAAGCTTTTGTGTATTTGTCTCATGACAACATTTCATCTTAATACAATCTGGTCACAGCAGCTACTGCAGAAAATTGCTTGCAGTTTGCTGGCACCATGGGAGACCATCATTACTGACAAGATTGAGAAAACCATCAATGACAATTGAGGACTCAATCTAACCGGGGCATACAAGTGCTGTGATTTTTATTAGGGCTATTTTCTTGCATCTCTTTAATTCTTATTCATGTCCATTGGTCCTTGACTCACATTGAGATTCAATGCAATAAAGGCTCAACTGAATTCAATCTCAGAAATCATCAAAATGTTAAGATTTATGTAGTAATTTTTAGAAAATCTTATGAAGGCCAACTACTCAGGTGAGGAGGTGTACTCATAAGCTCTGCTTTTGTGGCTTTACTAAGAGGTTCACCTATTTCCTTAGCAAAGGAATCACGCAGGGTAGCCTGTCCTCTAGCATGTTGTGATGACATAAGCCACTTTCTTTGGGGATGTTTGGCAGAAATTAATTAGCACCTGCACCAATGTCTTTGTTTAATAGATCTGCTTGTTTTACTGGAAATCATTTGGCATGGTTTTAGTTTAGTAAAAACAAATAACTTCATCTTTTGTGCTCATTCCACATCAGACAAAAGTCATCACTTTTCATCACAACTAGCTAAATAGAGAAAAGTATATAACTATGTTTTGACCCTATTCAACTTGCTGGATTTGCAAACTTCACACAACATGCACGTCTCTGAAACTACTCCAGAATCACCAGAAACCACTGATCTGTTGTTTGCCTTCTAGGTATTATCAATGGTGAACCTAAGCTTGCAAAGGAGTTGCACACAGCAATTAGAAAAACTGAACAAAAATACATCGTTTCCAAGAACATGTTGTATGACGCAAAGATGCACATTATCTTCAGCTGAAGTGGAAACACCCTTCAAAATTCCTGTGCTTCTTTTTGATTGATCTGAAGCACAAATCTGTTTTTTTCATACAGAGGTAAAAAAAATTGAGAAGTCTTTGTCCAATAGTTTATCAAATTTGTAATCATAATCTTACTTCCAAAAATATGTAGGGTTCATCTCAATTCTCTTTATTCCCTTAATTTTAGGAATTAGTGAAAAAAATAGTTAAAAAAAAATCTGTTTAAATATAAAACTTAAAACATCTTGTCCTGGGACTTTTTAAATTTACTCCAAATTTCCAATACTTGAATTTCCAAATCAATTTAGTTTAGAGAACTAAATCTGTTTTGTTTTGTAGTTAGTTACATAAAATAGCGAAGGAAAAAAAGTCTATCACTGCAGTAGGGTGGTAAACATAGTCCAAAAAGAGTTTTTGAAAATTGGCCCTCACTTGTACCCTAAGGCTGTTTCCTTCCCAAAAGGGGAGTCATCACTGATTAACTTATTATAGACATCATGTTAAGCTAGTGTGTCAGTTATGTAAGCAAGGTGAAGTCCATTAATGCTAGGATACATTTCTTTTCTGTCCGTTTCACCATCGCATCACATGGATTCAAATAGAGATACAAGATAGATGTTGGTTGAAAGCCAACAGTGGCAAAAATATGAGCAGCCTAATAGGACACAACCAAACTTCTGTCATCTGGGAGAGTGATATCGTGCAAATGGAAAAAATAAATTTGCATGCCACATGAATGATATGTTCGAATGACTCCCAAACAAGGCAAGAGATATAAATGTTAAAAAATAAAACAAAAAACCCACAACAACAACAAAAAAAAATTACAGCACTGAATTAAACAGGAAATAGCTGATGTATAGTTAAAATAAATCATTTTTTTTCCAGCAAGTTCAATTTGCTCTTTCTTTTTTAAATCTTTAGAATGTGAATCCTTCAGAGCGTGTGTTCTTTTTTGTATCTTTATATTGTCCACTAAGGTCCTTTTTCACTGAAATTTGTGACAGACTTTGTAGCATAATTATCGCTAATAACATCTAGGATCTTTTTGTCTGCTGGTATTTATAACTATTTCATTTTTAATGTTTTTTTAGGGTATGTTTCTGATATTCCTGGCTTTAGTTTACTTTTTGCAAAAAATTATACTAGGCAAAGGCAATTTCACTTTAGCTGATAGCTTCTGACTTGGCAGGTACAGTGTTCGTGTCTTAGACCTTTTCAGGATGTTGCTATATTTCCTTCTCCAAAACTGTACAACACAATGCCTATGAGTATTTGCACTGAAATAGTGGAAAATTCAGTATAGAAGTATTACTGTGAATGCGTTCTATGTTTGCAGCCTCAAATATGTGCACAAAATAATATGTATATGATGAGCATACATTCTTTTCCCCTGTTATAATTAAACAGTGGAACAAAACATCTTATGAAGAATGAAAAATCTGTTTAGAAAGCTTTAGATTACCGGTGAATGAATCCAAAATGTTTTAATCCATCTCTGCTGATCCTTGTCTCTGAACTTACTCCATAATGGCTACTACTTTCTTCTTTAACCACAATGTGATTTTGAACAAAGTTGAGTTTGAAGTGCCAGGACTGTGGAGAAGAGAGTAAACTTTAATGCTATTCCTGGAGGGAACAGTGTGGCTAAGATCCAGCCTCTCTACCTCCTTCTTCAGCCTAGGCCCCCAAAAGGCAGCAGATCCATTTTTTTCTCACCCAGCTTCATCCCTGTTCAGTCACTCTATCCAAGTGATAGGATTTACACTCCGTGGAATATATTCAGTACTGTGGAAGAAAGGAGTGTTAAGTAACATATCGTAGAAGCAGCCTGATAAAACCACATATCAACCTATGAGCCAAATTACCAAGTCTGATAATTATAGACTACCTACTATCTTAAAATACAGTAATGTAAGCATTAAAAGAGTCACTGGGGAGATGAGACTGTTGAAAGAGGTATTTTTCACATGCTTGAAAACTACGAACAGTAGTTACAATCATGGACATGCCCCATTTAGAGCTGAGTCTATCGATTATTCAGATCCACATCAGGAACAAATGACAGTGATGAAGGAAAAGAATAACATTTTTCCATTAAAAAAAAAAAAAAAAAAGAAAAATATGTAATTAATGCCCAAATCCTATGTTACTACCAGGTTTTGCAAAGCATAGTGATCTTATTCTTGTCCTAATTAATTTTATGTCTAACATAAAGGAATACGGAGCAGAAATTTCCACAGACTAAATTCTTACTTAAAAGAAAAAAAGAAAGAATTTATGAAAAAAACCTTTTCGTATGAAAAAAAACCCCATGCTACCTCTTACATATCTTTAACTTTTCGCTTTTCCTCATGGCAAAAAAAAAGAAAATTGCTTGTGTACAGGACTTCTCTTCCTTAATCCTTTCAAGACAAAGCAAAAATTACGGTAGAATTTTGCCCAAATCAAATGTCTTGTAAAAAGTACATTCACTTACGAGGAATTAACTGAAAAGAAACACTATTTCACTGGTGAAGCTATCCCCTGCTCCTGAGTTTTAGGTAGATGGTAGCTTCAGGTCATTTACTCATCAGTGTTTCTGGGGTCAGTAGTTTCAATGCCCTCCTGCAGAAACAGAATCACATCAGCATCAAATCGCTATAGCTTGAAGCTAATTTTGTTGTTTCAAGTAACTTGGAAAAAAAAAACATAAATAATCACAAATACAATTATAATACTGAGGGACTGCCATTAAAAGTATTCAACATATGTCTAGTTGCTCAGCTGGGGTAAAGCACACTCCCTTTAACAAAAATATAATTAAAAACAGTTTATATACAATGTCTCCAGAGTATGCTGAGACAACGTGGAAAACATGCACAAAGGATTATATCTAGCACAGCAAAGAATGCCAAGGAATGTAGAAAGGTATGTTTTGCTTCAGAGGAATGCTCTCAATTAAATTTAGAACCCCAAGTATTTTTTGTCTCTTTGGTAGATAAGATCCTAGTGTATTTGGGCACGTTTGACAATTTTATCCTTGGTCTATAAGACAGATTTCCCAGATGGGTTTCAGATTCTGTAGCCAACACCACAGATGAGTAACCTAGCTGATATCCTTGCAAATATTATGTGGCAGCAGAACTGGAGCTCTGCATAATCCTGCTCACCCTTTGGAAAACTCAGTAAGGTCTTGTGAAGAAGCATACTCTCCATTAAGCCAAAGTGACTGAAAATGCACTCTAAATAAGGGACTCTCCCTCAAGCACTGTGTAGCTAACACTTTCTGAATGGTATCTAGAATAGAATAAAAACAATCTGAGCAGGAAAGATGAAAGCAACTGCTCATATGAAGACAACTGCAAGGGATCTAAAGAGCATTCTCAATTTTAAGCAATGGGTACTAGTGAAAGGAAAAACACACAGAGAATAAACTGTTAGCAGCAAATTCCTGCGTCCTTGAAGTATTCTGGTTGGTAGCAAGGCAGAGGAAGCTTAACTGGGCAAGTGTATTGCATGCAGCTGTGGTGAGCTATAGCCTTTGAAAAACAGATAGATGTTTTAAAAAGCTGGTATGTTTTAGGCCCAAGGACTAATTAAAGCTTGAGAAAAGTTTGTGATCAATCTATTTGTAACTCTGAAGGAATTACCTGAGATAAAAGACCAGCCTTTTATTGGAGTTTAGGACAAACATGCCAGAGATTTTTAGAAGACCCATAACTGGCCTTTGGCAAGGTAGTAACAGCATTTTTCCAGTAGCAGACACCATGCTGACCAGCTTCAATTTTTTGAGGGAGAATTTAATTCCAATGGTACAGACAGTATTAAAAAGGCAAAAGTATCAAAAAGGCAGGACCTCAAGCCAAAAAGCAAGTTGGTTCAATATATATGCAACAATATCCGAAGCCGGCACAGAACGCCAAAATCACGATGATGTAATGATGCAAAAAGTGCCAGGGCAGTAGTTCCTTTTTCAGGAAGGACACAAATATGCCGACTCCGGTGGCACAGGGAAGCAGCGATGGCAGCACCGGGGCTCCACGGCACCAGCGGGCATTGCACGCACTCCGTCTGCGCTCCAACACTGCCACGCTACAGGGGCTTATCCCTATGTCCCTGGAAATCACTCTCCATTGTCAGAAATGTAGGGTTAAAAAATACCTTTGTTCTCATTTTCTAGGCACAAAATATATTCCTTTGCATTCGGAGAAGCACCCTGAGCTGTGGAGACAGGCCCCTCTATCTCGCCTGAGCTCTGGTGTTCCTACCTGCACCTAAATTCCCCAAAAAGGCAAATTCAGTAGACTCTTTTAACACATCACTCTGACCTGACTCAGTGAGCCTGCAATGCCTGGAGCAGGACGCTCACCCGGGGCAGCCAAGGCCTCGGATGCCTCTGTGGGCCAGCAATGGTGTTCGAGCAGGGCCAACGGGGCAGCACCCCGCATCCCAAAACCCCGGAGGAGTTTGCTCTTCTCTAGGCTCGATGTTGTGCTCTTGTCATTTAACTTTATCTTTAATAGCGTGCTATTAGAGCAGACTACTTGCAGTGATTTCCTAGGGAACCGTCACAACAACTTACAGCAGGGAAAGCTGTCGGAAAGACAGTGCTCATAGTCTCATCTGCCTGAGAGTACGAGTGCACCACAGGGAACACGGCAATTTATGCAGGCCAAATTACACAGGTGAGAGCAGGTGGGTCAAGGTCACGTTTGCATGCTTTGCATGTCTGATTTTATATCACAACAGCTTTCCAGGGCAGTTCATTCAGTCCTACTGCCCACTTCCTCAAAGTCTTTAACTCACGGAATCACTGAGAAAACACTGTGAAGCTGCATTTTATTTGCCAGCTCAGACTTCACCGGGAAATGTCCAATTGCTGAATCAGGAGGCTTCGTGAAAAGCTTCCCCACAAAGCAGTTCTATTGCTGGACTATGTCCAGGCCACATTTTTGTCCCCTCGCTGAATTATGGAGCATGGATTTTTCCAGCAAAGCCCTTGCTGCCTGCCATTAATCCTTTGGACTAAGCAAATCAGCAAGCCCTTTAATCACCGGGATTGATACAACCACTCCCAGGAAAGCACCGCCAACCATCTGCCCATTTCACAACTATCAGATCCATGACTACACGAAAGTACAAGGTAAACAGAGTGGTACGGTATGCCACAGTTGAATTAAAAATTAGAGCCGTCACAGGCGAGATGGATTACTGCTTTATTGTATTATAATCCACGGGGCAGTGAAATCTTGACATACCATTCCTATTATGGTGTCCATGGCTCCAAACTGCAAGCCTAAGCATAAATATGTTTCTGTGCATTATGGAAGTAGAAGCACGCAGACACACACCTAACAAATATGAATATAACATATATCTTCACAGGCTGCTTTGTTCTCTCCATTGCCTACAAATATACTACATCTGCTCAGCAACCAGGAAACCATGCTCCAAAATAAAGCAAAACTCTACTTATCTCACAAATGTTATAATTTGTGTCCTATATAGTTATATAAAAACAAAACAGCTGGATATGATATGCACTATTCCATCAAAATAATGACAGGCCAACCTCTCAGTGGCCTAAACCAAATGGATATACAACAGGGCAGGTGTCTTTCTGAAGTCAAATGGATATGGGGAGTAATGGGGGAAGGGAGGTTCCTCCCTGCTTTGAGATCGGAATATTTTATCTGATCCATTTTTACATACCAAAATCTTACAGAGAAAATCACAAAGAAGGAACATCCCTAAACTACGTAAAAGCTGAAAAAGCACTGAAAAAGCAACTGTGCCCAACTGCTTTCACAGGCCGTACAAATCCATGTCCCCCTGAGCCGGAGCAGAGAGCTCAGAGGGGCTCGGAGCGCAGCTCCACGGCGGCAGCCAACAACCACCCAGCCCTCCCTGAGCCTGCCCGGGCCAAAACACTCACCTCAGACCTTGCATGGACAGACAGCTGTCTGTTTAAAGCCAGGAAAAGTCCGGGGGTAAATACAAACTATAGGAATTAGAATTCTTGCTCCCTTTCCCCTTATCTGGGGGGTTTCTGCCATCACATGAAGAACTGCCCTTGACGTGACCCCTGTCATGCTCAGGAGGAGCATGGCACAAGGCAGTTATCCAGAAATGAATTTATTTGTCAACTGTGTCTGAGAAATTAAAGCAAATCAGCCTAGAAAGAAGCAGTTAATTGACACTAACTAGTGCCTGTTATGTCTATTTATTGTGCATGTGACTGCTCTTTTTCATAACAGTTTTAACAATTGTGTTATTGTGTTAAATCAACATTTTTGCTTTAAGACCTACTTGGTTTATGTTACTTAGTTATTTTTATTTGAGGAGTCATTATGGGATGCACATGGCACTTCCTGGAAATTAATGACCGGCAAGGTGAACAGAGATTACAGCTAGCTATTAACCTTTTCAGAAGTCAGGAAATGTCCTTGTTGAGGCAGTTCATATTATTTTTGCTGCCTATAAGAATTTTGGAAAGTATGAATACATTTCTGCCTTCTAGCACATAGATTTTTGCAAAGAGTTATGATTTTGTCTGTTGAACCCTTTCCTAGAGCCTTTGAAAGATCCTTCCTGTTGTGCTGGGCCTTTCTGAAGGCTTTAATCTCTGAAATTTGGCACAGTCCCGATTATGATTTCTAATGTTCTGCCAGCAGAAAAATGCCTGCAGTTCTGAGCACCAGAAGGATTTCTACCGTGCTCAGCTGGGTCGGAGGGGCTGCTCCTACCGGGGCAAAGGCTTCAGGATAATCACGGAAGCACCAGGCTATGCTGGGGCTCTGCATTTGCTATTAACTCTTGAACTATCGTTATTTTTACATAAATACTTTATACATGTAAGCCCAGAAAGCAACAGCCTCTTACCAGCAGGGCCTCCCCAACTTGCAAAGTGCACCCAAGTTTCAGTTTTTGATATATTCCGCTTTCATGCTATTTTCGCACTGCCTTTTATCTTCCACATCCCACATTCAATAATCTCTCTTATCCTCTCTGCAAAACAGTAATGGGGCCACATATGTATTTCATAATTGAAGTTTCATAGCTTTCAACATGTCTTACATTTAAGATTCCTGTGAAAGTGAGGAAAGAAATAATGGTAAGTGTTGCAGAGATCAAGCTTGGAAGCACAGGAAAGCCGAAAGCTAATATCCAAATCAGAAGAAAGCAGCAGTCTGGTTACCTTTGTAGACTCGGACGAGGAATTTATTGCCTTCACACTAATTACTGTAACATCTCATTTGGAGGTATCGGTTTAACAGTGGAATTCAGGCTGAGAATAAACTGCTTTTCCAACACTCTCCTTGGAACAGTTATATAAATTGCAAAGACAGTAACCTTGCTCTACTCACTCATATCTCAACCAGCCCATGTTCTCAGCACTGACAAGAGGAAGACAGAGGCAGGGACCGAGTGTGCCTTCAGGACCTACACCAGCCTAAGTTTCCTCTGCCACCCTAAGCAGCCTGCCTGTCCTCCCACATCCCTGGGTTCCTGCTTATCCTCCCTCCTCTGAACCTGCACACAATTTTTGCAAAAACAAAGCCATTAAAAAGATACAGAACTTCCTATCAGTTCTGATTCAGTTTGAAAGACTACAGAAAAAAAAATGGAGGAAAAAATATTAATTTATGTCAGCAAGTTTAATACATGGTTTGTATAAAGATCTTGCATAGTTCAGGAAGCAAGGAGCAGAATCTGAGTGTGAAAATGCAGACTTCCACAGACTTAGTATTTCTACCTTCTGTCAGCACCAGAGCTAGTGCAATTACCTTCACATTTTGGAGGGGGAGAGAGATTATCACTAGAAGAGGTCCTGAAGAGTTCACCTCAGAAAAAAAGTCATTGCTGCTAGCTCAAGTTATTTGTGCTTTATTTGAAGGATGCTGGATACTTCCAGGCAATTAAATAAAATAATATGCATAGCTTGATATTCCTAGTTCCTGCAGTGAACTACTACAAAACTAAGATTTACAATCAATGTCTTCACATCTCAAGAGAGTGCTAGTCCTTTTACTGGTGATTACTACTGAATAAACTTATTTAGATGCTGAAAGTATGCATAAAACCCAATACAGCTGCTTTGTGAAGTTTGAAGACCCATTGTAAAAAAAACACGTAATGCATTTTCCTACTGTTAATGTGAATATACTTGAAAAGAACACTTTCTGTCTTTTTATGATAAAGTATTTCATGCTAGAAATAAGGAAGAGAAAATGAAAATTGCTGTCAGATTAGAAGCCTCACAATCAAGAACTCATTAGAAACTCAAAGGTAGCTTATATGCATATATACATGTACATTTCTTTTACATCTTAGACTACTCAGAAGGTGGATATTGTATTTCAACTTGGGATCCTTTGAAAATGGGGGTAAAGCCAACTAACCTAACAGTAATTGTGTGGCCTTCTGGGCTTGTTCCATTTTACATCAGTCATTTGGAGGTAAAGATTGGACTGTCTCAGATACAGAGCTGTCAGCGAACACAATTTCAGAGCATTTTAGAGCATTACATAAGCAAGAGTAAACCTGTGCCTTTCATTATGTGAACCTGAATAAGATATGCCACCATGACAGCTGCAATATAACACTATGCCTAAACTTTACTCTTAATGCTTCCTCTGTCTTCTTCGTCAAGTCTTTCTCCTCACCTTCTCCACTGTCATTTGTGCATTTGCACAGGCCCTAAGCAACCTCCAGTGAAACAATGAAATGTCTTTGTCAGTCCTCTCTTGGGTGGACGTGGCTCTGTCACACACAGGCATCCAGGGACGTACAAGAGCTACTGCTCCCTCACTGAGTCGGCTAACTTGTGGCCCTGGGTCCCTGAGATGCACTAGCGTTTCTGACAGCCCTGGTGCCACTGGGATCAGACACCTTTGTGGCTCCTGAGTATCCTCTGTTTTGCCAGCCTGGATATCCATATGCATTTCCCCAAACAGTGGCAGCACGAGAAAATAAAACAGGGTTGGGGATGTGCCCCAGCACTGCTCTGTGCCTGGCAGCACTGCATTAGTTAACACCTTGCCTGGCAGTTTTGGCTTGCACCACCTACCATTTTGTGCCTAGATAAGAGCAAGGCTGAGGGACTACTGCAAAAAAGCTGCACGGACAAGGCCAACCTACTTTTTTTCAGGGAAAAATTAATAGCTACATGGGTGCACACTGTGTTGTGCCACTCAGCCTCAGGACTAACACACAGGCCCTTCCTGGAACACTGCCCCTACATAGCTTATTTCTCTGCAGGGGCCCCAAATCTCCTTGCTGGAGAAACATGGAAAGAAGGTAGAAAAGTGAGTCTCAGCATTCAAGTGTATGAAGTTGAATGAAGTTCAACACCTCGCTCTGAACAAAATATACTAGAAAGTTATCAGACTTCCACAAAGAGCCCTGAAAAGCACCTCCTGTGCGGTTCTGATCTCCTATCCATGCACTCGTGGCTACCTAAGCTCGCTTCCCACTGGAGACGTTCAGCGCTCCATGCTGCCTGTCCCCCACACGCCCTACGCGCGCTCCCCACTCCTTCCCGTGAGGAACAATGAAACGAGGAGCTGTCACAGTAGCAGGGGAACGTCTTTTAGCTGAGACCCTTATTGCACAGCGATGCTCTGAGACTGCCACTCCATTAGCTGTCAAGTGCCTGACGCAAAATTGCTCCTGCAATCAAACAGCAGACAGGCTGCAAAGGGAGTCGGCAAGGGGAAGCTCGCAAGGCAGAGCTGAGCCCTTCACACAGAATGGGGGCTACCTACCTGACACACTCGCAGTACAACGGGGTATCATTTTTCCACATTCCTGAGGGCTTCTGTTCTGAATCTTGTCTTTTTGACCTGCAGAAGATTCCCATCTCTTCAAGGAAAATTACCCTGATTTCTGGCTTACACTTACTTAATATAATTCCCAACTATTGAGAACCTTGAGGATGGGTCACATTGGATCCCCTTCCTTTTTGCCATGCTATCCACGCTATGCTTTTTTTTTTTTTTTTTTTTTTAATTAAAAACAATCAGGGTACTTTCTAAAAATAAGTATCTTTAGCTGACAAAGAAGAAACCCTCGTGTGTTGTCCCATAAAGGTGTGTAAGAAACCAGTAACTCCTTATATTGATGGGATCAAAAAAACTCTAAAGACTGGATTTCTATTTTTTTAAAGCCTTTTTTACCATTTTAATCTTCTAATATACTTTAAATGAAGTTTTCTAATCAGTGCATCACTTCACTCCTGCCTACTGTCCAAACAAACCATAAGCTCTCAAAGAAAACACTTTTTCACAGAGCTTAAAATCCTCATTCTAGAGTGGCTGTGTCTCTTCTGCAAGTATGTATGTACACTAACTTACTGGCATGGGCGAAGATGCAAACAATGCAATTTCAAAAACTAGCCTTCCTTTTAAAATGGAAGTTAAAAATTAAGCTAATATGCAAAGACCTTATTTTTAAAATATTCTGAGCTAAAATATACCAAACTATATGAACTGCTTCTCAAAGACTATCATACATTTCTTTATTAAATTAATATAGATTTTAGGGATCAAAAGCACATTTTGCCTAGCAGTAATTTAAGAGGCAACTGTACCACAGCTCTACATTTCTGCCATGTTGTTTAAGGTTACTTCACTGACCTGTACTGTTCAACCACTTAGTGCAAAATCCAGCAGTTTAGCCCTAGTCATTTTTCCTTGACAGTAAGAAATAAAGCACTTTTAGCCCTGTCTGTAGAGCACTCCCTTTCTCTGCTGCTGCATCTGTCCAGCATTAGCAAGCAGCTCTTAGGCTGTTCTTAAACTTCTGCAGCTCACCACTCTGTGACAGTCATCTAAGACTTAAACTGTAAAAGCTGAGAATTAGATATGAGATGACGAGCCGTATCCCTGATTCATCCTCTTCAGAAGCCAGCTCGGGGGCACCTTGAGTCCAGTGTGAAAGCAAGACTGCTCCCAAAACCTGGATTTGTCCAAAATTAGTGCACGGGTTTAGATCTTCCAATGAGAAGGAAGGTTTTTATAGAGTCAGGCATGGATTTCTTTACTCAGTCTCACACTGCTACACACTCTAAATAAGCTAATTTAAACGAGGAAACTTGACAGTTATGGTTTGCCCTGAGGCAAATGCCCTAAGGAGACATGGGCTGTAGTTAAGTTGTGAAAATTGCACAGAGTAGGTAGCGGTTAAAAAAAAAAAAGAAAAGAAAAAAAAAAGAGGATGAAGTCATCAAGCATCTCAAACACAGAAAAAATAAAACTCCAGTCTCTACCTAAGAAGCTATCGGTACAATCAGTGTTACAGGCATACAAAGCTTACACAATTGGATTACTAAATATACCTCACATCAAAGCAGAAGGAAGCAAAGATGCCTGTAGCAGAGTTCTGCACTGCCTGAACGGTAATTCCAGATGCATTTCTCTAATAGTCAGATTATACAAACGTGCAGAGGACATCGGGGAAAATGCCATTTTCAGTACTTTACTTGGTCAGTTCCTATGCTACACAGCATAACCACTTCTCTAAATTATGGAAACTTGCTAGGATTAGGTATGAGTCTGAGTTAATGATTAGGTATACATCTAAATGCATTAGACCAGGATATAATACTCAAGCAACCTTAATAAATTAAATATCATTACCTGCTCAGAAAACTATTAAAGTAAATAAAACATGTACCAACAATTAGCAATCTACCTTTCATCTGTAAAAATAGGAAGTCCTTTTCAGGTGGCCTGTACATTGTTTCTATGACATTTGTATATTACTGGGAATCAAAGACATCTTTATAGTCAAAGAAAAAACTTTTCATTTGGAATGTGTATGTTTGAAGAAGAAAGATTAATCCAGTTTGGATGTCTTTTGTTTGCAGTAGGTGTTAAATTCCAGGATGGGACACTGTGAACTGGATATACGTTTGAAAATTTTTATTTTCATCAGAAAATGGTCTACATGTAGGTTCTGCCATCCACTGGCTCCTTACTTTTCACCAAAAAAAAAAAAAAAAAAGAAAGAAAGCTTATGGGACTAATATTGAGAAGGGAGGGAGGAAGGAGGGAAGGAGGTCAGGAGGGAAGGAAGGAAGGAGAGAGAACGAAAGAAATGGAAAGGCTTTTAGATCAGTGCAGAACAAAAGCTTCCTTCTTCTGTTCCTTCTTTGCCCTCTTCCTTGGAGACATAAGGCAATTTCAGTTTTACGTGCACACAGCTGGAGTTTCTCAGTTTCCTGAGAATACAAAATCCATTTTAATTTTGATACTTCTACTTCGTGAACTCCAAAACATTAAAGTTACTGGTTTTGTAGAATGGTAACATGATTGCAAAGACAGTGTCCATGTGACAGTAGAGTGTGCTCCACTATTCCCAAAAGAGATTCTTGTTTGAACTCATACATCGAGCTAATACATTTTTGAAATGAAACTTAACAACAACGAAAAAAAAGGGCGGCATTTTGTATATAACTGAATGCTCTATCACTAAAAAAATAACCCAAGTAACGTGCTTATTTCACCAAAGCACCTGCTCAATACAAATGTAAGAGGATTTTCTCCTACTGAGGAAAGTGCAGTTGAAAGTGTCCAGTTATTGGAACAAATTGTGTTACTCACACGGTCACTCCCCTTTACCAATGAAGGAAATGTGGGCAGCCAGATGATGCAGATCATCACATGGCCATACATGGCAGAACCACAGTGCACATCATTTTCAGTGCTCAGAGGCTAGATGGATGCTCTTGTGCTCTCCATGGCCAGCCACAGGCCACCACTGATGCCTTTAATTCACCACCATTTTTGCCCTTACACTCTGTTCTGTGGTGTATGTGACACATTTTGTACACTTTGGGCAGTGAGATTTCATGAGAAAGCATGTGACTGAAGCACTTCCCAAAACAGGGATTCACTGAAACGCTAGCTGATGTACACAATCAAGCTGGTATCTCTTCAAGATTCTCCTTCCAGAGAGTACACTAAAACCCTGTGATTGCAATCTTTTTTTGTGAGTAAATAGAAGAATATCCTGAGATTACATTGTGATCTTGTATTCAGATAAGCCTCAAAACAAAATCACTCTCCTTCTGTTCTATGGATCTACAGTTGTAGATGCCACTTGAAATACCTATCACAGCAACTAAAATGACTCACAGTCCACACCATATAGCTCATTAATAAAATAGCAACGCCAAACTCTAATTTACCATATTCCCTTAATTAGTACAAAATCTGCTCTCTCTCCCTCTCTCTCAGCTACAGTGTATATTAATGAGATATATTTCATTCATCTACTTACTGATTTATAACAAGATATTTTTATTTCAAAACCCAGATTCTGAAAGGAAGATTCATGGTAACTCTTGTTTTCTCAGTTCATTTTTTGATCATCTGATACTTAGGAAACCCAGTATGAGATGCCATGTATCATGGGGTTAACAGGAGACCTAGCAAAATCAGAGGTTTTATCTGTAGTTAGTTGTGCTATCAATAAAACAACAGAGCTCCTGCTAAGGAGGCAGTTTGTTGGGGGCATGTAGCACAGTAAGAATTCCATGTCTCACTTTAAAGGCGACCTGAAAAAAGCCTATGTGATCCTGCCATGCTACTTATTACAGGGCTTGTTCATTTTGCAATAGAAAAGCTGTCACACACAAAAATTGCTCAAAAACATTACTGCAAAACGCAGTGTGTGAGAAAACTTGTAGAAAGTACATTGCATTACACAGAGGGTCAGCAGATGGGCACAGTAAAGATGATAGAAGGTGGATACAGCACAAGTTTATGTATTGATAGAAGATAAAGATTTACCAAAACCGATGTCACTAACCTTTCACTGTTCCCTTCATTGTTACAGTACTGCAAATTTTTATTTCCATTTCAGAAGATATAGATCAAATCTTACTTTCACATTCCTCACTGTTATCTCAAAATATAAGTGGCTCAGGCAGTTTAATGACATGACTCCTGACTTGGTTCGGGAATGGGAGCTGGACTTGGCAGATACAGGTTCAATTCCCCAGCCTATCCGTCTGCGTTTCCTGTCCCCTTGTCCCATATGGAAAATAAAGGATGGAGTTATTCTGAAGCTCTTTGGCAGGAAGAGCATCTTTTTCTAAACATATGCACACTATATGGGCAATGGAGAATCAATCTTAGTGCATCCTGGCGATATGAGTGAGAAGATAAATGGGCCTCGTAGGTTAGTGGTAGATATTTCAATTATATAATTCAATCTCCCCTCATCTCCCTCATCTTTTTGAACTTGCCACTTACCTACCACTAACATAGCAGGTCAGGCAGCAATAGCTCCTGTAAATAAAGAGCAAAGTAAACGACATAATTTGCTATCCTGATCTTCATTAGTTTATGTTCATACTAAATTTTTTTTAGGCTTAAACCAAACTTAGGTATCTTCACCATTTCAGAACAACAGATTAGCCACGTTGCTGCTTTGCAGGCTCTGCTGCCGTGCAAGCAGGTCCATTTGCTTCTCAAGCTCAGCTGGTACCTCCTCTTATGCTGACTATTGCAATGCTGCCAATGAGCAAGACTTACAGAATCACAGAATCATTATGGCTGGAAAAGACCTTCAAGATCACTGAGTCCAACTGTAAGCCCTTCAAGCCTGTTAAACCATGTCCCTGAGTGCGTCATCTACACGTTTCTTGAACACTGCCAGGGACGGTAGCTCCAGCACTTCCCTAGGCGCCCGTTCCAGTGCTTCACTATTCTTTCCCTGTAGAATATTTTCCTAATATCTAACCCGAAACTCCCCTGGTGCAACTTGAGGTCACATACCTTTTAAAATAGAGAGAGAATCTTAACAAACACACAGATGAAAGACATATTAAATTGATACAAAATGTAAAGATGACATGATTTTACCAGAAGACTACAATTTACATTAGCCATTTTACATTTTGGTAAAAATATCAACTGGCTTTGAAATGGACAGATGAAAATGTTTGATGAGGACATATCCCTCCCAAAATGTGGCCCTCTGTGCCAAGATCATAGTTATAAAGATGTTTTTCCTCCACTAGAACGCAGTGCCATTATGATTTAGGACTAGTTAAAAAAAAAAAAAAAAAACACCCTCTCAAATTAAAATCTGTTTGAGTGTTTCTATTAAGGGTTTCATACAACACCTTTCCTTTTCCAAGCAAATGTTCTACACAGCCTAAAATGTGAGACATGCACAAGGATGTGTCAGTGATTAATTTCTGTGACTGAATTCTTTATCTCCAATACCTAATTTAAGATAGTCACCACTTTTTAATAACTTAAAGATATAAATTCTGCAGGGCATTTTTGCTTATGTAATTGATAAAACATCTTCATATTAATGACTGTAAATTATGGCCGTGCTATATAAATCTGTCACCGAGCATGTCTCCAGTAGAACTGAATAATATAGGCAACCACTGTGCTCTGATGCATAAAATTTATACTAATAAAAAGACTCACATCAACATAAAACCAGAAATGTCTGAACACATATGAATAAAAATATTTTTTTCTGCTTGAATTTTACTTGGATGATAAAGTTCTGATATATAACTGAAAAAAAATATATATATATAGTCCTGGAACATATACAATCCCATTTTCCCACAGGAAATGGTAAAAGCACAATTTGTTCAGGATTTTCAGAAACAAATTAGACAAACTGCTGGAAAACCTCCAGTGGAGAACAATGGTTCAACAGCATTTCAAAGGATTTAACACAACTTCCCTAATATTTAAGAAATTTTCAATCTCTAGCCTTTCCTTAGATAAAACTTCAGTTCAACATAGCCAAATTTGGATGGAAAATAAGTAAATAAATAAACTCTGTGTTCTTATAGCAAGATCAAAACAGATATTTATCCCTGATTGCACAGTATCGACAGAGGCACACATCAGAATAGTAGAAAATTTTCTTGTGGAGTGCCATATATCATGTATGCTTTTAAAAAGTACTGATATTTAGAAAATAATTTTGACTTATTTATAGAAAATATATGTCCAATTATTTTAGAAGAAGCTTTGTAAAGGTTTCTCAGCTCCATAATCCAGTCAGATGGATAATCACCTGTTTATGAGAGAATGACCTCTAGAAGCTGCAAGTTTGGCCATTTCCACTGTTTTATTAATCTGCAAGCCACTGAATTCCTCTGGGTTTTGGCAGCATTCAAAATATGGTAGCATTTCATCCAGTACAAGAATGTATAGATTCATATTTGATGTTATTGCGCTGTACATAAAATAATAATGAGAGTATTAGGGCTAGTAAAGACCAGATGATCTCTCACAAGGAACACAAGATTGAGAGAAAGACACGCTAAATAGCAACTCAACCTTCTGAAGTGCTTTGGCAAATACTCTTTTGAGTCTTCTGTTGAGGAAAAACAAAAGAAAAAAGAAAAGTTTATCTGTGCGTTTGATCAGACCACAGCAAAGTAAAGTAAGTTCTTTAAATTTTTCAACAGTAATTTTTCTTGATGTATTCTACTGGTGTTCAAAGAAGACAACATTTCAGTAATGGATATAATAGCAGGCATTATATTCATATATAGAGAACACAGGGTTATCATCTGCTCGGACTGTGATATCTTTGGTTAGAGTGCAGCTCTCCTTTACAGTTGCATAGAGACAACAAGAGTTTCAGAATAGTTGCTTCATCTTAACTTGACTTTTATACTACAGGAGAAATTAAAACCTCTCTAGGCTACCTTTCTACCAGGTCACCTTACGTCACCTCTGTTCACGCCAGCACTGATCTAGCAAAGACCCATTAAGTTAGTCCTGGCCAAACAGCTCCACTTTGGCAACAGACAGGACACCAGAGACTTTGCTCGTGAGTATGCAGCTGCATTGTAACAGCTCTGGAAGAGATGAGGCTTGAGAAGAGCACAATCTATGAAGCAGTCTACAAAATTATCCTCCCAACATGTAATTGTTTCTGAGATCTGCAGTGAGTAGCATTGCTTCATTAATCAAATCTACCATTGAAAAAAAGAGAATTTAGGTGATGCTGTGAGGATAGGTAAGTCACAGTTTTTTAGCCTTCTGTTCTTTTAACAATAACATGAGATTTATTGATGTCAGTCATGTCTTTCAGAGACTGAAAGGCTTCCCCAAGTGACAAAACCATTTTGTTCCATTGTTTTCATACTGTAAAGCAATTTATCAAGCATGGATCAGTACAGTAAAAGAAAATTACAGCAATTCTCAAATTGACCAGGATGAACATGCTTCTACCTTAAAGTACACGCTGCATATCTGAAATCCAAACAAATCTTGACATGCTTCAGCCTGCAATCGAACATACCCTCCTTCAGTATTGCCATTACTCAAATGCACAGTGCTGAAGTCAGCCCCAGGCTATATGCTTTGTTGGGGTCTTTCTTTTGTCTTGCTCTAACAAGGCTATTATGTGAGAATATTAAATTGCTGCAAGCACAAACACCAGCCTGTTTTTGCAAACAATAATATAATTAGAGGCTATTATAAAATAATCATCTCTGAGCCATAATTTTGCATGTTTTCACTAAAAATGCGCAGACTATCATTTTTTAAATACTATAATTACTGCTTTTATCATTCAAGTCATGTCTTATAGAGAGAGGCTTCAGCAGAAGTGGGTTCTGAAAGGCAGAATAGCTCTAACAGTTGCAAAGTCATAAACAAACTAGCAGTTGTTGTCTGTACCTTAGAGTTTACAAATCAAATGTGCGAAAAGACTTGAAAAAGACACAGCTAGTATTTCATATTAGTGTACTTCAGAAGTAAAAAAAGAAGAAAAAAAGGAAAAAAATAGGCTTCAGTCTGATTTCAGAGTAGTATTAAGGCTACTTCTACTGCCAATAGGCTATTTTAACTGCTTCTCTTAAGTTAAATCCTTTGGGTTGACAGTGGATAGACCTGTGACAAGCATGTGAGTATGTCATGTATGGAGAGGATGCAAATGAGTGAAAACTTTCAGACAAACCAGTCTTTAAAATATGGAAATGTGTGCTAACATATGCCAATCTATGCCATAATTCTGCTTTTGCTTGTAATTGTTTGAGAATGGACTTTCATACTAACAGCTTCTTTTCTTACTCAGTCAAGCACTTGAAGTACAATGGAAGATGCCTAACAGCATCACCTATTCCTAATCCAGGAATTCTATCATAGTAAAGCTTTAAGACTGATGAGTACTTACCTATGAATATTAGAGTGTAGAAAAAAGCAGGTACAAAAAGTACAAGATGAGAGGAACCACTAACAAAATAAGAAATTTCATCCTCCACTCTCTGGGAATGACTCACAGTGATATTGAAGCAACCTAAAGTTTACACCTAAATGTTAATCTAAATTTATCTATAATCTAAATTTATCTCAGAGATTATATCTTTAATTTGAATGTTGAAATAGAAAAGGAATCTTGAAGGTTTGCGTGAGAACTGAAGATAAGAAAATCAGTCTCTGATTCCTACAGCCTATGGCAGATCTGCCCAGGAAATAATTGCCCTAGGTTTTCTTCTTGCTGACCAGAAGCTTTAGAACACAGAAAAGAATTGCTGTGAATAACTGGAAGTGCATTTGAGATTTTAAAGAGAAATACATGAAATATTTGCACATTTCATACTTACAGAGATATCATATTGAACAAAAACGAAAAACACACAAAGCAAAACTAAGGAAGGCAGATTTGAGAATTATGGAAGAGGAAGCTATAAGGATTTCAAAGGAGTTCTGTGACTGACTTCAACGGAACTGAAAATTTTACTGAATTAAATTAACAAGTTTGTTTTAAGTATCAAGATCAAAAGTAAATAACACAGTTTCCCTTCCTCTTTTAACAGCACTGATTCTGATTTATTCTTTATGGCAGCAATAGCTGGCATCAGCTGGCTACCAATAGGCTGCCTTGCCACACCACTAGCCTTAATCTGCTTATTAATAAGTAACTTATGAGTAAGTATCTTGTGTCATGACCAGCAAAAGCCTCACCTCTCACCTCCTTGCTTCAATGGATTTCCTTCAAAATTTAGAAAAACAGAAGCAATATGCATTTTTCCAGACTCTTAGTGCTCAGCTATTAAGGCAGTGACCTCCCTCTTGACAGTTCATGTAGTGGCTACCCCTAAATAGCACTTGGAAGCTAGTATCACAGCTGAGACTTCCTAAACCTAGTGTAACATGGTAATTTCTTACAAACATTTGGATTTGCATTTCTGATTGCAGCAGGAATACGGTAACTGTCAGAACAGCAAGAGAAAATACTATGTTAGACTACTACAATGAGCTGAACTTTTACACTGCAGTAAAGACTAATTTTATTGCCCTGCTAAGCGGTTTTGCGATAGTCAGTGGGAGTGTTTTGTAACCAGCAATTTGATTTACAAATTGTAACACTTTAGGAATGTAAAATTCATAGGTCTTGACTAATATCCTTGGTTTAAAATCTCAGCCAAAAGATAGGTTCTCCACAGAGATAAATGCTTGGCTGATGCAGTTCAAACTATGGCGATGAGGCATATGGCATCTCCATAGGCTTGGTATGGCATATCCAAACCAGGAATGAACCAAACACCTCAATTTTCTTCTTCCTGAAAAGGACATCACAGCATGGCATACACTGCATATACAGAATTCCAAACATCAGCTATTGCCAGCTTCTCCTTGTGTTTTGTGTCCTTTCCCTGCCCTGAGTTTTCTAGTCAATTGTGCAAGTTCCGAAAGAACCTTCTCCCAAAGCTCCGGATAAGACGGCCACAGTGTGAGTCTGTATTTGTTTTGACTGTCTGTGTGGCTTTATAAAAGAGAAATATGATCAGAATGCAGGTTGAAGAATTTGTTTAGAAAAGAAATTAAAACTGGGCAACGTAAAATAGCTGTTCCAGATCTCTTACAATTACTGCCACTGGTTTTTTTGTCTGTGTATCTATACATTCCAATTCAGCTGAACATAGTATTTTCTTGGGGGGTAAGAATTATGATATTTGAGTTGTTCATTATATTACTTTGACATGAAATGCTGTGGCAAAAATTATGTGTTTAATCTACTGTACATTCCATTTATTTTTCTCTTATTTCACATCTATCTTATTAGAAATCACCCTCCATTCTTACAATGTTATTTCTTTTCTCTCTCATTTTCCTTTGCCATAGCTACATCACAGAAGAAGCAAGGAACACAGGGATGTCAGGAAAAATACACAATTCCTAGCAAAGGCAAGAAGAAGAAAAAGGCTGAGTAAGTCCTTTCTTGCCCGTGGTTTGCTGGGCCACATTCTGTGATATCCTGCTGGGGCATAGATAGCTACACCAGCAGACAATTCAGGAGGACACAATAGGGAACAAGTAAAATTCATACATGCTACCCATCTGAGCCATCAATTGCAGAAAAGGTATTTTGGGATAAAAAATAAGGAAACATAAAGGAGACACACTCTGAAATACACAAGAACTCAACTAGCTGAATATAAGAGTGTCTCCTTCCAGTTGTGAAGTGCAATGTAACGCTGATGGGAAAGAGCAAACCCTGCCCTTTCCCAAGAGCTAATCAAGCAAACTGTAGGAATAATGAGAGCTCTCACTTTTGTTATTCCTTCCACCACACTGACCAGCACCGGCACCTTTTGGAAAAGGCCAATTTCTGAGGACAAAGCCCTGCTATTTCTTAACAGCTACTCTCCTGTGGCTGATGAGAACACTTTCCCAGAAATACAACTGAAGTCATTTACAGTGTGATTTGAGTAAGATGCTGCTTCCCGCACAATTCTCACTCCCAGTGCAGGCCATGAGCAAAGGTGCTTGAGATCAGTTCAGAGAACAAAAAAGTTTCCTGGAGCTGAGCTTGTGGTTGGGCAGAAAGTAAGACTGCTGTGTGTGGAGTTAACAGCTGCCATCTAATAACTGCTATTCTAGACGCTCTTTGCTTTCTACAACTGAAAAGGGGGGGAAAAGAGCATAAAATGAAGCAGAAATTTCTTTTTATCGTAGGCTTTTCAAGACATGAATTGTGAATTTCTAATGTGGTATATGAAACAGAAAGAATATGTTTCTGCTTCTAAAACTTTAGAATTCCTGTAAAAAAACAGTCTTTTGAATGCTGTAACAAAGTACCTGGTGAAAAGCACAGCACCCTTAAAAACACATGAAAAGCTAGGGAAAAGATAGTATGGAAATGGATACTGCTGTTTTCTCTTTTTCCTTCTTTTTTTTCTTCAAAGAACCACTGTAGGAATATTTCTGGGAAGGACTACCTGGCTTCATTTACTTTCCTGTGGACTGGAAATAGAAAATTGCTTTATTTCATTTTATTTTCAGCAGCCTAACCTAATCTAATTTCAGCATGTTAACTGAATCACAGAATCACAGAATATTCAAAGTTGGAAGGCACTAGGACCCATGCTATGGCGAAAACCAAAAAGCACTCCCAGCACAGGTCTCTTGGCACCGCTAGGATTCCTTTGCCAGTCCCTCGCCACACCAAGTCCAATGCTCCATCTATACTCTCTCATTCTCCTAACCCTAACCCTAACCCTAACCCTAACCCTAACCCTAACCCTAACCCTAGGTGGGAATGTTTTTCAGGGCTGGGCTGGCACTAGGACCCATGTTGTGGCCAAAACCAAAATGTTCTCCCAGCACAGCTCTCTTATCAAAGCTAGGATTCCTTTGCCAGTCCCTTTCCACTCCTAATGCAATGCTGCCTCTACGCTCTCTCATTCTCTGAACCCTAATCCTAACCCTAGGTGGGAAAGTTTTTCAGGGCTGGGCTGGCACTAGGACCCATGCTGTGGCCAAAACCAAAAAGTGCAACCATCATACCTCTCTTGGCCCCCCTAGGATTCCTTTGCCAGTCCATTGCTAGTCCTAATGCAATGCTGCCTCTACGTTCCCTCATTCTCTGAACCCTAACCCTAACCCTAGGTGGGAAAGTTTTTCAGGGCTGGGCTTGCACTAGGACTCCTGCTGTGGCCAAGACCAAAAAGTGTTCCCAGCACAGCTCTCTTGGCACCACTAGGATTCCTTTGCCAGTCCCTTTCCACTCCTACCTCAATGCTGCCTGTATGCTCTCTCATTCTCTCAACCCTAACCCTAACCCTAATCCTAGGTGGGAAAGTTTTTCAGGGGTGGGCTGGCTCTAAGACAAGCCTTTAGGCTTTAAAGCTAAGACTAACATGAGCAATTAATCTTGCCTTGTAATGAATTTATGTTCATTTTTGTGAGTAACTATCTCCACCAAAAGAATCTCTATGCTACACAGTAACATCTGGGTAGGTTACTATTTCTTTTCAAAGCAGGTCTAGTAAATACTAGTGGATGTATCTGTAAAGAAATAAGCTTAAGATTCTTCTTCAAAACTGAGTTGATCTTTGGTATACTTTGTGTGCGCATAACTATCATGAAGCAAACATACAAAAATTAGATAACCAAGCCAAAAAGAAAAGTGATGTATCCCACATGTGCACCAGCAGCAACTTGCATACACACAATATGTGAAATGTTGATTAAATAATAACCTGTTGTTTACTCAGTACATACAGTATATGTTTAAATTTCAAGCCATATTATGTGCATACATTATTATTAACAATTATTTTCCAAATTCAACCTTTTTAATCATATCCACATTATAAAGTGGATTTGGATTTTGAGATCTTGAGCTCATTTTGGATATTACCTCTGAATAGATTCTATAGCCCAAACAATTCATTTTTTTCTGAATTCTTTTGCTTAGACTTCTTGTTTCTCTGCCTTATGGCAGATCTAGTGAAAATGCAGCTGTGGTTGTGATACTTCTCTAAGTTATCTGTGATTAATTATCTTTGCAGCTCCCATGATAAGTTCTTAAGCCATACTCCAGGATGCAAAGAAGGGTTGGAAAATAATACCTGCTCTATTGATGATAACAGTCCTTCAAATTTTGAGGGGAAGCCTTGTTAAAAGTGGTCTTTCTGAAGTATTCCGTGTCTTCTAGTGACTGACACTGAAAAAAAAATAAAGATTCCAAAGGCTCAAGGATCAATCTTCTGCAATGGCAATTTGGAAGTTTTTGCTGGCTCCTCAAAGACTGTTGTGCTTGAGTCTCTACCAGCAATACCTAAAGCATTCCACCCTCCAGAGCTAAGACTTCATAGCACTTTCATAGTGAGGAATACTGCAGGCAGGCCTAAAAGAGACCAGAGATCTGCCACAACAACTAGGGCAGCACTGGTCTCTCCAGTCAAAGACACGGTGCTCTGCCAGCACCCTGTCTCACACCAAACCTGGACTCTTGAGCTTTTGTTGTGGTCAGCAAGGACTTCTCCACTGTGATGTACTCTCACAGCCTATGTGAACATTAACGTGAGAACAAACAGGTGCTGGAGGAACAAACACAGTTACAAGTCAATCAAGCAAATTTAAGTAACTGAAAGGTGATGACTAATTCTCTTTGAAGTTCTCCCTCCTGAATCACTTCCCCACAAAAGCTATGGCTGTAACCGTATTAGATCTGAGGAAGCACTTACCAACTGGACAGTTTTTATATAGGTAGGGGAGGATCCTTTGCCAGGAATTCTCAACAAAAGTATCCATCCAATTTCTCAACATGGCCACAATGTGTATAGCGGTACTCAAATCTAGTCTGATGTATGCAAGCCGCACGTGCACCAAAACCAGAATCATTCTGGACACTCATTCAAAGAAGAAACAACACAAGCATCATGTTGCTCATACAGACAGAACACCAGACACATCAGTCGTTGGTCTGAATGCTACAAGAAGCGACCATACAAACCTCAGGGAAAAAAAACAGAAAACACAAAAGTAGAGCAAAAGTCTTAGGCTTAAAATAAAAGGCTATAAAATTCCTAATGAATATTCAAAGAAAATTTTTCATTCAAAAATGCACCACAACATGTACAATGCTATCACAGACATTACAGCTAACGAACGGATACTGTATATTAATTTTAAAGAAATCTAGTTCATTGTTTATGTTGTAACGTCTGTTAGCTGCTCCTTTTCCTATGCTACTACTTGCTGAGTTTTAAAGAAGTAAACAAAGAAATAAAAAACCCACTCCCCTCATGTTTCAATTCACAGTGAGAACCCCAAAAATATTAATTCAGGGAATAAGGTAATGCAATTAGCTAATACATATGATGGGTTTCACCCTACTGTCAAAGTATTAGTGTACCAAAAATCTATTTTCTAGGTTGCAATGTCTAATTATGAAGGAGATGAGGAGATGACTAAATATGGTAGATATTATTATTATTATTATTATTATTATTTTAAAAGCCCAGGATATTCAGCAGAGGAGCAACACACTCATGGAGAGAAAATTCTGTTCACAAGAAATGTCAATACATCTCATTACAGTGAAAATGCAATAGCGTGGCTTTGATATTATTAAATTCACAGCTTTGATAAACAGCCCACAAATTACCTCTTGAAGGGAGCTGCATAATACTACCTGAAGCGTAAGGAGAGGATATAGAGTTTAATTAAGTGTTGCCCAGCTAAATCACACCAAGAAGAGCATATGGAGGGGGGAAGATTCCTGGGCTTCCTCCTGTACAGAGGTGGTGAGACGCAGTGGTCAGGCAAAAGGCTGTGTCTGGAAACCTGGTGCAGCTGGAGTGGGTCACACATCAGCAGTTTCTGATCAGCGAGGGCACTCATGCTCGCTCCCCTCTACACAGTGGTCTCTTTCAAGATGCATCATTCATTTCAATAAAGCTCTTTTTCTTCCCCTTGTACACCGTGGGGGTAAAAACAGTGTCACAAAACAAGGAAAAATGAGTAAGGGTGAATTGGATGGGTTCTCATGCCACAAAACATACAAAGCTGCAGTGCAGTGTGCTTTTAGCAGTCCGGAAGGGAAGCCTGGAAAAGAATATAGATAGAGGCAGATAGAACCACTGTGGCATAAAAGCTGCCAGTGTTATACTGGGGTTGGAAAGCTTGGGGTGATACTTGAGCTGTTTTGCAGCCTTTTGGGTTGTTTTTGATGAAATGGTCTCCTCAGGTTTCATAATTCTTACTCCAACAGCAATACCAGTCATCTGGAGGTGGCTGCCCACTGCATTTGAAAGTGATGCACACTCTTACATTTGGAAAATATACATAATTGTCTTTCATTTTTCTAGAAGTCTGATTTCTGTAAGAACTTGTGGATTCACCAAAAATGGGCTGCCACAGTGCGCCAATGAATACTGACATCTGACAGATTAAAATGAGTTTGCATTAAAATTTGTGTCTTTACTAATAATCTTTGACTTGGACCATTTCATCTTGCATTTATGTTCTACTGCCCTAAACAAATGAACCTTGAGAAGCAAGCAGAAGATTAACAGAAGCAAGCAGAAGATTAACAGAGCCCTAAATTTTGTAGCACTTCTTTTTAATATTGATTTTCTAAGCAACATTTCAGCCCTACGACAGAATGCAAATATCTAGGCCTTTTTGACTGTAGTAACTCCAGTTCTTGTTTGCTCCTACTCTGATCCTTAAATTGAAAAGTATCTTCTCTACATGTCAGTGTACGCACAAGGTCTAATAGTTTGAATATGAAAACACGATAGGAATTTAGTATATGATCACCTTCACAGAAAGAACATCCCAACTGCTATGCAACTGCAATACACACAAATAATCTAAGTTCGCACTAACTGCAGAGCCAAGCAAAATGTTGTGACTGACCCCAAAGCAAGTGCAGCTGCTCTTTACGACAAGCCTGTTTAATGGGACTCACTTTTTACTGAAGCCTCAGCATCCAAAACAAGGAAATTCAACAGCAAATAGCTTTTGCTAATAATAGAGACAAGGCATCATCTACTAATTAGCACACCAATAATGGAATATTGATCAGCGCTTGTCAGCTTTAAAATAACTGAATCCATCTCACTTCAAGACACCAAGAGAGTGTTAACAGATTCTTAATAACCAAAGGATCTTCTGTTCAGAATTGCTCTGTAATCTTTCCTTTTGTGATCTACACATTGGTAAGATTTATTCAAGATATTTCCCTTCCTTTGATAATTTTCCCATCTTTTCAGTGCCTGAAGAGAAGCACTTGGAATATCCAGGATACATAAAAATCATACATACCATTTTGATCATATAACAGCCAAGTACAAGGTATTAAAGAGAACCAAGACCTGAAGATACAGCTAAATATTATACCATTTACTGGACACTTGAGGTAAAATTATAAGGGATGAACAACAGCTAGGAAAAGTCAATGAGCCAACTTTTTCTTTTTTTTCCGATTCATTCCTTCTTTTTTTTTGGGGGGGGAGGGGGGGGAAGAGTGAATTTTCCAAGTAAGTAAAGTATTAATTGTGCATCTACCAAAAGTTTTTATGTGATTCAATGAGTGATCCAACCCTGGAAAACTGTGGCTTGTTAGATTCTCTAAGAATAATGCCTGGGAAGACATCTGCATTGTTAACAATATTAACCATTAACAATATTTACCATTCCATGGTAAAATTCTGCCTGGAAACAGAAAGGCCATCGGTCACCAAATGTTTTCTCAATGGGAAGGAGAGCAACATAAGGATAGGAGTCCATAAAACAACTCCAAAGCAGAAGAGATGACAGAAATGGCAGTGACTAGAATGCTGTTCAGACACATCTCCTGTGTGTGTCTTGGACTTGCTCAAGGGTCTCTCACTTCCAAGTGTCTAAAATCCACACACAAAAAAAGTAAGGCCTCACAAAGCATCACAGATTGCTTATAAAACATTTATTTTTCAAAGAATAAAAAGCTAAAAATTTATGTGTGAGAGTCATAAACTTGGCCATTGGGATCTCTCCTAAATGTACAATGCTGCTTCTACAGATTGTCTCAGAACTTCTCATTGCTGCATGAGAAATGCCAGTATGAATTACCCATTTTATCTCATTTTTAGTTTTAAAATTCCATCACAGAATATTGTTAAAGACATTAAAAATATGTTCAAGCCATTCTCCAAGTTTGTTTTTAAAAGGAGCATTAATTTCAAATTTGGTCCAAGCAATGAGCTTTTTCTACAACATTGACTCAGGAAAGGCATTATAAAACCCCTCATCCCAATTCCACAAATTCACATTAAAGCAAGCAGTTGCTCTCCGATATCTGAATTGCAGATGTTGTAGAACAGGAAATCTGAAAACTGAAACTACCTGTTTATAAAAATGACTTCCCAGATCTTTATTGTCCAAATTGAAAGAATTGCTAACAGCTCACCAAACAATAGGGTGCAGAAACTATTTCCTATGACTTTAGGTGTGACAGTCTGAGGTGTCAGATAAGTAAATACACATATTATACCATATTTAACAAAGGCGTCAGAATGTGCGTATCTCTTTGTCTAGCCTATGGTTTTACGGTATGGTAGTGAGGATCTCTCTGTAACTTACGTTGCAGATAGAGAAGATGATGGCATATACGCAGCCAAACCCCCCCTTTTAATTCACAGAAGCTTTTTCGCATACATGAATTTTGGAGAGAAGGTTATGGATGAAAAAATCCTTTTTTTTTTTTTTAATTAAAAATCATAGAAGCTCATCTTTAAATTGTTGCCAACATGCCTCTTGCACTGTGCGCTTTTGTCTCCCGATTCAACATGCAAGGAATCTTTAGAGCAAATTCTTCCCTTCCTGCAAAGCACAGCTTAAAATGCAAGCTCTGGCACAACATTAGCAACGCCCATACCATGATACAGGAGAGGAGCATCCAGTAATTGGTATAGTTTTCTCGGCTGCACCTGGAGGACCTGGTGACTAAATGGATTACTCGCCAACTTTGCACCTCTGGGATTGCAGCCCTGGCTGCAGTGACTGAAAATCATTCTGATCAGTCAAGTGAGAAAGGACCAAAGTGAAATTAGGCTGGTGGCTTCAGCTCCGCTCCCCCAGCGCTGCGCTCCCGAATCACAAACCTGCAGCACTGTGAACACGGCGAGCAGGGGGAAAGCGAGAGGCTTTGAGGCTTAATGAGCACGAATCCTGCTGCCCGCCTGGCTCCCAAAGGCCTGGGCACTGGCTGTCAGCATCCCGTACCGGATGCTAGTGCCCTTGTTCTCACAGCCAAACGATATTTTGTAAATTACTTTACTTCAGTAAATGTTCAAAGAAAGTCCACAATGGTACTTGGCTATTTCTACAGCAAACGTGCCTTTCTGTTTGCGTTGTACTCGCAAACACCGCACAAGGCGAGCATATTTCTCGACCTATGTGTGCAATTATTATTCCAATTTACAAATGGAGAGGCTGGGAAATAGAGAGCTTAAAGTGCTTTATCACAGATTTTAAGGCCAGAAGAGGACCTTATAATCATCTAATCTGGCACTATACTTACCACCATGTCTCTGCCAGGCTGGATTTTGAGAATCAGGAAATGAAACTGGTGTCAGGATGCAGGAATTCAAGTTTTCAAGCCCCAAGCTCAATTCCCTGAGAGTTTACAAAACCAGGCATGGAAAAACTGCTTCAAAGGCAGTGCTTTCCTGAAAGCAAAACAGTCTTGCCCCGTGCTTCTTTCTTTACCTGCACGTCAGCCAGCAAAAATGAATGGAATTCCTCTTCCTCCAGTGAGACAATTTCAATGGGGAGAAGAGAGCTAGCCTACATTTAAATGCATACAGAAAGAACCTCGTTAAATTGCTGTTTAGAACCAATCAGGAGAAGGATCTCTGTCAGTTTGAATAATTCAGGATTTTTCCCCTCCTTGTCTTAAATCATTTTCTAAGACTGCTTCTTTATGGCAGGATCTGTAGGTAATACTCATGTGCCATGTGAATATGAGTGACAGTGTGAGCATGGAAGAAGCTGTGATTTTGTAGGATGCAGCTGAGGTATTTCTAAAAGAAGTCTAGTAAAGGATGCTGACTAAAAACGAGCATTTTTATTTATGAGATTATTATTTGCTGGTACATAGCACATTGTCCTATTTTTCAGTAAATGAAAAATCAATTGAGAAAGAGCAGAGCCAGTGTATTTCTCTAGGGGATCCGGCATTGTTCCTCACTCAAAAGCCATGTTGATTTTGCACCTCAGAGCCTTCCCAATTCTCACATCAGAGCAACAAACACCAATGGAGTCCTTACAAACCAGCCATGGCAGCTGAACTTCTGCTTGCCGAACTCTCTGACTTTATTTTTTTCCCCTACCAACAAACCAACCTCCTCCACACGCTGCTTAATGAGATGAGGGACTATAAGCAAATGTGCAACATTGGTCTATTGAGGAAATCTGAGAGGAAAATCTCAGCATCGACTGAAACATCCTGTGTACGTGGAGGATTTTCAAATATGGCTCAGTGCAGAAGGCTTGATTAGCTAGATATGATTGCAATCACTAATTCTCTTCTTTAGGGTCATATGACTCTTCAGATGCCCAGGAAATTTCAATTACAAAGCAAATAGGCTATGTGCTCCATGACTGTTTCACTAGCCGAATTCTGAAGAGCTCTCTGAAAAAAAATACTGGATTTAAACACACTGAATTGCATGCTTTTTCCTCCCTTTTATTTAATAATAACATTTGTTGTTGTTGTTTTCCTCGATTTATAGTATACAGTATGAAACTGTTTGTATAACATTTTATAACTTACATGTAATGAAATAGTATATCAAAAGCGAGCTTCTCGAAACCTGAAAACAATTAAATCACCTGATAGTTACCAGGTTATGGGCTAAATAGACATTTCTTCCCATTCATTTATTTCATGTATTGCATGCAATTATACTGCAAGCCCTTTAGCTATCAATCATTCAGCTCACTGTGTTCTATGCTGCTAGAAGGATTCTATCCATACACTGGACTTTCTTTTTGGATCAGTCTTTTACAGCTGGGACCTGCATTACTTACTGTAGTCTACTGAGTTAGGCTGCCATTGAAAACCATGTAACATTATTTTTCCCTGGCAAGTTGTGCACATTATGATAAACACTGGTGTAGCTGGAACCTCTGTAAAAAATAGTCTGAAATTAATCGCTTGCCATACACACACAAATGTGAGACAAAAGATCTGATGCACTCTACTGTAAAGGGAAGATTGTATTTGCTAATGGCATTTGCTGCTATGAAAAATTAAGGAGGTAGATGCAAGTTAATTGCACGTGATGATTCATCTACCTCATCACAGAAATTCATGTGCTCTGCTTAGAACAGGACCACTACAGAAAATGATGCTATCTTTCTTTTGACGCATCACCAGAAATTGAAAATAGCTTTTTAAAGACTGTATTTGGGAAGGGACATATTTTCCACCATTTTTTCATCCTTTGTTTCCCCCAAATGGATTTTCTTATTGATTCTGAAGCTATCATACATTTTAGTTCACAGCAACGTTGTCCACTGAAACACTACCAGGTGCCATGTCTATCTGCTTTGCTGTCTGTTGTTTGGATTTTCCATCACAGTCATTCATCTCCCAGTGTGCAAGTCTGCATCATTCCACCTGGGAAATCACATTAGTAGCTTTTACATTTACCTTCACATCAGCCATTTTCTCTCTAAGGAAAGTAAACCTTAAATAAGAAATCTATAATTCTGTGTTTTACATAACCTCTACAACATTTTGTTTCATGTTAATGGGAGCATCTTGGTTTAATTCCTATTTTACAGTTTTAGCAATATCCATCAAAGCCTGTGTTAGAAAAATATTTCTTCCAAAATATTTCTTCAAACACTCTCTCCTTCTCTTTAGAATGGATATAATTAAGTCTAGCTTCCCTCAAGTGCCAGTAATGAGTCAGATGCATTATTCTCACTAATGTGCACGGTGGTATAAAGTGTTATCTGCCCTGCATTGGTACAGAGAAGCTGGCTCTTGGGGTACGAGCAGCCTGAGCTGTGGGGAGGATGCACCTCCAAAAGGGCTCCTGATAATATGAACAACTCCCTTCTCTCCTCCTCTCCCTCAGAAAGGCAACAGAGGGAAAAGAAAGGGATGTCACGGCATCCTCGGAGAGTTGGGGTACTTGAGAAAACCAACATCCTCCAAACAGGATTCTGCAGAGAAAAAGTCCCAGGACATAGGTTCTGTATCAGGACTGGGTCCCAAGTGTGGTCTTACGCAACTGGCCTAAAAACTTGTTAGCAAGATGGAACAGAGGGAAAAATATCTCAGTCTACCAAAGCAAATATATGCCCATGACTCTCCTCCATTTCACTGTCTCAAATTCTGCTACATATGCAGTTGATATTTAAGCCATGATAAATATATTTATTATCTTTTTTTTCCTGCAGGGAACATGCAACCAAAGCACTAAGGATGTTTTTTATTCCTCTTTCCATACCTATACCATACCCATACCAGCTCTGACCATCGGGGCTTCCCTGTACCCAAGGCCAAAGTAGAGGATCCTCCACAAAGGGACATCAACTGCTGTGACCACAGGTAGCTCATGGCGGGAGCCACAACAAAGGGTCAGAGAGCCCTTAGCAAGCCAGGCCAGCAGCAGAAAGCCAAAACACCCGAGTTTGTGCAGAACCATGGCATTTTCCCTAGGGGAGCCTTTTTACTCCTGGACGTTTCTCCGTGGTGTATTAGCGTTTCTTTGCCCAACGGGGTCTGCCTGTTCCCGACGGGGACAGCCAGAAGGCTCCCCTTCCCCTCAGGTCTCACTACTGCTGCCATGTGGGGCCTCAAGTGGAGGCATGAAGTTCAGACCATTGCCCGCAGTGCTGCTCCCACCACGTTCCTGAGTCATGATTTTCCTCTCTCACAAAAAAAAAAAAAAAAAAAAAAAAAAAAAGCCAAAACACAATAACCCAAATATAATATTCCCAGAGCAAAGCATCTCCCTGGCAGCTATATTTGTGAGAAGGGCCCTTGAGCACCCTTGAGTCATTGCTGCTGCGGAGCGGGGCACGGCTTTGTTTAGCTCTTCGCCGTGACTGTTGCTATTTTGGGGGACAGGCTGCCGGGAAGGAGAGCACCTGCAGGCGCCGAGGAGGGCCTCGCAGAGGGCCCTCCGGCACCACTGCCGCCGCCTCCTCCCGCGCTCGCGCCTCCCGCGTCTCCGCAGGCCCAGGAAAAGCTTCGAGAGGGATGTAATGTTTGAGAACTCCGATGATAGGTAAGGTTAAAGATAACTGCGTGCTTCATTTGAAATAGCCTCGCACACAGTAGTCCTGCTTGAAAAGGGCATGTGTTAGGTAGCAAAAATACAAGTTTCCATAAGATTGGGCTGTTATCCTGAAAAACAGGAGCATGTGAGCCCATTAGCTTGTAGCAGCCTAGCCCTTAAATTAAAGAGCTCAGGTTGGTAGATGTCCAGACATTGTCCCTGAGGAATTGGCTGCTTCTCCATCGATAACATTAGAAGTACAGCCCCAAACCCCAGGTGTTATTCCAAAAACTGCAAATCTCTCTCACTAAAATAGCAAACATAATTTAAAATAATAGCGTATTTTTTCCTCTGAGGAAGAATATATTTTTAGACTATCACTAACCTTCTCCCTCTAGAATTTGCCCAGTTATCATCAGACCATTGCGCAGGAAGAGAAAACCATACCTGCTCTCAACTTCTCTAAAAGCAAACATTCCTAAACTCTTGTCTTCCCTGAATAACGTCTTCCAGAGCTCCAAAAGGCACAAGCACCCAAAATAAGACCAAAGAACTAACGGCAGCTTTGAGCATTGCCTTATCACTGCAATATTGCAGAAGTACATTTCCTGGGCTAACCTTGGCTTATCTAAAACTACCCTTTTTATACTTGGAGGAGCTTCAGAAATCACAACCCCCTGAAATACTCTTTGATAAAATGAAAGGGAAAGGAGAGAAATACAGCATCAAGTATTCTTATATATCTACCAGACTGTCTTTAATGAATACTGTAATTACAAGCACATAAAATATTAATCAACTTTCACAAAGATAAACTGAAAAACTGAAAGAAACTGGAAAGCTGTAGCCTACATGTAACTGACCTCATATAGGCTCTAAAAGCATTACCACGTTTGTAGCTGCAATCAAGATCATATAAGATGTAGGCAATTAGATCCATTATGAAGACAGATAACTACTCAAGGAATTTATACTTTAGCAGTACAAATTCATTCAAGATCCAAATTAAAATGAAAGAAACATGAGTTCTTGAGGGTATTCCTGGTTCTCCATGATATGAAAAGAAATAAGCCTAGATTTATTTCAAAACCTCATTTCATCTTTGAGAAAGGTCAGTAATAAAAGTGGGAAAACATTGCTTTTATAGAAGGTACTTTGTGTCACTCAAAAGTGATGTTTCTAAACTGCAGAGCTTAATTAATGAAACAGAAAAAGTCCACTGCACTTTTTTTCATATAGTTTGTTCAGCCTGATGTATGAAGATATTTTTTTATTTATTTGCTAGAACTAGAGGATCACTGAGTATTTGCAGCTTTTTTCCTAGTACAGCTTAACCAAAGGAGACTCAAGATTACTGTTCTGCCCTGAATATATTTAACACTGAAGGCAATATTTTGTTGAAAATCAAAAGAGTTTTGCTTATTTGATCACATTAAAATATGAAGATAAACTTGGAAGGGGCAGCCCATGGAGTGCATACATCTCCATCACATCTATTACACTTTCATAAGTCACCGTTGATCTATTTAAAACGAAATGGTGGTTTTTTTTGCTCCCACTGCTCCTCTCAGCAGGTTGCTGCAGAACCATGTCTATCTTATGGTTAGAATCCTTTTCCCCAACCAAATAAATATATTCAGGAACAGTTACATTCATTTTCATCTTGTGCTACCGTTGCCTTTTAGCTTAACTAGTTATTTAATTCCGGTCCCTGGTGCCTGTCCCTGAAGGAGCGATCACACTTCTCAGCCTTAATTGTACTGCATTTAACAAGCCAAGCTCTTTCTGTCCCCTCTGCACGGCGAGCTTTCCATTTCCTTAATTATCCTAGTTCCAGCTGTCCCAGTTCAAATTCATTTTCTGTGAATATGGCTAAACAAAACTGTCAGATGGGGTCTCTCCACTGCCTCGTGCCATGTCCTTAACACCCTCCTACCTCTACCTGGATGCACTGCTGTAGTGTGCAATGCTACAGGCCCTTTAAAGACCTGCCTACAGGTACTGTGCACAGGGCTGCACTTGGTCTTTGAACCCTCCCCCGTTAATGTCTGATTGAAGGCAAATTTCTGCTCCTCAGTGCGGATACTGTTAGCTATAAGGTTAACTGTAAAGTTAAATAAAACAAGCCCAAGGACTTCCCCATCCCTAATGCCACATCTGCGCTACACAGCAGGAGGCATAAGATTGGGCCATATTTGGGGCCTTAAGGCCCTCTGACATTATGATGATGACGATTATTTATTACTATGGCTATGACTATGACTATTCCCGGGGACGAGGATAGAGATGGTGATGGGGATGGAGGGTTGGTTCAAAGCACCAGAAATAATGATAAGCCCATTTTGCAGTCCATTACAGTGCTGTTTTTAAGTCACAAGGTGGAGAATATATATCTCGTGCAGGCCAAGGGTGAAGCACGAAAGCATTTGGGAATGTCTGAGAGCTTAAATACTAGATAGCAAGTGTACAAGAGGGTGCCAAAACTGGCACTGTATAGTCCTAGCTGGCACGCAGAGCCCCGGAACCACACCTGACCACTGTGTCGAAGAGGGCTGGCTGGCATCACCCAAAACCACATTAGAGAAGACACTAAAAATGAGGGAGCATGCTAAAAAATAAGCAGTAAAATCTGCAGTCAGCACCCAGCCTAATGACCTATCTCCATTTTATTTAGCAGCCTAAAGGAAATCTAAAGATACTGCATATTTTAGAGCTGAATTTCATCACATTTCTGTTGTTATAATCTTCAAGGTCATCCAGTTCTTCTCATTCCATTAGCTAAATTCTTTGCTGAAAATCTCTCCTAAATTTGTGCCATCTGCAGCACCAGAGCAGTACCTGTTTCAAAAATTATTGATGAAAACACAATTCATCCCATTAAATTCTTTATCCTTGTTAAATTTCTGTGCTTCCCTCTTTACAAGCCAGTATTTTATTTTTCAGTACAATTCGCTATCACGTCCAGTTAGACATCTCCTTAGCTTCCTAATAATTCACATTCAAATGCCAATCTTCTGCAGTATTGTAAACAGTTTGGGCTGTTCTTCTCTTAAGGTACTTGGCTATGCTTCAGTATTATCCCTGGCACTGTAGTTTCCTTATAAGTTATTAATTGGAAGTCTTATTTGCAATTTCTTCAGAATTCGGGGACATAAATTATGAACTGCAGAACTGAGCACATTATGCTTTGCAAATTCTGTTTGGGTGTAATTTCCAGTTCTACAAGTTCAGTCCACAGCTCACTGTGTTTAACCTCAGTGCAGCCTTACACTGCAGAAATCACTGCAGAAATTCTTACTCTTCTTCATTGCTTGGTTACTTTCAGAATTGAAAAACTAAAGTTTTATTTAAAAATACTTTTAACTTTTGTTTTCATTTAAACCAGTCTGCAAGGACCAAAATATGTAGTTTTATAATTCTACAACTTCACTTCTATTAGAGCTTCATATCAAAGGGTCTTTTTGATTCTTTTCAGCTAAACCATTAAACAGTTATTTCAATATAGAATTTTGTTCAAAACCTCATAATAATGAATTATTGTAGATTCACAGTCATATACAAATTTTTTGAGCTTCAAATTTTGATCCTATGCAAGTGAGTTGCGAATTATTCCAAATAATACTGATTAAAAATAATAATTTATCTTAATTTTAATGTTACTTTTCCTAGTCATATTATTTTAAGCATTCCTTCCTGAAACAGCTGCAATATCTAGCAGCACAGAAGTATTTAGGTGTAAGAATTGGTTTGCTTAAGAGCATTCTCTCCTTTAAAATCAAATTATGCCAAATATCCCTACTATCAGTTCTTTCCAGCCTCTGCCTCAAAGGCCTAATAATGTCTTTCTGTCACTTAGATTCTGAATAATTGGATTATTAGAGACAATTTTTAAATAAATATTCGACTTCAGCATGAACTCTGTATCTTCTCAGCTTCTTCCAAGAGTTCTTAAAGTTGACGTAGCTCTAATACAAGTCATGAAATAAAGAGAAGGTGAAATACAGCTTATGTCAGAGGTAGCGAGCAGTCACACACTAATAGAGATGTTTTGCTTCTTCATGTCTGTGAGCGGGTGACAGATTACTGGCTGCAGTGAAGTGGTAAGCTCCTCATTCAATCTGGAGTATACTTCACTTTCAGGTAGTTCAAATGGATTTTTATGCAGTTATTCACTCTGGGTTCAACAGGACTATGTATTCCAAAGTGCTCCTCTCATGGAATCACTGAATGGTTGAGGTTGGAAGGGACCATTTGAGATCATCTGGCCTAGACCCTGCTCAGGCAGGGTCAGCTACAGCAGGTGACCCAGACCGTGCCCAGGTGGCTTCTGAACATCTCCAAGGATGGAGACTCCACAGTCTCTCTGGGCTACCTGTGCCAGTGCTCGGTCACCCTCACAATAAAAGAAGTTGCCTCTGCTTCAGTTTGTTTCTGTTGCCTCTTGTCCTCCCACTGGGCATCATGGAAAAGAGCCTAGCCCTGTCTTCTTCAAACTCTCCCTTCCTGCATGTAGATGCATTGAGAAGATCCCGCTTGCTGAACAGTACCAGCTCCCGCAGCCTTTCCTCCTGTGAGGAATACTCCAAGCCTTGCAGGAGCTCCCTTCAGGAGCCTTTTGCTGGATCTCTCCAGTGGCTCCAGGTCTCCCTCGCACCGGGCAGCCCAGCACTGGACCCAGCGCTCCCGCTGTGGCTCCACCAGGGCTGAGTAGCGGGGCAGGATCTCCTCCCTCGACCTGCTGCCCGTGCTCCCCTTCCTAGCGCAGCCCAGGATGCCACCGGCCTCCTTGGATCAAGAACAACTTGTTCAACTTTTTGCCCACCAAGACAACCATAAAGTTCAGATTCCATATTGTTACTATCCTGAAAACCTCCAAACATTTTGAAAGGAACCACACAAAACTGAACTTGAAGAGTTTTATACTTTTTTCTTTTTTTTTCCTGACAGACAGGAGGGCTGGAGAAAATGATATTCTATTCATTCTTCAAGATGTGTAAAAATATCTCTGAGAATATTTACTTCCTTCTCTTTGCCTCTTGTTCTCTCAATTAAAATATACAGTACAACATAAAGCAGACTCTGATTAGTATTCCACAGAATAACCAATTCCCTGAGCTTATTTTCCTCTCAACAGCTGAAGGAAAAAGATAGAGCTACAGCCTTTTTACATAAAAAAAGTTGTCTTTCTGCACAGTCCAAGCAGCAGTTTATTTTTTATTTCAATGCTCTTCCATTCATTCCAGCAACCCTTTTGACCTTATGAATTACTTACACCTGCAAGACCAGCACAAAAACTGATTTATAGAAGTTGTTCTTGGTCCATCTTTTGCCAGTGCCTCTTGACCCAGCTTCCTCTGTCTCTCTGGAATTAAATGCAAGCCATATGCAGAAAACACTTAGCTTGAGCACCCTTCCAAAGTTAGCAACCTTATGACTCGTACTGACAGAACGATGCTTTGAGGGAAAAAGCAGCTACTGTGGTAAGACCTTCTCAGAAACGCTGCACACCGTTTCATCTGCGTGGCAGCCCAGGCAAATTGCTTCTGGAGCCAAAACTGCTGAGAAATCGGGGAGATGCTCCACCCCTCCCCCAAAGGCAGCTAATTGTAGGATTGTTTGGAAGAAGAAAAAAATATATATTCCCACGTTTATATATAAGGAGATGAAAACATTGTCTATTTGTGTTCAGACTGAGAATATCCGTGTAGACAGAGGCACATACTGCATCTTGCCAGACTCATTTTCCAACACTGGCCGCAAAGTAGCAATGTGTGAGAATGCAGTTTGCACTGGAGGGATCTCTTAGCAGAGAAGAAGGAACAGCAGATGTTTCAATGTGCTCCATCTCAGCAATTACAACCCAATAGCACAATGATTTCTGAGAACTAGAAATGCCTTCTTAAACAAAAGGGCCCATGACTGTATTCCTTTTATACCAAAATGGCCCAGCCAAACCAAATTCCTTTATTTTCCAAATGGTTTCTTCCATAAACAAAAGCTCCTGAAGGAACGTCATACAAGATTGAGTTGTGGTTTGAAGGTTTCTTTCTTACTTTAGCAGATGGTGGTCTCAGGTCTGGTCCCTACATTATAAAAACTGAACTCAATTTTAAAATGCTGCCCTATTCTGTAGAGAAAAGAGAGAAAAAAAACCCCACACTTTTGTGAGAAATGCAGAGAATTCATCATCTGCCTCTGGAGCTACTGAACATTAACAAAACCTTCCTGTTAGGATGACTTTGAAAAGAAAATGAACAGTTTTTAAAAAGTGCTTTTTTGCCCACAGATATGCCTAGAGAGGAGAGCTTCTTTATACAGAGTGGTGCTAATCTCCTTGCCTCAGTAGCTGTCATTATTACCTTGGTGGGTCACTCTATTTTAGCTGCACTTTCCAGCCTGCAGAGGATGGATGCAGAGCCGCTTCCTGGGAGGTGATGAGAATGGCTCATTTCTTTTCAGTGGGAGCTTCTCTCACAATGACATTTTTGCCTGAATGCTCTCTCTGAAATCTCCATTGAAGCTTTTCCCAGGTAAAATCATCTTTTATCATTTATAGTTTTTCCTTTAATTAATAACCAGGCTATAATTGCCATAATACAGTTCAGTAGGTGCAATTATAGTTTAATAAAACACTTAGGGTATTTAAAAGCAAAAGTGCCCTACGTTTTCAAGTACTCTGTTATTTGCATACTCTTTGGCATGCTTTGTGGCTTAGTCTGATGTGGCTTTTCTAATTAGAAATACACCAAAGTTGCTCATTCATAAAAGGCAAATGAAAAGGGAAAGACAGAAAAATACACCTACTTGCAGACAGATATTAATTGCATGCAGTAATTTATAAATAATGTATTTTTTCTCCCTAATCCACTGAAGAGCTAGAGTGAAACAGGCAAACAGAAAAACAACAGGTAATTTACAGATGTTAAGGCAGGAAAAAAATATGTAAGAAAAAAAGAGTTATTTAAGAACCCACAAAGCACCTCTGTTCACACCAGGTTTTCTCAGCAATACAGTGTATTCATTAGCAAGCAATAAAAAGTATTAGTTAACGAGCTGAATCAGAAGAGAACTATTTGATAAGGCTATCACCAAGGTTAGATAGAATTTGCATGACTCACTGGGCCCTTTAAAAAGTCTACAGTATCACTGCATTACTCATTTCCTTATATTTCAGGACTGCTTTCAGTGGGGAAAATCACTTGGGAAAAAAAGAAGTACAATCATATTATCTAGGAACTGGGTTAAATGTCCACACAACTTAAAGACTTGATGAAATAAAGCTCCTGTTTAGCTGTGGTCTTGCACAGAAGCTCGGAAAAGCTAAGGAAGCTGCAAACATGCACAGATTTTGACACACTTCATAGTACTGAATGGGAATCACTTAAACATTGTCACCCTAAAGAGTAGATTGTATTTTAAGATGTTAATACTTCAAAATTCATGATATGATTTAGTCTCCCCTTTCAAAATGCACTATTTTCCAAAAGTGAGTTAGGGCCAAAGCTGTGAAGGTTTTTGGTGTTTACTGCTACAGACAGGCATCTCTTCCTATTTCAGATACTGAGGAGGTGAACTGTCCTATTTTTACAGCATAAATTTTGCAAGCTGAATCATGTCTTGAACAAAAATGAAGAAACAGGTTCACAACACTAATGAAAAAAACAGGATTCTGATCAAAGAAAGAAAAAAACCTCTTACTTTTATTATTGCAGTAATGACAGAATAGGAGAGGATAAATCATTTTATTTTTTGTACATCTCTGCTTACACTTCTTGCTCTTGAAAGTTTACCTTCAAATATTGACTTGCAATTATTGTCCAAATAAATTTCTGTTTTTTTCTCCTGAAAGTGTGTTAAATTAGGTCCTAAGCAAGCTAAGCGTTCTATGAAGTATACACTGCATCTTCCCTTTTGCTGTGCATATATTCCACATATTATAACTTTTATTTGAATACTTTTTTGGCTTTTCTTTTTCATGCACTTAGTAATTTATGTGCTTTAAGAACTTTGCTAGAGCGGGCCCTTTAGGAATAACCACTTAGCACTCAATATTTTTTCTTCTAACTTAGTAATCACAAACCACAGAATGAAGTATGGAAGGCACTGTTAGCTATGCTGAGTGTATATCTTGACCATAAGGAAAATTCTTAGCAATATACTGGAAGCTAAAAAAAATACATATATATATATGTATATATATATGTCTTGTTTCACTTTTTTTGCATCTTGGCTCTCCTTCCTTTCTGGTAGATTATTTTGTTATTCTCCTGCTAATGATGAAAGTTTAAACCCACAGATGGCGAGTGGATTATTGTAAAGTTCCTGCCGAGAGACTTTTCTTTTGTTAAACACTCATGGAGCTTTTTAGAAGACTCTTGGTTCAGAAGGTGTTCACAAATAGTTGGCATTTTTATAATGAGAGAACAACTCCCCCCCTCCAGTAAAGGGCAACTGTTCCCTGCATTTGCTGAGCTCAGCACCTGTGGGAGCTGCTGCCAAAGCAGATGGCCGAGAGGAGGATGAAAAGGGGAGAGATGAGGGACAGAAGGAACCAGATTGACAAGTCAAAGATGGGACTTGTCTCCTTCTTCCTCGTCTTTTTTTTTTTTTTTTTTTTTACCTGTCTTCTTCCTTCTGTCTCTTTGTCTGCTCCAGTCTGAAAATCAGTTACCCTTCCTCAGGATACTTTACAATTTTACAAGTAAAACAAATGAACTCTTGCTTTTACAGGTCTCCAAAGAGTGACTAAAATAAATGTTCATTTATAACGGCAAAAGTGCTAAACAAAACCTGTGTTTATGCCTGCAATAAAATGGCTTTCTTATTATGTGATTCTCTCATAATATAAGCCCAAAATACTTCACAACAATTCAAAGGTATTTCTGAAATTTATCTTTCTCAGCTCGTGATTCCCTCATACTTTATTTCTGTCTTTAAACCACCTTACTCCATTGCTAAAAGCAGTTCTAATACACATGTAAACCATTACTAAAGAGCATATAATTAGAGTTAAATCAATAGCTGGCTATCTGGATTGTGCAGTGGCAAAAGTCAGGCAATTCCACAGAAATGGTCCCTGAGGAATATCCTCTGCTGCTCTATGAGGTTTTAGATTTTACTTTCTGCATTTTGACTGATTAATACAAAATACATCTTGGCATTCTTGTTGCTTAGAATGCAAAAGGTTTGTAACATTCAGCGAGACACACTTGCATTTTCCCCATATTTCTAATACAAACACTGCCTTAAATTTTCTGAATTACAGCAGCAGATTTTTATTAGGCTTTTTTTTTTCCCCCGACAGTAAAAGCACTCGCTATTCAATGTTTTTTAATGAGAATTAAAAATCTGTTTATTTAATCAGCTCATTGAGCATTCTCTTTATATCTCTAATCCCCTGAATGGGGATGTCAAGGCACGCGATAACACATAGTCCTGACAATAATCTCAGGAGATTTTCCAGTGCTGTCATTTATAATAAGTAATGCATTTGAGTGTTAAAGGGACAGCTATACTCATCACGGGTGAAATTTGCTCCTTCCCATGCACATGAGCACAGCTACTGGCTGACCTTGGACAAGGAATTAGGCAGCCTTTAAGGTGCAGAACCCATTTCCAGGATGGAAACTGGCTCTCTGCATCCGCATTGTCAGCCCATTGCCTCTCCAGCCCCTGAACAAGGGAGGAATGATGGTTCCTACTCAGTTAATCTCCAGAGAATCTACCATTCTAGTACCCCCTGTCCAGAGGCTGCCGTGGCCCCAGGACCCTCTCCTGCAAATGCAGTGTAAGAGCTAAACTCTTCTCAGGGATGTTGAGCAATGGCTCTAACAAGGGCTGCCAGAAGCTCAAAAAAAAGAGAGAGAAAAAAGAAAGAAAACAGGGCAAACCTATTTTAGCTCCTTCAATATAATTTATTTTTCTATCCAAAAATTTAATATTGCTGGGCACAAACTGTAAGTACACAGATCTGCAAGTCTGGCTAGAGCATAACACACTGCAATAGCAAAGAAAATTTTTCATCTGCAGATGAAAACGTAGGTTGTCCCACTTATCCTATTATATATAAAATGCTTTTTTAACATAGTTTCCTCTCGCTCCAGTCTCCCATTCAACACAGTCATTTTTTCCTGATACTCGCTCTGCTTTTCTTTACAAACTCATCAATGCCTGAAGTTGCACTTCACAATGAAAAACAAAGATCTGCACCACGCTGTGAAGGACTGGGCAATGCTGACCAGCATTCATTTAAATGACATGCCCACTCAACAAGGCAGGTAAAATAAGTCAATAAAGTTATCATGATTGCTCAGTCATTCTGTCACTGGAGGACTACACAATCATTTCAGGTAAGGCATTTTTTTGCCTTTTTTCCCCTAACTTCCTGGAGAGGGGAAGATAAGTCATTACCCCTTTCATCTCAAAGGGAGAATATGAACTTTTTCTCCCACAACTCCTAGTGCTGGTGTAGGAAGATGCAAATATATTTCAGGGTTCATCACAGTCAGGTTTGAAGTGTGATTTGTTGTTTTTGTCACACCATTTGTAATGCTTTTTACATTTTTTGATATTTTGTCTTAAATGGGACATGTGATTGCCTGAAACCTGAAAGCTCCTCTGGGACTTCTGCTGAAGCTTGCCTGCTGCAGTTTTTTTGAAAATGCATATTTAGATTTAAGGTTTAGTCTTCAGAGAGACTGTGAATATCAATCACAAAATACACATCTCAAAGAATAAGCACAAGAAACCCCCTATGAAGTGACTAGATCCTTGCTAATTGTTAGCTAGAGGTAGAAGGAAAATTTCTGCTTAGCTGTAGGTAGAGCAGTAATAAATCCCTTAAAAGCAGTAGAGTTACCCTAGAATCTTACTCAATGAGACGGGGAGCGGAGCAGAACCTTTATCCATAAAGAGATGAGAGAGCAGAGGAGATGCAGCAATGCCCCTGCTTGGGCAACAGTGGGCTCCAATCTAGAAGAGAGAGAGCAGAGCTTCATTCTGAAGAATTAAGCTAACCAGACTCCCTGCTAGAGATAAATGTCAAAGGATGCAGAAGCACTCCTACTGTAAATGTGTATTTTTCAAGCATTCATTCGTTCGCTTTCTAACAAAATGATCAGGTAGCTCAAAGCAGCAACCAAAGATACTTCAAATTATTTTACTGAGAAGGCAATTATCATTTGATAATGACATGTAATGGTTTCTCATTCGGAGGTTTCCAGCTTGACTTTTACCTGATGTCCACTCAGGAGAAAGCTGAGTAAAAGGTGGGTAAACTTAACAGACACCAAGGTGTGTTGAGCAGTGAAGCCTCTCAGCACAGAGACACTTTTCCCACTAGCTGAAAGGACTTTAGTGCAAGCACATTTGCAGACCACTTGCTTCTATCATGATTTATCTTTGTCATCAGTGACATAATTTTTATTTATGCCTTAGGGCTCCTGGCACTCACTATAAATTGTTCCCCCAGTGAATTTATTAGCCAGAGATGTAATTTAATCAGTGATTTCAATTTACCAATAGCAAATCACATTTACTATCATTGTCTCCAATAGTATTGTTATTAAAAGATGTGGTTCTTTGTTTTGTCTCACTTTTAAACAGTCTCTTCAGTATTGCCAATCTGGTCACATTAAGCCTCAATCGGTATGAAAGAATGTGCTGATTCATCTAAGAAGCAGTTCTGTGTTACTTCAGAGCCTGCCAAACATATCCAAAATATCATCAAAACTTCAAGCAACTGCCTGACACTAATTCCTTATCTACCTTTTTCTGTCCCTCACCAATAAGTCCTAAAAAGTACTCAAATATCAAAAAAATCAAGGCAACATATGTGCAATACTGATCGTTTTTATATCTAAGTTACAGTTCTGTAAAGAATGTGCATTCTGAGCTCAGTGACTTTAGCAAAATAATGCAAGCGAGAGCAAGCCACCACATCAGCTAAATCTGCATGAGCAGGAAAAGAGCAACAGTGGGTAGAGGAGCCACCATTCCATGTTGGGCTCTTCCTGGAGCAACTTCTTTCTGAGCTTTGAGCTACTACTTTGTGCTTGCGAAGGGCAAAGGCTAAAGTAACCACAAAGTAGCTACCAATGTGCTGATTTCCATGGATATCCCAGTTGACTATGTGGAAGAGTTGCCCAATGGCTCACATGCTGCAGCAGCTCCAGCAGGAAAGACAAGGTGCCTTTTGATCCTGCTGGCTGCCTACCCTTGGAAAGTGTTGGCAAAAGGGAGTTGAGAAGGACCCAGAAGACCACAACAGATCAAGTCACTTTTGGGGATGCAGCACAGAAACTCAGTGGAAGCACAGAAGTCCTCAGAGATTTTCTTGGCCTATAACTGAAGACATGTGCTTGCAGCTTTAGGGTATGTATTTGCCATCCTTAGCACCCCAATTCCCTTCCCATGTGCTTTTTCATGGAGCAGGGAAACTGGGATCACTGAGATAATTATGATGTTTTTGTTAAATAAATAAATAAATAAAGCCAAGGAAAGATCAAAGAGCTTCCTCTAAATAAATGTAACATTTGTCATCTGTAAAATGCAGGCAAAACTGACTATCTGCCAGTGTTACATGTAAGCACAAGGTACCCAGAAAAAAAAAAAAAAAAAGATGCGGAAATAGTGAACTTCAAAAAAAAAGAAAAAGGAGGGGGAGGAATAGAATGATGAAAGATGAATAAGTAATGAATTAATTAGCACTTAAAAGATGTAGTCGCTTATTAAAAATAGGTTATTGCATTTCAACCATTCATGATTCTCTTAAGTTGGTATTAAAATGAAACCATTAATTACAGGTTATTATTTCTAGAGAATTTGGTATGTGTATAAACTGTATAATTCACATGTCAAATATCAGGCTGTTACTGAAGAATGTTTTGTGTTTTATTGGTAGTGTGCAAATACAATTTATATTCTAGCTTTATATTCCGTGCTCAGGATTTAAAGCTAATAGTTTTTCACTCAATACTAGCTAACACGGAGTTCTTTAAAATTTCCATTTGATAAAGGTAATGAGTGTCAAAAATTTCATATGATAAACCTCTGCATATAGGATTTTTTCATATCCACCACTTTAATGACTAAAGACTATTAATAGCAACAATGGACCTAGAAAGAATATTATTTGTAAGTAACAGTGTTTATTTATTCTACAATTTAGTTTTTCAAATACACAGCTATAACTAGCAGGAATGAGAATCAAAGGAAGAATCTAACAGTAGGTATCATTAAACTGGCATATATTTTTGCTGAGCTTCAAAAGACTTCTTAAAATGGTACAAATAGGCAAGCTTGAAGAATCCCAGTTCTTCAAAGAAGAGACAGATGCTTAAATTCATTTGAGTAACACGTATATTTCCTTTGAATCAAAGTTTCCCAACTCTTGCAGGTCTCTGCACTTCTAAGTTTATGCATGCACATGACAGTATCTTCACGAGACCAAGCATTTGTATTTCAAATACGTAGGCCAGATCCTCAGCTGCACGCAACCTACCTTTCTGGCAGGACAGCTGGGACAGACTTCAGTCAGACCCTCCCCGATGGCGTATCTAACTTTCACATCTCTATCATCCAGCATAACAAATGCTGAGTGGAAATAGGGAAATACTGTTCAAGGTATGTTTCTCGGAGCATGGCAGGCAATTTATATATTGTAGGATGGCCTCAGAAAATGGCTGTGTTAGGCCCACATCAGCACAAACTTTCCTCAGAACTGGGAAGTTGCAAACATATCTTTCTTGGGCCTCTAGAAATCTTGGCCACTGCCTGTATTTGGTTTTGTACAGTTGCTTTGACTGTGTGCATGCCGACAACCACCCTGCAGCATATTCACAAAGAGAATGATGGCTGCACATTTTCACTTTGTGCTGTAACAGAGTAAAATCAGCCTTCATCCCCATGATTACAATGCCATGGAACACCCTTCAAACTGAACTAGAGCAAATGGAGTAGCAGGAAGGCAATATTATTGCACAGAATCACAGAATATTTAAGGTTGGAAGGGCCCTCTAGATATCATCTAGTCCAACCTTCCTGCTCAAGTAGGCACACCTAGAGCATGTGGCACAGGGTTTGACTTTCAGATAAAGGACAGACCTGCAGACTGTAGCCTCGGAGGACAGGGCATGGTATTTCCTGAAGCTTTTGTCCTTTGGGCCACACAAGAGAGAGACAAGAGCTCCATAACAAAAGTTACGTCCAGAAGATTTTGCCAAACACAATGAGACTTTTGCCTCAATATCTTTTAATTACGCTGGCAAGTGTCTGTCAGAGTACCAGGAGTACTCACAGAACCAACAACATTTAAGAGATGCAGTGGAATCCTCTAAACTCAAGATAAAATACCACACTGAATAGCTGTGATCTTTTTCAATCATACCCATAGTGTTGGTCCAAAACCTCAGCTTCAAAGGCACTTATTTGTCCTCGGTTATGCTTACCAAAATTTATCTTACTTTTTATTAATGTTGCATTGATGCAGAAAGAATGAAGGATAATCTATGCATTGCTTTCTCTCTTCTGTACCTAATGCCTCTGCAGCATTAGATTTCTGCTTAATGAGAGAAGAATAACAGAAGTATAACAGACTTGTGCCTCATCTGATACAAATTTCATTCCATACTTGACCTTTTCTTTCATTTATAAAACAAGAATTAAATTTACATTGCACACAACTTTATATGTGCTACCACTAATTTCCCTATTGAAACACTAAATAATTCATTTTGCTGTGTTTGAAGAAGGAACACTGCAGCTAAAAAAATGTCTCAAAATTTTCTGCACACCCAGACAGCACTATCAGACAGGCAGTGAGGTTTTCTTGTATCGTCTGCTTTGAAAATCAGAAGGCAGGGACCTACTACCATGCAGTGCAACTTGAACTACTCAAGTGCTAGCAACTAACAACAATTTGGCGATAGAGATTTCAGAGTGTATCTAACATAAAAATAGCCCTCCTGGAACTGCATTCTTATCACTACCCTGAGAACAACACCAAATGAGATCACTTAGGTATGCAGGACTGAGGGGGAGCACAAATCTGCCCAGTACCCAAGAGATGCCACTGGTGACCAAAGGCTTTAGGCTGGCATAGGTCATATTGCATACCTGAGGGTGCCGTTAGGGCAGCTAGCTGTTAGGAAAGCCAGGCTAATAAAGCATGGGTCGCTGTAAGGTTATTATCTGTCTCGATATTTAACAGATAAAAATTGAGTTAGTCAGAAGTCATCACATTGCAAAGCTAACACAGCAGTCAACAGCTGGAGCTCATGACTTCCATCTACATGCTGGCTTTGAGCTTAGCTGCTTCTAACAGAGCTATGGTTCAGTTCTTTAAGGCAGTAAGAACCTTCTGGGGGGGTCCAGAGCTGTTGCCTGACACTGAAGGCATCAGGGCTGGCAGTGCTCTGCACCTCACAGGATCGAACCTCTAAGTCTGACTTAAAGCCAAGGGGAACTAGACTGCCCTAAGACAGGTCTCCAGGGACGGTTAAAATGCAAAGGTATCTTTGAACAGAGTCACAAGGAAAAAGCTGAGATCCACTATTGACAGGGGTATGAGAGAGTGAAAGAAATGAAGCAGTTGTTCAGAAAAAGACAACATACCCTCAAAATCCACCTTCTCCGTCTCCCAGACATGGAGGATATATGAGGACAGACAGATTTCTCACATAGGCTTCTAGGTAACTTTTTTAGTGTGTTACTGCAAAATAGAAAATTTGGCAAACTAATTGCCTTAAGGGGCATCCAGCAACTTGGGCTCCCAGAGGGTGAGATCTGCAACATAATAAATCCTCCTACTCTTTGTAAAGACCTACAGAAAGGAAATTCAGCCTAATTCACCATTTAAATGGTTAAGGAGCACTTTTTCTAGCACTCCTCTGTGGCCAGTGTCAGCCTCATTATTCTTAATAAGATAAGGATGCCTTGATGCATGTTTCATTTTCTGTAACAGTTAAAATTGGTGATGTCGGGAAAGCTTTTCAGACACATGGCCTTCCTCTACATAACTGCAAGTCAGCTCTTGTTTGTAAGTGCTGGCATTGTGCTGTGCTGCTAGCATTCTCTATCTGCAATGTAAGTGGCATTATACCTCTCATTCTTGAATGACTCATCTTTTGGTCAAAAAATCCATTTATGTGATACCACAAAACCTCTCTAGGCAAAAAAATATGCTCAGTTTTATTTTTTTTCCCGCCTATGATTACTAATAGTACTTCATATTTTTGTGCTGTAAGTCATTTGTTGGTACCCAAGTGCTATATAAACAGTAATTAATTAGGTTTCTCAACATGCTGGTGCAGTACCGTGGCTATTATTCCCATCATACTGAGAGATTAAATGCCTTGTTCAAGGACACAGAAACAAATAAGAGATTCACATAGAAGTTTTGAATCCTCGGTTCTTTTCTTTTAGTGTCAAGCAACGCTTCCTCATTTCTCTCTGGAGAGAAGCTATCATAAAAATTTGAATGAGTGGTTTATTAAACATGTAACAGAGCATTATGCAGGCTATCAGTATCAGTGAGGATAAATACACTGTCTCAGAGTATTTCATCTTCATGATCATTCTGTGATAAATAACTTGAATAATACAGAAAAAGGAAACTTATCAGGAAAAAAGAAGGGATCAGAGGTTAATTGTTATCACATTGAACTCTAAAACTACGATTGTCTTTAACACCTTGCGAGGGATGCCAGAAAGGCAGACAGGACCTGCCACAAGCGAACAAAAGATTCTCATTTGCAGATAAGCCAACTCGAGCCTACAGTAATAGAGTCAGTTCTTGTTGTTTCTTAATAATGAGCTGTCAGGTGGCAGGATTACAGAGCGCGGTTTGACACCAAGCTGCAACTTGCTGAAAGCCGCAGTTCCGTCACGACACTCACTTCCTTGACTCCGCTGGGATATCTTGATTCCATTACTTATAAAAAGGAACCCAATTTCATACGTAGTGCAAACCAACTTTGAAATCCTTGATGTAATTCTGTGGGGCAGAGAGGCATAAGGGAAACCACTTCACAGGCAAACAAAATCACATTACTACATTAGCGTTTCTCAAGAACAGATTCCTTACTCTGCCCGGGACCCTCACCTCTTTTTTTTTCTTTTTTTTTTTTTTTCCCTTGCCCCAAGGCACAACAGTGCTGTGCAGCATATTGCTTTATGAATCTTCTTCAAGTACCCAATTATCCCGGTGCACCAGACTTGTCATTACACTGACAGCTGCGTGCGCCATGCAGTACATGCTGTCAGGGCTGAACGATTGCACACAGGCATCCCACATTTCCCTCGCAACCAAGAAAGTGAAGGGGAAGGAAAAGACAGGCACAAACAACCCCCTCACCACCGCCAGCCCCTCCCCCCCGACAAATAACGTGGCTAAAGATGCTGATTAAAAGCAGAGGTTAAGAACATTTTTTAAGTGGCAATATAATTGCCAGACATTCTGGTGCTGTCGCTGCCTGCAGCGAAATTCCTCCTGTTTACTTTTTGTCACGATAATCAATGGGGTGGTGTAAGTACATTTTGAGCACTTTAAACAGAGTTGAATAAAAAAGTCCACCAGCCTGCAACTCCTCCTGAGAGAGAATTAAGTTTCTGTATTTTCTGTTTCTGACCGGTTTTCTTCTCTTTAAGCAGGTAAATCCCCCTCCTTCTCTCATCCCACTGCTCCCAGACCCACTCACACAAATCCGTGAGGGCTGTCGCCGCTCTAACAGAGCCGTGGCGGCTCTAAGGCCGCCAGGCTCTCAGGATGTGGTACAGAAGTGACAGAGGCCACTTGCCTCCTAGGTGGGCAGCAGAGGCAGAACGCCGGCAACGTGACCCACAACCATCCCCACAAGCGGCTCGTGTCGGATCACAGGCCGCGCGGGCGCTGCAGGAGGTAACGGGGGCGCCCGGCTCGTGGAGCGCGTGGTCCCACACGGCCTCGTTCCCACAAACACCAACAAGAACTGATGCCCACCAGCACCACGGCCGGGATATTGCAGGATCAGGCCTCTGTGACACATGGGCAGCGCGGATGAATTCGTAACCATTTGCTACAGACTTTGCAATGACACAGTGTGCTCTGCTTTTGGGTGCCACATCCAACCTCCTCCTTCCTGAATTTATCCACTCTAGGCACCTACCATTTTTATGTGATCAAGCAGTTCATTAAAGCTGTAAATACAAACATCCTTTTTCACAACCAATTCTCCCTTTATTAGGGAAACAGATGGGAAAAATTATCCACATTAATTGTAGACATACTGCCATTTCTTCTTCCCTTAGATTTTCTATTTTTAAACCTATAGATCTTCTATTTTAAACTAATGAATAACAAGCTTGTGGAAAACAATAATTACAGTACATAGAGATATATTGATGTACTTAAGGGTTCTGTATAAAGACGACCAGACAGAAAAGGCAGTGTAATTGAAATCACTCATCATTCAAAATTAATTTCATCTACATCAATAAGGACAAATGGAGGCAACTTGAAACCTCTGGTCAAGTATTCTAATATCAGCACTCAAGGATATGTATCTTCGCACTCTGAAATGGAGGAGAAGGGGAGCAGCTGTAGGGAGAGAATGGGAAGAAAACGGAGAACTCCCACTTCTCCTTTGGAAAGTAGGAATGAGGCGTTAGTTACTCAGCATTAGCCACTTGCCATTCAGAGGATGATATAACAGATGAGGCCCCCAAACAAGATCTAGAGCTACTACCCTGCTCAAACACTCAGCACGTGCGAGGACCTGCACGAGTGAGAATGCGAGGAGAGGTTTGCACTAAGGCTGACCGTGGCCTCGGGAGCCTCCTTTTGCCCACACTGCGTAGAGCTTTGCCTCTTTCAAAGAGCAGTTCTTCCCCAACAAGGTCCTTCCCAAACTCCGGGGTTGTCTATCCACTGCAGGAACAGCTCAGCAGCTCACGTGGCAACCAGTTACAAGTGGGAATAAGCACAAAGGAAGCCTTTTCCATTTGAATGCAAAAGGATTAATGAAGCATTTGGCTTCATTATCATCATTATCATTGGATATAGCATTCTCTTATTTCTTCTTTCATAAGAGTTTTGAGTCTGTGCGCCCAGGCCAGGTCTCTTTATTTCTAGAGCTACACAACCAACTTCCTTCCAAAATCAGTGTCCTGTTATGAGTCATGATTGTGTTCTTCCTCTCATTTGTATATCCTGAGAGAGAAACTTCAGATAAAGTCTTAATTGGGAGTGCCATTTTCTACAACCAGTGTATCAAACTGCTTAACCTCCCTGTTGGATGAGGTGATTCTTTCCATATACACAGGGTAAAATCTACCTCTGAATCGTGTGCACTGTCCACGGATCAGGACAGAGCCAAGCCTGCCAGCTCTGAGCTAATTACATGGTGGCACATGGCAAAGTGATTTGGACATGGCATATGACAGAACACAGGCTGGAGCACATGCTCATTTGACGATGAATCTTGTGCACTTCTGAGTTATTGTAATACACCTTTCTGTGCTATCAGCTTGTCTTGGCAGCTATTAAGCCATCAGTAGCTGGGGACTTGTCACGCTTCTGAGCTATTTGGAAAAAGAATCTCTCTGCCCTCTCCATTCTCTCATTGCAAGGCATAATTCAGCCAGAATGGGACTTTTCCCTCATCTCTAGAGCCTCTGTAGATCTTTTGGAGTGAATGCTCTGTGGATTTTATAATTTATATCCTCAATCTCAAAATATTCTGTCATATTTATATGTGTTAAACACCTTTAGAGGCAGAGCAAGAGATGGCCAGAGGATATATCCATACTTTATTGATTTTCCGTTTGCGAAACACTATGGCTTACAGGACAACAAGCAGTCAAGTAAACAGGCTCACTCGTAATTCACAGATAAAAACACAGAAGTCACTGAAAATGGGTGGGCAACACATGAGCACTGAAAGTAAGGATTCAGAGAAAAATTAAAAGAATGAGTTTAAAACATATACTCTGCAATATGAAACATCCAGTCTTCAGTAACTGTACTCCATTGAACAGCAAGGTCCCAAAGCATCCCTCTGCCACTGTCTTAATGATGCACTCATACCAATTTCTAGAACAACTGGACATTAGACTGCTTGAAGAAATAAAAAGGAAAAACAATATTTTGGAGATGGGCTGGGGTGATTACAGTGAGATAAAAGAAGAGAATGGGGGAAAAAGAAGGAGTAACAACAGCAGCTAAAATCTCTAAAAAGGATGAACCTAACACTAATACATATCTTATACTGAAAGAGTAGATTTGACGAGATACAAACCAACAGTTAATCTGACAACTATAAAACATGCATCATTTTTCCTAGTTATGAAAAGTGCAGGTTTTTTACAGAAGATTGTTAAGTGCCATAGATTTTAGATTATAATTTCTTTTAAAAACTGTAGTAAACTAACAGCTAATTATAAATCTTCTCTCTTTGATAAGAACATTTTTCTGGGTAAAGTCAATAGCCTTCATTTTAAAACATGTACTATAGTTTATTTTTTCCCTCACAAAAACTAATCCTTACGAAGCTTACGCAGTTAACTGCACATTGCTAAAGTAAACATCCTCTTATGAAGTTGCAAGGTCAGAGACATAAAATACAAACACAAGTGCGTTAGTGGTAAGAAGAAGCTATAAATATCTTAATTAATTTTATTACTAATCTTCCTCCCAAGCTCCTTTCCATTTGCTAATGTCAGTGAATCTTTCTCATATTGCTGAAGCTGGAGGATATGACAGCTTTTCTGTCATAAGAATATGCTACATAATCCCTGAACAGCATCTGTAGGAGTGTTCAAGGAAGGCAGGGAGCTCAAGTCCTCAGCTTCTTAAGGGCATTTGGAATTGTGACTAACTTCTGGTCTCTTCTAGTTCTATAAAATGACTCCCGTGGTTAAGGTTTCTTTTTTCTATCCTTTTTTTTTTTCTTTTAAACATCTATTTTCTCCCCTTGGCATTCTGTTACTTCTGAGTCTTAAATCATCTGCAATTCTGGCTGTCAAAAGTAATTTTGATAGTTTGGGATTAATCGTCTTGAACGACACTCTGCATTTTGCTAAATACATGCAAATCTCTTCCTAATGTGCTATGTAGGAAACCAGTGATCCTCAAGGCAACTTCCAGTTCTGAAAAAAAAGAACAACCCTAAAAATAAGGCCTACATGACTAAGTCTTAGTGTGTGCCAAAAATGATATACTGTATTTATTAACAGAATGAGAAATTATGAAATTATCTGGTTATATTGAAAAATGGAGGAAATTTCTCATTGAATATTAGTCCTTCAGCTCCCAGCACACCATATACCCACAACCAGAGAAGCTGACGATACCACATAGGAAGCCAAAGACCTCAGGGAACCAGCACTGGTAGAACCATCAGCACCTGATACCAGCAGGCTCTGCACACATGCACTGATAAACAGCACATGCATCATAGCTCCTTCTCAGGAAGTTTTGATTATGATTGCATGTATGTACACGTCTGTATGTGCAGCTATGTATGACTATAGTTAGGGATATCTAAATATCCCTATATAATTAGGGATATCTAAAACAGTATTTCCCCATTGGCACAGTACCCCCATATTACTGAATAGGTTGCATTCATACCTTTAATTGTAATTATTATAACTATTAAAATAATTAAAAATATAAATGTACCTAGAGGTTAATAAAACATGAGAAAATATAAACCCCAAGATCTTCTACTGCAGTAAAAATGACAGCAAATACATGCTTGTGAAAAGAAGTAGCTTAAGCCTTTCAAAATCCTTCTGTAGAATGCGCGATGCTGCCACATCGTGATGTTTGGTGCTACTCCGTGTGAATGTCAAATGATCCAGTTGATTGTGTACTTTACAAAACAGAAATTTCTACCTTTTGCTGACTTCCCATTTCTCTTTCTTAAAGTGATGTAATGCTTTATTCAATACTAGGCCTCCTATACCTGATTGTGTCCACTGGAATTTGTTGGTTAAAGTCAGGACAGTGGGAGGGAGACAAAAGGGAGTCTGTACATCTGGATATTTTAATAATCTGTGTATGTGCAACTGATAACTTCTGGTTGATTTATACAACTGTGGTTTGTCACTAAATGCCTCACTGTACCTGGAATCCATCATCTGTAGCCTAATGCATCTCTCACACCATATGCAACAGAGAACCATTAATCTCTGGTGTCTTTGCTTTCACAGCTAGAATGTCTTTGAGGAACCAGCAACAGTCTTGGGACGTAGCACAGCCAGACAGCCAAAGGACCTACTGCTGCGGAAGACTAAGAGGCAGAGAGCTTCACCATCCTTGTACAGCAAAGACGTAAGAGGGAAAGCTACTTGTGTCAAGGCACCATGAGGGAAGAGAAGACACCCGGATGCCTGGCCATGGAGCCACACTGCTGCTTTCTGAGAGACCTGCTCACAGCTGTGACAGAAGGTGCCTCTGAAGGGATGTAGCCATCTTGCATGACCGGAACAGAAAGCTTTTGTTCGCTAAAGCTGTGGTGAGGGTCACAGCCTTAAATAAAATGATTTATATACCTGCTGCTGCTTGTGATAACATCAGGTACTGAAACTGTCTTTTATTTTTTCATCACAATGTCATAATAGTTTGAATCGGCAGAAGTGAAAAAAAAATGCCAAATGCAGCATCATATTAGAAAGATCTGAATGTATTAGCAATGTAAGTCTTCTGGAAAATTGCTTTCACGCACAGCCAGTCTTGTAATTTCCAGCTTCTCCATTCTTCTCTTATGTGCCTTTTAATAACATGGCATATTTAAATTGCCATGGGACAAACACATTTATTAGTGGAAACATTTGATAGTAATAAAGCTGGGATGGAAGTTGTCTTCCTTCCTCGGCTGTGTCACAGAGCGGCAGCCCCCTCTCCTGCACCCAGGCTGCCGGTAGAGCAGCTCCTAGGTCTGCAGAGCGGCAGCCCTACCAGCTTGACTGGCTTCCCCCTGCTCATCGTGACCTGCCTCTCCAGCCCCTGTGCTTCCTGGGACTGCACAGGCAAATGGGAAGAGTTGTTCTGCTCCTTGCAGGGACCCTCTGTGCACGTTTCGCCCAATCTTTTCCTTTTTAGTGCAATAACATAACATTGATTCAACTGTGTTGATGAGAGAGGAAGAAACTGAGAGAGATAAAGGAAGAAATTGCTCTTATCTGCAGTAGACATAGCCTGGAGAGTGAAATTCAATGTTCTCCACATTACTCTCCCCAAGTCCTTTACTACATCCTTCTGAGCAAAGATATTCTCTATTTATTTCTAACTACCAGCCTGACATTTAAGAACACTCACATGGAAAAAGATGCAACCCAGCTTGGAGCAACTGATCGGCAATACAAAGCCAATATCATTTATTAATTCTGAATCAAATTACATTAAACTGCTAAAATAAGCTAGGGCCTGGCCTCCCCGAGCTTTTAATAACATTGTGTTATACCTCATTTACAAATAAAGAGCAGAAATGTCTTTATTATTTAAAGAATGTTAAGGCTGATGGGGAAACTATTCTGAATTTAATTTCTATTGCTATTAATAGAGAGAGAGAGAGAAATGAGGGTAGAAAATGAAGTCTCCATATCAGAGAAATTACATCCAACAAATGGCAAAACAAATTGTGACATGTACCATGCACTGCCCAATTGCTTTTCAGTCACGGCTTGGGGCCAAGCATTGCTTGTCTATTTGTTTCGCACTAACAGCTGGACACACTTATGCATGGTAAGCTGCCTTCCTAATGAATTCCGTTTAACAACATCATTTATAAATCTTCTCCAAAACCAACATGGAGACACTACAGAACTCTGAGATGCATCACAGGCAGAGCCCAACTCTCTCTCCATTTAATGGTACGTGTGATGGAGGTGAGTTCAGCCAGTACTTATGGCCATGTAGGAGGAACATGGGGCTGTGCCCGTCCTCTCCTACTGCCAATGCAGAGGACAGGCAGCTACATGAGCTTCTCTGGCTGGCACGTGGGGTCACAGGCTGGGAGAAAGGCCACTGCAGTCCTTCAGACATGCAGATGTCACCTCAGTTCTGGAGAAGGTGAACCAAGGAGCAGGTCTTGCACGTACCAGGTTGGGCAAGGCTAAGATGAGATTATGCATTTAACACAGTTGTAGAAAGGCTGCTGCTGAGGGCTTTCCACAGAGCCAACAGAGATATCACATCTGCCCTAGCCACAGGTCAGAGTGTAGCCGCTTCTGGTATGCAGTTGCCCTTAGGGTCTAATACCTGTTGGCTCCCCGCTTGCATGCCCAGGCGTGCTCCCACTTCACTGCAGTCTGCAAATTAAAGATATGCACTGAGACATAAGATTTGAGTGTAGAGCAGCATGGCAACTCTCCTGCTTTCCCAAACACATTCTTCACATTTCAGGTGTAACAAACTCAGAGTAGGGATGTGGATACATTCTTGCAAGAAGAAAACAGAGGTAGTGATTATTATGTGCTTGATTTATTTTTAATAAGTTTTAGAGACATCATTAAAAGATCACATAAAAATGGAGACCACTATTGTCAAAAGAACGTGAGAGTGTGAAGGCACTTCTACGAATTGTTCCTGAGCAATCCTTGTTCCTCTTAGAATCCTTTAAAAAATTCAACGCAGTTCACTACTTATCCATATAGTTGGATGGCAGTGTTGGAAAGTTCCAACAGCTGTTCCTATAGCTTAACAATCTCTGAAGAAGAGTTTTCTTTTTATTGGTTTGTTTTCTTTGCTATTCAAGTACACAGTGATGTATGAGTTCTGGTTTGTGTATGTATTCTCAAAAGCCGTAACACTCAAAGAGGAGGTCCTGCAACTTCTCTTAAGCAATATTCACTAAAAGGAACTCCTGAAGAGTAGAGACTCCTGAAGAGGCAGCAGTAGCCTGGAACAAGACTTAGTAGTAGGACTCTGGTTACAACTCTGCTAGTAAATTTTACCATGTCAAGCAATGTTCCTGAGTACCAAAACTCAATTGTATCTGCCATTAAATAACTAGGGGATGGTTTTGAGCTGTGACAACCAGGGTGCTTCCCACCATGGTTTAGAAGTTAATATGCACGAGAGACCCTTCATAATCGACAGTCTGCATACAGCCATTCTGCCTCGGCTCTGGAGGGAGTGAAAAAGGTGAGAAAATGAGTCTATAGATGTAAAAGAACAATCCTTCTTTTGGATTGTTCCAAAAGATGTTTGGATTGGAAAACTAATGACATAGTGCATCAGTTCTACTACAGCTACCAGAGGTTGACTCAAGTAAGTTCACAGCAACCTACTCATAAACATTATGTGTATCAAAGATAAATGTTTTAATTTTTGAAAGTACATGTTTGCCTTTTTACAGCTGGTACAGCTAAAGGCTTGCAATTGTATCTTCACTGAGGAGTGAAGATACAAACAATCACCAAAAAAAAAAAAAGGGCAAAAACTTCCAAAAATTTGCTTAAAATTTAGAGAAGCAGTAAGTGCACTAAGCTATGTTTGAAGACTCAGCCTCATTTTATTTGCAAACATAGTTAAATTACCACACTGGAAAATGTTACTCAGGGTAAAAATCTTCCTTATGAGAAAGGGGATTCCCATAGTAGCAATTTTGGTATGTTACAGATACACAGTCTGAGAAAAAAGTGCGTTGCACTTGTGTGGAGTAAACTCACTGGCATATTAAAGTAATTGCCAGTAACTTTTTAAGCCACTGGTTTCTGAGCACTGAGCAAAAATAACTAGGCTGAAAACACAGACTGGAGCACAACTCTTTGCTTCTACCAGATGCATACTGCCTGCATTATTTGTTTTAACTTGTTTAGGATATAAAGAAACTATTATTCCTTAGAAGAACGAGAATTGGCAACATTCCACCAAACTGTTTTACATGGAGCACCTCAGGGGTCCAGCCAGAAACTTTTATTTTGCTTTTGTTTTGTCTTTACATAAGGGTCTCCATATGCTTTACCAGCACATCCATATGCCTTTTCTCTGTGCCTTTGAATAAAGAATTTGGGGGATTTCTTTTTTTAACTAACAGAAAGATTTTGTTAACATTGATCTCATGTGAAATGAAGGCAGGGAATGGAAATCTAAAAATAATAATAAAAAAATCTTACCAACTTTCTTTTCCCCTCCTCAAACCAACAAATGGCTTCTCTTCTGCTACCGTTCCCAATACTGAGCTGTCACTTCGAATACTTGGAGTGCAGTTCTTGAGCATAGATCATGGGGAAATTGGGACAAAGCCTTCTGAACTGATCTCCTCAAAATATATGGCAAAAATTATCTTCTAGGAACACACAGTTTGCTAAATGCTATGGATGTCAGCAGAAACATTATACAATTTTCACTGCAAGTTTCTATTTTTTCAAGCTTTAGCTAAAACTGGAAGTATAATGACCTTAAAGAGTTACTGCTGATTACTTTACTATAGTTTATTCTACACAAGTGCAACACAATCTGCCTTTTCTGCAACATCTCTTTATCCTCTTTTCTGCATGAAGTCTTTGTAGAATACTACTAAATAAAGACATGAAACAGAATACTGGCAAGTAAAATTGTTTTTTCTTTCAAGTTTACTACACAAAAAGAGTATTTAAGTCTATCCAAAGGATACTTATTATTTTTGATATAGTGGAGAAATTTCCATGTGTTTACCTAAAAATAACAACAATTGGAGATTTCAGAATTTAATTTGGGGAGTAAAGGAGGAATTCTAGGGAGACAGACACACTCTATTTGTATGGAATAAATTCTCATTGTATAATTTGCTTTGTTTTCAACATCTCTAAAGCTCTAATGTATATACATATTTCCTAGTTTTGTCTTTTTAACAATCCCTATAAATACAATATTTAGTCAACTTATTATCTAGTGACATTTTATGTATTTATGTATGTATAGGTATAGCCACTGAAACAGAAAAAACACTGTGCCTAATACATATTCAGTGAAGATATGCAGCTGGTCACCTGAACTCTTGCAAAGAGAAACTAAAATACTAAGAGTCTTTATTTGGACATAATAACATTTGATCTTTGCTACTGTAAAAGAGTCCTTGTATAAAATGCTGCTGTTTCAGTCTGTCTGCATTTCAAACATCTCCTTTTCAAAAGTAAACAAAATCTGCATATTGAACTTAATTTGCAGATAAATGCAAATAGTATGTAAGTATATATGAGTTAGTATGACAGTGATTTGTTTTGTTATGAACATATGTCTATATCCCTCTAAGTTTTTTTTGTTCTCTCCTCAAGAATTTCATGGAATGGGACCGTGAAACCCACAACGACATCATTACCAAGTAGCATGAGCTTTCTGAACTACAACCAGCATAGCCAACTTGACGGATGCACTGGGAGATGAGGAGAAACAAGTGAGCTAACACCACTTTGGAATCTTCACTGGGCAAGTTTTGGAGCAAAGAAATCCCTAGCACAAGGAAGCATCTGGAAAATGAAATTATTCTTGCTGGGAAAGCACACAAAGCACCTGTTCAAATGCTTTATGATCCACTTCCCTAAGAGTGGAATTAGTGGATGCAGGCAGAGTTCCTCCAATCGTATCCAAATGAAAATGCAACTAAACATGTTCAGACCATCCATAAATCATAACAGCTCCTGTCCTTAAAGCTATGTGCAGTAAAGGCAAATGCCTCCAAGGAAACTTAAGGTTTCTATCATGACAATGATGATACATAATCTTTCTTCCCTCCACCTTTATGCATCACTCTCCTAATGCTCTGGATACTCTTATGTTAAAGGAAATTTTCTCTTAGTCCTGCCCAACTGGTCAGAAAAGAAAAGCACATTCTGGTCCCCATAAGCAAGTCATCACAAAGTGTAAAAGTGCACGTGCAGTTACATGGCACCTTGCCTCTCCTATTACCCTACCCTACAGGTTATGTTTGTGAAGTAACACAAACTTCTTCTTAAAGCAGCAATCCATATACAGCCAAGGCAGCCAAGACTAACATTCCACGCTAAGAGCACAAACAAGACATGTCCTGCAGTAATGGGAGGAATTAAAAGTCTGTATGAAACCCTATAGTAGAGGACAGCATATTTCAATCTAGTCTGACATTCAAGCACCATGTTATTTGGATAGTTACGCAAAATAAAAATGTGTTTCACAAAAGACAAGGCTAAGAACAGGATCAGGAAAATAAATGCTGTCAGACATAATTTTTTGTTGTGCAATGAGCCTGGATAAAACCACCTCTGCCTGTCTTTCCATTTATTTTTATGTTAGGAATGATTTTGCAGTAACTTCTAAGTGCCATCTAAGTGCCATCTAAGTGCTCATTTGATTGATTTGTCTAGGGTTCTTTAAAAAAACAAAACAAAGGTAATATGAATAATTACAACTTCAAAGAGAATCATTTATGCCAGACTTCATGCCCAGTAAGTTAAGCAAGCAGCAAGCAGGACATGCCTATTAGAACATATAATAAGGCATTATTGCCTATTAGAACAAACTGAAACACAGGCAGTTCCATCTCCATGTGAGGAGGAACTTCTTCACTGTGAGGGTGCCAGAGCCCTGGCACAGGCTGCCCAGGGAGGCTGTGGAGTCTCCTTCTCTGGAGGTCTTCCAAACCCGCCTGGATGCCGCCCTGTGCCCCGTGCTCTGGGTGTCCCTGCTGGAGCAGGGGGTTGGACTAGACCGTCTCTTCCAACCTCAACCATTCTGTGATTCTGCGAGCACATGCAGAAATATCTACAAAACAAAATTCAGAATTTTCAACTCTTCTGAGATCAGCTCAGAGGAAATATTCCGCCAAAGCCATAATAATATAATAATAATATAATAATATAATGATAAACGAGGGGGGGGAGATGCAGACTGATGATGAGCATCTTCTTCAGGCATACCACAATGCCTGAAAACTAGATGCCCAGCTTAAGTAGGATAGACCAAAGAGCCAAAGATACTAGTAGAAGTTCACTGTACTAGTCAAGAAGAAAAGGTGGCTCAGATTCACAGAAAACATTAGCTGGCTTGAAGGGAAATTATTAGAGCAACAGTGGCTAGTATGTGTAAAAGTCTAGCAGCCAGACTACCGCTGATGCAAGAGACCTAAGATTCCACTTCTATGTCACTTGATCCCTTAAGTATTTTATTTCACAGTTTTATTGACAGAACAACAACAACAACTCAAACCAATATCAGCCTGGAGTAGAGAAGCAGAATGCAGGTTTATACTCTCGAGGATAAGTACAGTAAGCAGTAATAACGTGTTGCTTATTTTTTTCAGTCCCCTAGCTCTTACATCGTTGGCGGTACAGCTGCCCATCCTCAACAGGAGAGGGGAAGGGAAGTCAGACTCTCCTCATCAGGCTCTCCCAAAGTCACTGCTCTCCTGGTGACAGTGGCTTTGAGTCCCCTCAAACTGGAGAGAGCACTTACTTTCAGATAGCCCATTAGGAACGTGTCAAAAAGATCCATAAGATCCAAAAGTAACTCCCCATGCTTGCACAACATAGACACACTGCTCTGCCCCCACAAAACCAACCATTAACAGCAGGAAAAAAAAAACACTTTAAAAATGAGAAGGCTGCTGTGTTTTGTGTCAATTTTTTACTTTAGTTGGGCCTATGGGTACTTTGCTACTCATGCTAGGGTGCTTGTGGGTGCACATGGAAATTATTTTAAACATTCTAGAACTTAACTTGAGGTACTATATTCATTTTTCTTAACAATTATTTTTCTGTGGCCCTTTCTCCAGCCAGAGTCTAGAATTCACCTGAACAGAGCTTCTCTGTATCTCACCAACTTCTGCATAAAACCTGAAATGAGCTTTTTTCTCATCAGTAAAATTCACATGGCTTTGGTCTGCGGGATTTTCAGATGAATTTGTTGTGAATTAAATATTCCCTCTGTAAATTCCTGCTATGTTCTTCCCATACACACATCCTGTTTCACACTCTTGATGACTTCTTCATAGTGGAAGATAGGCTTTGTGTCTCTGTCCTACAACTTGCAACACTGAGATAAAAAGTACTGCTCTGTGCCATTCAATTTTCACTGCTTAGTACATGAATATTATATAACATTGCCACAACAGTATCCACTTTTTTTTCTCACCCACATTTTGCTTCTGCATTTCCACTTATTTATCAAAAACTGACAACAGATTTCACCATTGCTCTCTACGTACTGTCTCACAACTACTTTTCACTTCTGTTTCTCCTTCCTCCCACGCTCCCATTTTGGGTCACACTCCAAGTCTACTGCTGCTTCATTTTAACATCTCCAAGATCCTGCTGCTGTTCCCTACAGCTAAGTCTCTTGCTCGGAGCCTCATTATATCCCACCTGGATCAGAGGGAAATCCTGTTCCCTCACTTACCACACAGGCTCTCCTCAGCCCATACACAAAACATCTGCAAGAGCCATGTTCTCCACCTGTCACTGTGCTCACGACGTGTCACTCCCTCTTTGAAGCCTTCTACTTCCATCACATCAAATTTAAGTTTCCTGTCATCACCCTCAAGGCCCTAAATTGCCTATTGCTGCCCCCCACCCCTGTTCCCTCGACCTCTGCGCCTCCACTGTTTCTCCTCATGATTTCCCTAGAGCAAAGGGCATCCTACTAGAACACTTGCGAAGTGATTAGTTGTACGACAAAGGCTCTTACCACAAATAAATCACAAACATTATAGATCACGTCAAACCTCAATTTTTAGTTCACTCGGAAGCACTCAAGCTAATTTCTAAAGCTCAAACAATACTGAAACAAATTTCACTTTGTGGATAACACCAACAACATTTCTGGCTACAAAACTGTGCCCTCCCCAGGGTAACAGAGAAAATTAGAATGTGCAGCTGGAAACAGAGGAGCCTGCAGTAACAAATACAGGATGCACAGGTATTTTTTAAATGCACTGGCAGAAGTGAGCGGAATGAACCGGTGAAGCTAAGGCACTTTCAAGCTAAGGCGGCTTAGGCAATGGCTAATGGATCCTTTTCACTTGTAAATAAAGCCCTCTGCTTATGCTACATCCCACCATGCACTGATTGGTTTCCTCAGAGGCACTATAGAGCCCTCAGCTTCTCAGGCATGCCACACATGGGAGAAAATTTCAGGCCTCTGCCTTAGAAGATTATCCTGCAGAGGGTAATATATCTCCTTTACGTGCTTTCTCATCTACTCCGATAGAAAATTCTAATCTTAGCAATCCAGACACAGTGCTAGCACACTTCTGCTGTGACAGGAAGGCTTTCCAAAACTGTAAAGGCTGTGAATCACCTTGCTGTTTCTTCATCAGTATAATCTCAGCAGCTTCCCTCCATTTGGCCACAGATATTAGGCACAAAAACTTATTTACGAATGGCCTCCTGGAGCCAACTGGATTTCATAACCTTAAATCCTGAAAAAAAAAAAAGGGAGAGAATTGTACTTTGCTGTCCATGATTCACAAACTCTTTTGTCCAAAGGTATCTCACAATGAGAGGTATTTGCAATCAGAGCAATCTGGCTTAGCTAGCTGAAAGCTGCCGTAGCTGCTCTGAAGAACATAGCAGCCCTTTATGTTTCCTCCAGCCTTTTGCGTGCTAATTAAGACAAGCCAGAGCTCCTGAGCTAAGGCAGTGGTGTCATCAGCCAGCAGTACGTCAACATCTGCAACAGATTTAATCCCTTTTTCTGCAGCCACCATTACGTCAAAGGCTTTGTGATCTGCTTGCTCACTGCAGACTCTTGTGATGGCCAAACATAAATAGATAATTTGAGCTTTTGAGAAGCCTAGCAAGGGTCACTGGGAAACCTTCTTGGGCCACCAGACTTTGCTACAGCCTTCTCACTGCTTTCAGTGAAAACAACAGTTCTTTTCATCATTATGCTTGCCTCTCCTTTTAATGCTTAAATATTTCATTCACATGGTGAAATTAGCCAGTAATGCTCTTTTTCTCTCTCTTTTTTTTTTTTTTTTTTTTTTTTTTTTTTTTTTTAAGCTTTATCTGCATCTGTTATGTTCATGTAGATATTTCAGGAAAGGTAGAATTCAAGAGGGAAAGCATCCAATAAACCCCATTGCGCTTTTTCCTGCTGCAGCTGTGATTTCCACAGTCCTGCCACAAGTTCACAAGGATCAGAGGAAAGAGAGATGTCAGCACAGTCTGGCGGGTGCGGGGTTCCCAAGTCCACTCCAAACCCTCTGCTCCTACCAGCCCCTCTGCACCTCTCTTTCCATCTGGGTCGTTCATTGGGGCAAAACAGCACATGATAATGTCCCGAAACTTGCTACCACCAAAGGAGCAGCTCCCAGCATTGCCAACTCATCTTCCATTTCCCTCCCCTTGGTCCTAGTCACTGCCCACACTCCTCACCCTCCTTCACTCCACTTCAAGTGCCCTCCAACTTTGGTCAGGGTCAAGTCAATCATCAGGACAGAAACCCAAGAGGAGGAGCTGAGGAGCTTTCTGCTGAATTAGCAAGTTGAATGGGTTACATGGAAAGTTCATCAAGAGCCACAGATGAGGCAGGAGCGAGGGCAGAGCCTTGTGGTTAGAGGAGCAAGGGAGGTGAGGGCTGGTTAGCTCAGCCATCACATGTCATTTCACCTCCGGGCTACAGGTCTACAGCAGGTTAAACCAAACTCACCACTGGCTAATTGGACTAGTCCTTAGCTTAGTCCTTGGCTTAGTGTGGTGAGGGGCAGGTTTGATGAGCACCAGAACATGGGAATGGGAATGGTCGCTCAGCCAGAGGAAGAGAGCAGGCCTGTGTGGCAGCTTGGCTCACGTGAGGCGCCTACAGGAACCACGAGCAGCCTGCTGGGACAGGACCCAGTGCAGCCAACCCCAAACTCACTGAGGCCATCGGGCTGCCCCACACTGGAAAGGTACAATACAGAAGTAAGGCAAGAACGTAAACACGCTGTTGGTATCGTCTGCTGAGCTGTTACACTCACTCCTCACACCGTTCAACAAGCGGTGCTTTTGGAAGACCTACGGATATCTGAAACGCAGACATAAATCCCTTATATTTTTTGTTTCCAACTTATTTTATAAGACAAGTAGGCAAGATTTATCAAACTAAATGTAGCAACGTGTGGGCCTTTGTTTAGCAAACTGATGCTCTTTCTATGACAATTTCTAGCCTCTTTTATAGGCTCTTCAAAGCTTAAATAAAATCTGACAGTTTTCTTCCTACCATATGTAGAGGTAATGAATCTATGGAGCCTCCTGAGGCAGCCAGCAATTATCTCTGACATCAGATACAACACACTTTCACTTACCCACACAAGCATAATTTTAACTATGGGCAAGAATAATTAAAACTTTGGAAACTACTACAAAGCAAGGACAGAACAGCTGGTGAAACGAAAGGCCCCTGCAAATAGATATGAAAACAGCAGTGTGCTGAATTCCTCCAAACTGCATTCGCTGTAGCTAAGGGTTTCCACCAAGAGATACTCAATGTCACAGGTGGGCCCAGGCCACCTCTCAGCTGTTTGAGTGTCTGCAAATCCGGTAGGTTTGAAGAGACCCACTCCCTTCAGGTCTGACCTACACCCATCTCTGGTGCCACTGGAGACTCCAAAATGGATGCAAGAAACCTCCTGTTTACTCACTTCCCTGGTCCCTTGGTTGGCCATTCCTCCACGTTCCTCTTGTTCCTTGTATGTGCTGTTGTTCCTAGTTTTACCCATTTTCATTAAAGAAGATAGTTATTTAATCATAGCCTCTATATTCTAAAGGGCTTGGAAACTTTAATCATAGCTTCTATATATTCTAAAGGGTTTGGGAATTTTAATTCTAACCACAGTATTGAAGATGCAGGGATTTTCTCCAGTCATTCACCATCGTACAGCAATGCCCAGCCGCTCCTTCAGTGCAGACTGTTTCCTTCCACCACGTAGCCGGGGTGTTTCTCTCTGTCAGTCTGGAAACAGGCAGTTTCAGCCTATGTGACATACTGCTAGAGAGTGGTTTTTACTGCACAATACATGAAGAAATATCCTGTCTCTTCCTTTTCATCTTTATCTCGGCTATCTAGTCCTCAAGCCAAGACCACCAGAGAAACTTGGCCTGCCTTCTCCTTGCAGAGTAGATGGTTACCTAGATAGGTAGAATTTAGTTTCCAGACTGCTGCATATATGAGTCAGAGCTGCTTAGTGAGTAATAGATATTGCTTGTATAGGTCAGCAGCTACCTATGAGCAAACAGAAAACAAAGACTAATATGCAGCTTACTGATCTGCCTGTACCTGCTTAGGTCACCTCTGGCTTTCTTCAGCAGTGTAAGCAGCCAAACACTCCTGCAGTGGTTATCTTCCAGTGAATCTTCAAAATCTTCCAGTGAAATACTGTATATATACAGGACAGTAAAGTCTGTTTCACTGAAGCTCTATCATCTCTATAAGGCAAACTTTAAGTCTTTGGATATACAAGGATTTGCATGGGACAGATACAGATCATCACGAGCCTGGCATTGCGAGAGAAGAAAAGAAAAAAAAAAAAAAAAAAAGAAGGGGAGGGGAGAAGAGAATTACAAAAGTGACTATTTTCATGAGACAGCATGTCTACGCTACAGCTGAGAAACAGAGCTCTATTTTTAAATTACTCTTAATTTCCTTCACCCACTCGCTGGAACTCAATGCTAGAGACCCCTGAAGTCAGAGTTTCCTGGCACCAACCGTGAAGCCTGCTTGGGCTACATTCTCTTTGGAAAATCCCGGTTGTCAGCACCATGGGAATTTTCAAGTTTGCCTGAAAAAAGTTACTTTTAGTGTCAGCTCTACAAGAGAGCCTCTCCCTGACCCGAGCTTTTCACAGATAAAATTATATATCAGTGACATGTCTGAAATAGTCATATATAAATTAGCATGTGCTTCATGCTAATGAACAAAGTCTTCAGAAAATCTATTGTTAACATTTATTTTGATCGCCTTTACAGCTTCCCACTGTTAGTAGATGATGAAAATTAATGGATTTGATGTAAACGATGGAGGCATTTGTTAACTTTTGTGTTTACCTGACACAACAACTGGAGGGACTAGGGGAGGCAGAACTGTAATTAACAAACTATAGAAAGGTTGTGGTGGTGTTAATTAGGTACTGAGAAGCTGATTTAGTGCCACCACAATTTCCACTGAGGCAGTCACTTCTTAAAGGGACTTTCTGTCAAAACACAAAAAGATACCTGTTTTGCTTTTTGTGTCCTCACAAAAGATTAGACATCTCACTGTGCCCTATCTCATTTTCTCTGAAATCACAATCAGGCAATCTCTTGACAACTCAGGCTTATTTAGCTTGTGCAGAATATGTCCCAGCACTGTCCTGTGGGACTGTGGAATGATTTAATATATTAGGCCATAGAGCAAAACAATAGAGTTCAGTCACTGCTTCCATTCTACTCCTCAGAGATGACTTATGTCAAAAAAAAAAACAAAATAAAATAAAATAAAATAAAATAAAATAAAATAAAATAAAATAAAATAAAATAAAATAAAATAATCGAGATGGTTCCTACAGGAAAGACAAAATGAGATAAAGCTAAGAAAGCAAGACAAGAAGGATAATATTTATTTTTCTATAGGAAAATAAAATTGTCACTCTTGTAGTCCTCATGTACCAAACACAGAAGATATGTTATGTCCACAAATTGTTGTGTTTGTAGCTGGCATTTTAGAATGAATGAGGTGGGTGGACGGTTAAATGACAACAAGTACTGTATATCTTCAGCCCTCAAGGAAGAGAGTTCATCAGATCCCCTTACATGTCTCTCTCCTTTTTTCCTTCCTTCCGTCTTCTAGATAATAATTTTTTCCAGGGAAAGGTCAGGCCAGTGTGACAGAAAATCATTCTGATTTGAAGGCTGTTAGGAGTCATGAAAGTAACACATCCTGCTCTGCTCCGCCTGCCTGGCTGTGGGCAGAAACCTGCCCGCACACAAGGACCAGGCGTGGGAGAAGGAACAAAACCCCTGCGGGGAAGGTTTTATAAACAACAAGGGGACAATGGGAGGAACAGCATGGAACACGGCATCTCTTATATCTCTCTTAGCCCCATTTTTACCATCTTTTTTTCCAAATGAAAATAGCTATTTCTTTACTGTGTATTGGAACAAGCTGGCTAAATAAATTTCAGAACAGCGTAAAGCACCAAGGACCAAACTGCGAGTTGCCTTGGGTTTCTTCCCCTAAAACGAGCTGAGCCAAGAGGTGAGCTAGCCTAAAGTGGGGGAGAGCAGCCCGGCAGGTTCCTCCATCGCGATAACGGGGCCATCCAGCCTCGAGACACCCACACCAAAGGCTCTTGGAAGAGCACTGCACTGCATTCTTTAGCAAACAAGGAAGGCTCCTCTAATCTGCAAGTAAAGGAAATGACAAATGTGAACAAAAAAAAATGAGCTGGTTACAGACTATTCAACCTTAGATTATATTACCCTGAACTGTTAATTAAACTCTTTTTATAACTCTCTGCTGAGTCTGCCTGGGGCTATACCTTTAAATTACCTTTTAATGGGAAATTGATGTGAACAGCATGCAGCCACAAGACCTGGAAAATGTGTGCCCATTCGTTGGATGTGAGTGGGTATGAGGGGTTCACGTGGAATTGCTGCCTCTCTTTTGGGCTGCATGAAACACAAGCTTCATGGAAAATGGGAAAGAGCACAGAAATCAAAGAAATGAATACAGGATAAGCAGGTCAACTATTACAGAAGTGTGAAAAAAAAAGAAAAATAGCTGCTGGAAATATGTGAACACAGTGCCGTGTACTTCTGGTTGAGGGGAGCTGTACTGAAGTGAGCTTGGCCAACACGTTTACAAAACGACATTATGATATATGCTGGAATATTACCAAAAGCCTGATTTATACTTAAAAGATCAACTACTCGCAACACATGTCAGATAAAGGGAGTAAATGAGATTACTGAGATGATAAACTGCTACAAAAGAAAACTGAGAGAGAAATAGCAACGGCTGTCACAGTTTTAAGGTAGGAATGCGGGGGGAATGCTGAAGGCTTCAAGGGGTCTAGGTCCTTTATTACGACCACCACATTTTGCAGGTTTGCTGCAGGCAGCACTTTTAGCACCCTAAAGCTCCTCTGTCAAAGACGATGTTTTCCACTAGGCCTGTCTGCTTCGGGGATGAGCGGGATGAAATACAAGGGCATAAAAAGCGCGGTATGAATTTATGCCTATAAAAACGCAGAGGACTATAAAGTGTTTCAAATAGGTCACTAGTGGAATGAAACAAAGCTGAGCTGAGATCTGCCCTCAAGTTGCATCACAGAAAATCAGGTTTCACACGTTGAACATGCGCACGTAGGGCAAAACTCAAGTAAAATAAGACTGGCAGAAAGCACGGTAAGATTTCTACAATTTAAAGAAAGAAAGGCAACAGATATCTTTTGGGGACAAAGAAAAAACAAATAACAAATACAAATGGCCAAGGTCTCAGTTCAGCTTTGGCAGATGTATAAATCAGAGCAGCCATGAACTCAGGGCAGAGCCGCCATTCCGGTCCCTGCTCCACTGCTTGGACATTCCCAGGACCAAGCAAGCAAAAATAAAAGAGCTGCAAATAAAAAAAGAACAAAACAGTCTTTTTAAAAATATATATTCAGCTATATATAATTCTCCTACTATCCTTGCCTAATAAACTACTTATACATTGCAGTATAAAAACAGACAGGCAACGTATTTTTTTCAGGCTTGCTGGACAGTCTTTACACCTTACTAATAAAATCGAAACTATAAACCTAAAAAGCTTGTTAAAAGTTTTAAGTCTACAGCAATTTATGCCTACACATAAAAAAATAAAAGACTAACTGCAACTGTGCAGCATCTTGTTGGGCTCTTCTGTCCTTGGTCATTTCAAAATAATCACCACAATTTTAGCTAAGAAGCACAAAGCTAATCAGAGCACAGCAGAAGCAGCCCTAACATGACAAAAGTGAGTATCTTGGTTCAGAGGCAGCAATACTTCAAAGCCAGCAGTAAGGACGGGCTGCAGTTACATTCTCCGTTATTAAATGTTTCTGAAATGGTATCTGCACCTCGGGTTTGAACACACAAGAACTGATTATCAGGTAAAAACAGGACATAGTTTGGCATTTCAAATCCAAAACCTTATTCTCCCCATTTTTCCTTCTTTAGCAGAGCCAGCAGGAGGAAGAATAACAATTTATTGATATAACAGGTCACCAGCTAATGGTACAGTCTTAGAGGGAAGAAGCATCAAGCATGGAGCTGCAGGGATGGGCTATATCCTGCTGCCTCAATGTGGTCTGAAGGAAAAAATAATATTTTAAAACTTTATTTGAAACTTTATTTTGAACTGCAAGTGCTAATGATGGATAAATTCCTTCCCATTTCCTCCAAGAAAAGAAATGGGATATTCGCATGCAAACAGCTGCCTCACGAACCATCATTTCCACACTGTGTTTTAGGATGTGGACATGGTATCTGAGTACAAGTATTCGTGAGTATGACTCGTTTGAACCTTATTTATCTCCACTGACATTATACTGTAATTGCCAAGAAAGAGCATTTTACGCGAGAGGCTCCGCAAAGGTGTCATACAGCACACAGTAAAAAGGAGGGCTCTGAGTGCCCCTCCTAGCAAAGAGGTACCCTTCTTGAGAAGGTCAATAACCATCTGAAAACAACGGCAAAAAGTAGCTTCATCTGCTAACATTTTAGCCTACCATGTAATTTCAAAGCAGCAAACTGGAACTTTATACTGCACAACATCTACAGAGCACAGCTGGAAATAAAAGAGGAGGTGCAGAACACTCAGCTTCCGAAAGGTTGAAGGCATATGGAGACATTACGCAGGATGTAAACATTCCTTGTCTGAATTTAAGAGAGGTGATCTTAGAAGCATCTATGTTTTGTGGATAGGTTGCCGTTTTGCTCTTTCTGGCCATGCCCGCGCGTGCCAGGTGGAAGGTCTCCACAAGCAGAGAGGGAATCCTTACAAGAAGCAAACTCTTTTGCCAATCACAATGCTGAGAAATAACTTTAAGAGGCACTAGCAATATTCACAACAAGTTACTGTTTCTTATTTATTTATTTATTTATTTGTCTTCCCTTGCAGTTTCAGGTCACTTAAAAATGCAATCAGGCAGAGTTGATTGCTTTCAGTTAGTCTCCTCCACTATAGGTTCATGTATTGGTACATGCTGGAAAGAACGATGGCTGAAACACACGGATACTTCCCCGCTCCCTGCCCCGGGAACCCCGGAGATTCTGTTCCTCAAAAGAGAGGAAAGGACAGAGGCTGCTGCTGACTTATTTCAGATCATAGTATGCAACTGTTCCATTCAGCTGTACAAATGTAAGCTGCAGAATGAAAACATTATTGATATTCCCAGTGCACTAGAGTAGAACATGCATTTTACTTAGATAAAGTTTCTCAGTTTTGAATGCTAATGTCCACAGAGCATTTACAGCAGATTTTCCATTTGCTTTCCTTGTGGGGAGTAAGATGGGAGGAAGGAAAGAGGAGATAGAAGGGGCACACAGACTAGGAATAACAGAAAACTCCCTCCACTAGAAAGCTCAACTCTTCAGGCAGCTTTTAGTCAGGATACACACAGCCCACAGCAAACCACGAGGAGAAGTGTCTTCAGAAACTCCAACACATTCTCTTCCTTCAAAACCCATCAAGCCTTCTGTTGTCACATACACACAAACATGGTAACGGAACAGATTTGTTGATACAGTCCTATTCCCGGCCTTCAACTTTATGATCAGTTGTACCTAAGAATGCACATTGATCCAGTCCTATTTTTTCCTAGGCACACTACTTCCTATAGGAACCACGTTCAGCCACAACCTGCAGATACACACCAAACTGCAAAATGCAAAAGTTTCGAAAATTATCAAAATTTAAAAGCTGGAGAACACACAGGCCATGGAAAAGCCGGCTGCCTTGGGCAGCGAGGGAGCGCAGCGGTGAAGGCAGCTGATGCCCTGCAAGCCAGGAGGGCCTGCATCCCCTCGCAGCTCCCGCATGGTATTCTCCATTCTCCCCTCTCCCTCTCCCTGACGCCAACATGGAACTATAAGTTAGCACCCTCTTACTAAAGAGCATGTGTGGTTGCCTAAACAGGTCATGAATTTCTTCTTTCTGTGCACTGATACTTTATAGCGTTTTAGAACATCCCATATCACTTCAGCCTGTTACCTTCAAATAGCCTTATTAAAACCATCAGCTAACAGAAGCATCAAAAAGGGAGTCATGATGTGAGTTTGCGACAGAAAGTGCTCAGACAGACCTAATTTCTGAGCCACTAGTGCTCTATATGTACAATGAATTATCCGTAGGTTCAGCAATGCTCTTAAGTACCATGGTCTTCACAGGTGAGGTTTAATTTGAGGAACAATTTTCTAACTTTATAAACTATTAAAAAAAAAAACCCTTACATTCATTTTAAAATGTACATTTTGGATTATGTTTCTTATAAATTGCATCCTCATACATTATCTGACTCTGTTGGCTGCATGCAACGGGAAAGATGTAGAAGATACAAAATACTAAAGGTTTTTTCTCGCTTAAACATGCTTTAAGACAGATCTGAGAAATCCAAGGAACAGGATGGTAAAACATGGCAGAAAGCCCCCAACACTGTTGGCATGACCAGAACACAGTCTTCGGCACTAGAGGGAGCATCTGCCTTTGCAGTCACCAAACGGGAGTTTCTCTGCGCCTATAGCCTATTCCATATAATTTATAGTCTGCTTTTTATGCTGCAAAAATCAAACAAATAAGGGAAGGCCCAATGCTGCTTGCTGGCTCACTCACCTGCCCTTCTAAGTGAGTTTCTTAGAGGTTTGTTCAGGCTCTGAAAGCAAAACTCTGGAGCAATTATCTAAATAGCCCACGCCAGGATGCGGCAGCTCGCGCTGCTCTGGGAAATGCAGCAGTGACACTGCATCTTAAGGACACGCTGGAGACTCCTGCAAGACAGGAGCCCCCTCTGGGCTTGTTGTCCAGGCTCACGAGGAGAGATGGGCTCCCACAGGCTGTGACTCACCTCGAGGCGCCTCTCACAGGGTGAACGTGGGCATCCTGCTCTAGAAGGGTCGCTTTTACTAACTGCAAAGGCAGCTGAATTCAAGCACAGCTTCCAGGACAGCATCAGTCTTAGAAAAACATACTGGCAACTAAAGAGTATCAGAGCTTTCTTGGCAAAGGACTGTATCAACTCGTTACCCTTTTCACAGGTATAGTATCCTAGCTGTAAATTTTCCAACACTGTGCAACGTCTGTCATCGCTAAAGGCACCGGGCTCGGTTAGAACACTGTCTAGAAAGAAGGAGACTGGAAATCAAGGGACAAAGAGCCAAACTGCCTTACTACAGACTGTGAGCAGTAACAACCCCAGCCTGGGTTGTTCAGATCCACCTGAAACACAAACAAGGTCTTTTCCCCTTGAGACAAGAGCAGAAACCAGAAGTATCTGCCACCTAAACTTCTGTTTCATGTCCCGGCTGCACAGCGAGGTCCCTCGCTGCCTGGTGGGTATATGTGCTCTCCTCAGGGTAGCCTTCAGCTCCAGGCCAGCCTAGACACAGATACCTGGACTAGGGGTGAGAGGCTTAGCTTAGTTTACCCGAGACTATTGGTAGTCACGGTCCCGAGGTCGGGCATCATGCTCTCACACTGTGTGCCGAGCTGGCAGGCAGGAAATTCTAATTTCAGTTGCAGCAAATTGGGACTGCTGCAGCCAAGGAGATTGTATTAAATTACTTGGGTTTAGTTTGCTGTGTTTTTTTTTTTTTTTTCTTTTTGTCTACAGATCAGACAAACTGCGTTTTGGGATGAAATATTACCTTATATCTTTTAAAAAAGTGCAGTGACAGAGGTTCTCTAGCATTGTCACTAACGTGCACTTTTTTTTTTTTTTTTCCCCCTCAGTACAGGGATTTCCTTTCATTTCCAGACAATAACAACTACACAGTGCAAAGGAGAAACTGCAGTGGTATCTTCAGTTCCCCTCCCAAATGACCCCTCCAGGGCCTAGAGGATACTGGCTCAGCGGAGCTGCTTTCTCCATGGCAGAGGTGCTGACCCTCCTGGCGATTTTGCTCTCCCTGAGCACACAGACAGCAAAAAATATACACAAGAGCTGGACAGGAATGTTCATCATTTTGCCTGATGCAAATGTACAATGTACAAATTACTGTGTATTCTTCTGACTGCCAACTGTTATCCGAGTATTGTGGCCTCCACAAATCCTTCTGACGCTGCTAAGCATGTTCAAAACTGGAAATCGGGCAAATCTACTACTTTACCTACCTATTACTGAAAAAGACAAATGGAAATTATTTCCCAAAAAGGATTCTGAGCACCTTACATTACAGATCTCTCCTAATGCATTTCTCTTTATAACTCAAGTATTTTTACAATAGTATAAGCAAGTCCTTAAAAATACTTCAAGTAGTCATAATTAAAATAAAAAATAGTAAAAAACCATAAATGTAGAGCTTAAAGAAATGAGATTTTAAAAATACAACACACACGTAGAGTTTTATAATCTAAAAGTATTTATCTTTACAAGCAAATTTGCCTTGCAGTCCAAATCCTATGGTCTGCTGCACTGGTGCTGCAAGAGCCGAGCAGTGGGAGAGTCCCGTCGGGGGCTGCTAGCCTCGGCGCCTGTGCGAAGCGCAGGGCACCTGCCCATGACGTGGGTGGGTGCAGGGGAATGATGAAAAACACAGCAAGGGGAGGGAGAGGAATTACTGTGTGATCCAGTCATGTCCCAACAGGAAGCCGGGGCATCAGGAGACTCGTAATTTAGAGATGAGCAAAGGTGAAGAAAGTCTTTCATCTTTCTCACTTTCTCCGTTTACTCACCGTGAGCAAGGACAGACGTGCCTAATTCTCTCTAGTTGTCTATGCAATATACTCCTCCTCATGCAAGAGGCAACTCTGGGTTTGTGCTGAGCAAACTGTACTGGAGTCATGCAACTAACACTCCAAAGCACTAGCAGCCACGTGGGTGATCATTAAAGCTTTCAGTCACCATGTCCTTTGCAGACATTAGCTTCATGTACTAGAAAAATTAGCATATTATGTATGATAAATAACATGGATCCCTGTAGAGACCACCCTTTCATGTTTCATTTCAAAAAAGCCATTTTCTGGACAACTAAAAGTATCTTTTATGGGGATTCACACTGAGGAAACAAGTTCTATGGCTACCTATGAATTGGATTCACAAAATAAAAGATGTATATTCTGGGCAACTAAGGCCCACAGTAGTTTGTAACTTTAACTCTTATTTATGTTAGAGTCGTGCTGATAGCCACTATACTGAGGCCTGAAGCAGGGGTGATCACATTAAAATATGAATCACTAAAGCTGACTCCATATTTTTCCTTATGGAAGAGAAACATAAAGATCACACCAATCAGTGTATGGTGACAGCATCATACCCAAATAGTCACAGTAACATCTCTCAGTGGTGCACAGGCCTCATCCCAAGCTCTACTGATCGTCATACAGGTTGTGAATGGGAAGGTGACACAGGGTACCTACATCTCCTTCTTTATTCCTCGTGTTTTGGGGAGGCAGGAAAAAAATCCATGCCTGGACAGTTTAATTCCTACCATGTTTCAAGAGCAAGGCCTTTATGCCTACACAGGCATTCTCTAAATTTTCTAATTTATCAGTGAAATCTGGTAAGGCTGTAAAACAAAGTGACAGCTACTGTTATTCTTCCCCAAGCTCTGAATATGATATAATTGAGCCTTGTGAACCATCTTCCATATAAACCGTGGAATACTTGCCGCCTCAGAAGCAAGCCATAAATATGTATTACCAGTTTATAAATATGTATTGTATTATAAATGAAGAAAACAACTGAATAGAAGACCTCATAATTGATACGATTCTTTATTTAAAAATAAATAAATAACGGAATTATATAATTCCACAGAGTAATCACGAAAAGATAGTGTAACAAAATAGTTTCCAGTTCTTTGTACTTGAAAGTGGTATTTGCATTTCTGTCTAATTCTCTCATTTACAAACTGAGGTATTAATGCAAGTGAAGGAAGGGGGTAAAATGAGCTGGGAGAAGGCAAGGAGCTAGGGTTTTTTTTATAGTCATCCACACGGCTAAAAAGCTTGGACAAGCCCTCAGCAACTCCTGTCTTGATGACGGCAGTGTTCTTCTACCAGTCCTCTATCCAGTCATTAGGCTTTTACAAAGCCCTTTTCCTTGAGCTCTATTGCTTTGATCATGCCATCCTCCTCCTGCATCTCTCCGTTTTCTATTGTATAACAAAATTGAAAGAGGCAAGTCTAGAAATACGAGTATATAATTTTATGCAAGTTCTTCCTATCAAGCAAGCTGATCAGCTGTGAAGGCTGAACAGAGATAAATTCATAAATACTACAGAAGAAAATCAGCTGCTTGAACTTTCCTTAGAAAAACACATATTTTGTCTAACCTATTCTGCCCATCTATATTATTCCCAGTTTAAAATGACACCCACAGACCAGCCAGGTACTGCTCACCCCTCAAAACACGCTGGAGAATCTCACTGGCCAAAGACTCTGCAGCTGCTGCCCATCTCACATGAGTGGGCACCGAAGCGAAGCTGTCACAGGAGACACACACACACATCCATTAGCTTAGGCTGCTGAATCCTCAGTGGTTCATGAAAACACCAGGAACCTGCACGACTGGAACAAAAGAGAGTCAGAAGCCAAAGGCAGGCCCTCTAAAAATCTAAACATAAGGGAAAAAAAAATTAACAAAGGAAGTTACATTTCAGAACTGATTATGGGGCCTTCCATTCTCCCGGGCAGGTGTCTCCCCGCAGCACTCAGCCTTCCGAGCGACAAGAAATCACGAAGGCTGGAAGCCTCCACTCCTCCACCTTCCAACCCCCAGTAGGAACCGGGTGACAAGAGGCAGGAAACAGAGCCTGCAAGCACCAGCGTGGAATAAGAAGCCACCTGAATGGCCTGTGTACCACGTTTAAAATAAAAATTAAGCAGCTGTGATAATATTAGTCAATATGACAATTATTTCCCTTTAAAAATTAAAAGAGAACAAACAAATAAGGCCTGCAGTGAACGAAGGAGGTAGCAGTATTATTAACTGCGAATATGACGTGTGCCTCAGTTTATCTATTTGATATTATCCTGACCAACAGCAGGGAGCTACATCAAAAGAGTGTTTTAGTTACTCAATATCTCTAACCAATTGCTCCCAGATGTGTTGCAGGCCCCTTGCCCAAAGGTCGAAGTGTAAGACAAAGATCCACACAAGAACTGTGCTGCATAAATGGGGATTTAATAAGAATCATCTCTGTGCCCAAGGACATGATCTTCAGAGGCTTTGCCTTGTATCTTTGATTCCAGCGCCTGCACTTGTAAAGTTAATTCCATCTCCTTCCTGAGGGGCAATTCTGACAATTTCTAACCCACAAAGTTTGGAGAAAACATGAGACTGCACCCTCATGATCCTCCTCTAAGTTCTGGTCTGGAAAGAGAACTGGAAATGGCCACCACACCATAGAAGAAACTACAGGAAAGACCGAGTACACGGTTTGTTCATGTGCTGCCCTAACTTCCTCGCTCCCCAGGATATTCCATCTCTGCCTGGCTTTGGATGCAAAAGATGAAATTTCAAAGACAGAAAAGAGTCTCCAACACCTCCATAACATCTATTGCTCTGTCATAACTGTTCTATGCATAAAATTAAGCCAGACTAGGGAGATCTTTAGAAAAGTATGCCAAGGACAAGGTAGGTCCTTATCCAGAACGTTACAAAATGTGAAACATTCACAGACTGTGGCCCCATCTTCCATGTACGGAACAACGTAAGAGTGTGAGGGATGTAGGAACCCAGGATTGAGGGTGTCCCTGTGTTTCTGTGGGACCACCACCCCTTTTGTGGCAAGGGAAGAGCTGAGTTTTGGGTTTTATTCCTTTTGCTTTCAGGAGAAAGCAGTGCTGCCATCTGTGTATAACTTATCACTGTTGTTTAATGTTCTGCAATTTAAATGAAAACAAAAGCAGATTTCGCAATTCAGTAACTTGGGATTCTGAATTAATGAAAGTGAGATGATGAAAGAGGAATATAAATGGAAGTGCTGCTCCCTACTAGAATCCCCATGAATAAAATCCAAATATTTCTGAGAAACCATTTCCAAAAACGCCTGATTTTTTCTCAAACACTATTATCCTGCAGTATGGAACAGAAATACAGTGCCATTTTCTGGCAATCCACTAATGTATATCTTTATTGAAACTAAGTGCTTTATTACAAAATGAAAAGATAATTTACTGGGAGTTTATGAGTAAGAAATTATTTTACACTTTCTAATTTCCCTCCCACCCAAATACCATAAATGTCTCATTGTTCTCCCGAGAGCACATCTCGGGTGGAATATAAAGATGGTGCTTACAGCAGCATTTCGAGACAGTTAGCAGTTAATCATATGTAAAACTGCTAAAAACTAGGGGACCAAATCATTTCTCAATCTCCCTCATGCATTCTGTAATTGTACCATGGGAGCCTGAGGAACACCCAGTTAAAATTTTGCAGAATGAACGGTGTTTAGGTGACCAAGGAGGTAACAGACAGGAATAGGAGGGAAATTACAATGGAAAAAGGCTTGAGAAAAATCTGACCACATGAAATGAAGACAGGCCTAAGCATGTTTATTGTGAAATTCAGCTATTGGGCTGGCAATTCAGCTATTGGGCTGGCTAAGCCTCAAATATCTGAACAGCCTCACACAACTTAGGAGAGGACAGCAGTTTTCATTTAACATGCCCTTAGTTTCCTACTGAAAAGAGATGAACAACTCATGATGCTGAGACCTTCCTCTTCATTTTTTATTTTTTTTTCATGCACTGGGGCAGATTGTCACTTAATTTTTTCTGTTTGCTAGGTTCCCATTTGATTCCCGATGCTCATACTACTCCAACGCACACTGTGCAACCTACACTTCCTATGTACTCAGATATAATTAGAAATCCAGACTAAGCAAGTATATGTAGAAGGGAAGACGTTTTCTCACATGCGCTTTGGTGATCAGAATTCCCACACTAAAGATGATCTCTCTCCTTTCTGAACAATGTCTCTGGAAAGTATTTTGCATCAAATTGAGTCCATATGGAAAGTTTTTCCTGCTTCTGTCTTTCAAGCAATCGCTTTAGGGACCATTGCCAGTGCCTCAACAGGAGAGCAGGAGAACAGCACATCAACTGTTTCACTGTGTCACGAGAACAGCTTCTCACCAGTTAATGTGGTGCAAAGGAGGGAAACCTTTCATTTGATGATACTGCATTTTTCTTTTTTAAACCTCACCCTTTTGCTGTAAGCAATCCCCAAAAAGTAAAAGAAGGGCGTGGCGGGCTAAAGTCTCTCTGTGTGAGTTTCATGGGCTGTGGGTGCCCCCTTCAGTGGGGTGCCAAGGAGCAGGTAGGACCGTGTCTTGCACAAGGGTGGTCCCGAGGCCCCTCAGTTCCTCCCGCTTGTTCCCAGGGCAGAAGCAGCGGTGGCCGCCGCGTTTTGCTGTCGCGCTGTCATCATGACGGGGCGGCCCTGCCGTCAACTCCCCGCCTGCCAACTTGGACTCCTCCAGCGCCAGCTCCTTTCAGTCCTGCAAAGCTCTGCCTGACGCCAAGCATCACAGCAGCCCTCACAAGCCGAACTGATTTTCCCTACCGCGTCAGGCAGTGAAAGGTCTCCTACCAAAGTCACCAGCCACCTACCAAAATCGCTTATCCATCAGCACAGTTTTGTGCTAATGTGTTTCATTCCAATGCTTTATTTTGAGTTATCCATAAAGACCATGAACAACATTCAAGCACTTGACAAAAAAAAAAAAAAAAAAAGTTCAAAAGGGTTCTTGCAAATAAGCAAAAGAGCCTAAAATCAGAACTAATTCACCTTTGAATGCTGGAAGTTCTGTCAACGTTGCAATGGGAGGTTTTGCAGTTAAATAGCATGACTTGGAATTTAAAGCCATATAAAACCTCTTTGCTTTTTACATAATGTACAATAAATATCACACAATGTGGCACAAGCAACATTAAATTATTATTCTTGGATACTCAGTATGTCTGATCTCTATACAGTGCCTAGCTGTTAGGCACGGAAACGCTCTTTTCATCTTACACAATATTGAAAAAAACTGTTAATGCCATTTATTCTTTACTTTGCACATATGGGGACTAAAAAGAAATGAAAATATTAATAAGCAGAACAGCATACTCAGTATTTTGGCAATGCAGAACAGAAGAGCTCTAAAATCTGACCATGTCACATAGAAGTGAAAAATGTGTGTATACTTACTACTCAGCTGGAAAAGAAGCTGCTTATGTGAATGCCAAAGAAAACTAAATAATATGCATTTGGAAGCTGTTCAGGGTTTAGTTTCACATGATTATAATGAATTAAATGCGACCAGGATTCACAGCATTGAAATACTCCATCAAAACAAAACAGTAAGAAAACAGGCAAGTGTGCATGATGATTTAAATACGAACAATCATATCACCAAGAAGATAATTCGCAGTGACACAGCTAGGGGAAATAGGTAAAACCCCTGCGTGACGCATTTTTCCTCTTGGTATTTTTGCACCTCTTGTAGCCTGAACAAACCATTTGTTTGAAAATACATAATACTACCTTAAAAAGCGAAACACACTTGATTGACAGAGCGGGAATGGGATTAAGATCCCCAAGGTTTCCTAGCCTAAAGGCAGCCATGACAAACTGCCGCCGGTTGCCCTAAGCCTGCGCAGCGGCTCGAGCCCAGCAATCCTCAAAATAGTCATATGCGGCTGAGGCCAATCCCTGCTGTGCAGAGCTGAATTTCAAACTGGGCTCAAGAGAAGGGGAAACATCAACACAATCACACACCAGTCACTCACATCTTACATTCATTATCAGGTTTTTCAGAGGGATCCCCAAGGTGGCTATATTTCACAGAATTGAAGATTTTTAAAATAAATAAATAAATAAAAAGAATAACAAAGCAACTCCCTCTACTCAAAACTGTTGTTATGCTACTTCAAAAATGCACAAAGTACATGAAGTAAAATTGCTTAAGGAGATTTCTAAGACAATAATACTTTAAGGAAAGTGGGAAAAAAATGTTACTAATAGGATAGGTAACAGGAACAGCACTGCTCCCAGACAAATGAATGTCATGCCAAATTACAAGAATGGTCTATAGATTCTCAGCAGAATGCAATTTACTGTCCAGACTTTTTAATTTCCAGGAAAATCTGCAAAGAGATTTTTGACTTGCTACATAGCACAGTTCTGTTTTTCCCCAGAGTTGTTCTTGCATAGAATAGCTACCTGTCTTGCTGTCTCCTCTATCAAAATGCTACCTATCACTGCAGCTAAGCATAATGTATCAGCAATAGGATGTGATAAGTTAACATGCTCTAATTTCTTCTGATTTTCTCCAGCAGAATTGATGTGTGAAAAAATCTAAAGTCTGTGCACCAGAGGGGTTAATCGAGTCTAATAATGTATAAAATATGCAATTAGAAAAATCAGTTTAAATTAAGAAGAGAATTTGCAGAGAGAAAGGCAACTTAAATGGTATATATGCATATGAATGGAAATCCGCGGAGTTTTTGGAGCTGTCTGGCATCAGATTGAAATTTTCCTTTACAGTGGTACCCCAAAGGGAACAAGGAGGGGGAAGATTAATAAAGACTTTGGAGAGATTTATGCATATTTCACTGATGTGGGTATAATACACTTCTCTGGGAATGCCTGGAGCAATCAAGCAAGGCAGCATTTACCCACAGCAGAGAGCGAGGAACCCAACTCAGCAAACGCCCGTGACTGACACCGTGGTTGCAGCCAGGTGAACAGAAGCCCGGGAGGAGCCGGGTTGTCTTTCCTCTGTGTTTATTTCCCTGCAGGACATTCGCAGCCCGCATCCATCACAGTGCCGTGCTCCTTGGGCCTCCTCGGCCGCATTCGCCCTTTCCACTGGCGGCGAGTTTTGCGGGAAGAGCAAGGGCGGGTTAAAGGGACTGGAGCAGGCCATGCCCGCTGCCAGCGCGGCTGTCGCCACCTCCCCATGCCGGGAAGGGCGCCGAGGGAGAGGGCGGGCTGCGTGCTGGGAGACCGTCGGCCTGCCCGCCCAACGCGCCGACTGCCTCGCAAGGACCGGCACGAAGGGGCCTCTCGCGCCCACGAGGGGCCTTTCGCAGCCATGAAGAGCCTTTTGCACCCACGAGGGGCCTCTCGCGCCCACGAGGGGCCCTTGGCAGCCGTCAGCGGCCCCGCACACGCGGCAGCGCTCCCCGCTGCCCACCGACTGGGGAGGCCGCAGAGCCGACGCTCGCGCAGGACCCTCTGCAGTGCCATTAAGTTCTGGTTCAGGCTCCGCCACAAGAAATAATCTTGCCTGTGTTTTCCCTAGGCAGTAATTAGCCCTCCCCTCCAAAAAAAATATAGAGCTCGAGGGCGAGTTCTGTATTTTGTTAGGGCTTTCTTCGCCCCCTTTCTAAGGCAGTGTCAGCACAATGAAGCTCTACAAAAAGACATTTTGATTAAAAAAATAAGAACGGATGAATTGTTTTCATGTGAATTTTCCTTTTATCATAAAACAATCCCATAGCTATTATTCATGCTTATTAGAAAAGAATGTGAAAAATAATACTGAAATATTTTTTCCTGTTTTGTGCTTTCTTTTATTAGAATACTAAATTTAATAGCAGCACAATTTCACAAAGTCCATTGAAATGAAGACACCAATGACATAAATGCAAATCCACATGAGACTGGTTGATCTTCAGCTTCAGCACTACACTGGTGTAAAACAGGGGGAATTTGGCTTGTAGCATTTGCTGGAGTGGTTAAAATAATTCCTAGATATTTGTACTAATTCACTGGGTTGTGAAACATGACAGCGTACTTAGAGAGATGCAAAATTAAATACGACATCTAAAAATTAATGCTGAAGGTAATAGCGGTGATATTGACATCCAAAAGGAAGAGCTTAGCTTCATAGTTGTGTATAGTGATACATAGAGAATACCAGGGAAAACATTAGAACTGTAACTCACAAGAATTAATGTATATGGGGTTACTTCAGAGTACAACAGCCATCAGCAAGTCTATGCAGTTCCCCTAGAGTGACAGAGCTGAGGAAAGAGGCCCAAAGTCTTTGCATAGCCCTGTTCCCTACAGAGAACACAAAGGATGCCCCATCCCACATCCTGCAAATGTAGTTTTAATGAAAACTCCACTAGGTCTCTGCAACCAGCACCATTTCTGATCAGTAGAGCAGGGGGAGGATTTACAGCTCATTTCAAGTAGAAGTTTCTCCCACTGCTCCCACCCTCCAACCCCCCCTGAAAGAAAATCCCACCAAAGCTTCTCTGGATCATGGCTGGTCTCCCCTGAGCACACCTATGTCCTTGAACATTAAATGAACAGGGTTGCAGGAGGTACAGAATTATACTTCAAAGCAGGGCTGCTTTCAAAAGCTGCTTAACTATCAGTCGGGTTTAATTTTACAATTTGCATGCCAGCTCTAAACCACAAAAGAATCTTCTCTCATGAGCACTGGAGACCATTCACGAAGCTGACGCTAAAATTGACTTAAGAAAAAAAAATCCTGAAATAAATTCTATTGCAAGGAGCCATGCACTGTGGCATCTGCTCTAAAAAGACTTATCCTGGTAGCTCAGATATTTTTCTAATTGTAGTACATCTTTCTGAGTGGTTCTCTCCTTCTCCTTCCACTGTGCCCTTCTTTAGTGCAATGTGTTAACAAATACAAGGAAGATGACTAACTGTCCAGCTTAGTCATGGATCAAGAACTCACTGCCTTAGAAAACAGAAACAGAGAATGGATGGGGGGAAAAGTCCTTTTCTTTTACAAAATGTGATCAGGGAATGAAAGGAAGATGGATTCAGAGAGATGGAAACCCAATAACGCAAAAAAAAGTGACTCTGGTCAGCCCAATGGACCAGGTGAGGAGAAGGATGCTTCACGCAGTGACCTGAAATGAGCTCAGAAAAGCAGGTTTCATTCACAAGTGAAACTCTTTTTCAAAACAGAAGGGCCGTGCAGTACTGAGATGAGTGCCTTAAGAAGACACAGGCTGAGCACTAAGTTTGTCTTACTTCCTTTGACCAGGTCTTTAAGCTGTTGAAGAAATGCTGAATGGAAAACAAATGAGAAAACATGGCAAGATGGGAAAACATGACAGGAATATGAAGATATTTACCAAAATATCATTTTTAGATTCACAATTTTCAAATTACTGTTTGCCCACAAGGTAGAATCCTGGAATAAGTTGCCTTCTCTCTTCTTAAACATTGCTTTCTCTCTTCTTTCCCAGAGACACGACAACACTATCAATAGGTTAAGATGAATTTGCCATGATAGACTGAATTTGCCTATTTTCCACTGCAAGTATCCTACATTAGTTTACAATACCTCAAACAAAACTGCTGTGTAAGCTTTGTGGTTGGGCTTTGTAAAGATTACCATGAATGGTATAAAACATTTTAAAAGAATATAGACAAAATCCCACGATGTTAAAAGTCATTTGTTCACAAACGTCCTTTATTCAAATGCTTTTTCCCCTCTTGATTACTTCGCATGGAGCGGCTCCATTAGGTTTTCAGATGTCAGACATGGTTAGTGAGCACAATGCTCTCAAACTGCAGTGGACCAAGATTTTTTTTTTTTTTGCCATAATGTGTTTTGTTGGCCTGAAGAACTGTGCCAGGGATCTGCTAAGTTATATCATTTCCTTCAATGAAAGTAATTTACAAGGAAAATGAATCATGGGAAAAGCAAGGAAGATATCAACTATTCTATATCCACCCTATTCCTTCCTGTATCTGTGCCTGGAAAAAACAAGTAACAGAAGCACAATAGACTGAACTCAAATCTGGTGTAATGCCATTAAAGGCAATGGTGTTACAGCATGAATGAATCGGCAGAGCGTCAGTTTGATCTTAAGCAATGTTGAATCCAATGCTAGTATGCAACAGATTGCCAATCACTTGGCAATATGAAGATGTAACTTTTGTGTCAAAGCCCAAGGCTCCACATTGGCTCTGAGAATCTGTAGTTAAGCAAAAACTAAACCATATATTTATGGCTAAATTAGTGCTACAGTGGAACAACATAATAATTGATGTAAAAGCTGCATTGCACTGCTGCAACTAAACATTGTCACCATCTTAAGTATATGAAATGTCACAGCCTTATCCACTGCATCCAATGGCAAATATATAAAGAGATGTGGACATTGGAGGGACAATGTCAAGGTTATTATAGACGTTGCTTTATGGTATGTCCCTGTGCCAGGCATTTTCATACATTCCCTTAGAAATCATTATTTCCCTACTGCAAGAAATTTTCCTCCCCATATAAGCCATACTCACTTTGACTTCAGAATAATTGCTTGTCGAGTGCCTTCAGAGCTGTATAAATGTAACCACACACGTGAAGCATCTGAATGTCTTCTCTCAAGCACGTTATTTAACATTTGTACATGGTAACGGGGTATAATCTGGAGTCCCTGCATTGCCCTCCCTCTGCAGTGGGGCAAAGCAACCCCATCACTCTGCTGTCCAAGCTAGAGCAGCTAGCTCTGTGGTTGACACTGATGCCCTCACCTCTTAGAATCACAAACTACATATAAACTTTTTACTCCAGCTTTTAAAATCAGGCTTTTATATCCTTTCTGTGGAAAATTGTTCTTGGAATAAGGAGAATGTGTAATCACAAAGAATAGTATAGAAACACATGAACTTTTGTTGAACATAAAAAAAAAAAGTTTCAAAATTAAATTAACAGATAAAGAAACAGAGATGGAGCAGAGGGAATGTGAAAATGACAGAATAAAAGCATAAACAGAAGACCGATTCCAGAACAGGGAAGTAGATTTAACTCAAACAGCATTATAGGAAAAACTCTGTCCCAGCACATCAGGAAAATCCCCTAGCCATTGGCATACAGTTGCCAGAGGCCACTTGACTCCCTCCCCCTTTCACAGACAGAGCGAGGCCCAGCACAAGGCCCAGGCCCTGGCCCTGTGTGCTGGGCTGAACGCGGGGCCCTTCCCTGCCGGTGTCTCCCATCTGCACGTACACCTGGCTGCCTCCGGCCTCAACTTCCCGCCCTGCGAATCTCAGGCAGTGACAGCAGCTGCACGAAAGCGCATTCAGGTTTTCCCAGGACAAGCCCTGCGAGGTGGGTATCGCTGTGCGTGTGCCACATGGTTTCAATCCCACACGCTTTACTGCTTAGGACTGAAATGCGGCTTTGTGCAGGGGAGCTCTGCAAGTAAAACCAGGGAGGTCCCAGTTAAATGCTGAAAATGGCACTTTTTCACAGAATCCCAGAATGGTTGAGGTTGGAAGGGGACCCCTAGAGATCATCTAGTCCAACCCCCCTGCTCCAGCAGGGACACCCAGAGCACGGGGCACAGGGCGGCATCCAGGCGGGTTTGGAAGACCGCGAGAGAAGTCTGGATGCCTTTTGCTACAACTGCAGTCAAGTCCCGGCCTCTGCCACAAGCAAACAGGCCACAGCTGGGCAGCCCAGAAGCAGTCAGAGGTGGCTGGCTTGGGTGGCTGCCTTGGTTTCTGCTGCTCTCCTGCTTGTGCTCCTGAGAAGGGTGCCTTGCACCGTGGCCGTGCTTGGCACAACCCCGGAGCGAGTGGAGCGCAGGGCCAGCACGAGCCGCACCAGCCCATTCCTGGGACAGGAAGCTGCTCCGCTTGGCAGACCCAGCTTCTATTCCCGTTTTGGTACAAGCAGCAGCAAGCAGGTGACAGAGAGGTGCGAAATGGCATCTCAGCCGCCTCCGCAGGAAAGCGTGTGCTCTGCTGAAGGCTCGCTGCAAAGCTGCTGCCCACAACAAGGGCTGTAGTCTATGACCTCGCTGACTAAAATGCCACAAAAGCCGGTGGCTTTATCTGAGGCAAAGATAGATTGAATCCAAAGATTGTATATAAAAACAAGAGAAAAAAAAAATATAGGGTGTATTACCTGGAGAAAGAAGAGCTGAATGCATATCATTAAACTGCTAAAACAAAAGAAAAAAAAATGATGAAATGAATACAAAAGAGGAGAATAAACAGGTATAGTTATATTTCCATATATTTTTCAGGGACTGGAAAAGTAGATTTTTAAAACTGATTTTGTAAATGTAATGCAGCAAATTAAAGCATACTATAATGGCAACTAAATAAGGCTACTGCTTAGTTAAATTAATACTACTTTTACTGTTTTCAAATTTCCACCACAGCAGCGGGTTTTAACTACAACAGCATGATTCCAAAGCACAGCACTGGGCTGCACAGAAACTTATCCTAGGCACAGACCTAAAGACATGAAGAAGGCACAGAGCCAACATCTACTGAAGGGAAATGAAAAACAGCATCTAAAATGATTCCAAGGATACATGACTATATCATCATTAAAAATGCTTTAAGAAATATCAAAACAATGCTTCCATAGTATTCAGCTCCATCTAAACATATTGATGTTTATTTTTACTCATATAACATTTGCATATGTGTATGTGCAAAATACTGTGTGAATAATGCTGAAAACAGACTAATGTGCAAATACCATCTTAATCATTTGGTAGATATGTTGGCATAGAGTATCATAAACTTAAGATGTGATTGCATTTTTCTTCTGTAAAAACAAAATCAGCTTGTAAGATTTAGAAAGAAAAAAATCCTGAAGCAGCTTATTTTGTGTGAAAGCATTTGTTCTTCAACAGAAAACAGAACAAGTTACTTTTTATTCAGAGGCTGTTAAGAAACATAACCTCTATTCATTCTTTAATGGCTTAAGTTTAATTAAAACACTCTCCTAAATATTGCTTAACAATGATTTTTTTGCTACATTATAAGCAGTAACTTGATTTTAATGACATGAAGCATATGCAAACGCTGAAGCGATAACAAGAGTACATGTATTTCATCCCCACGCACATTGAAATAGTTATACAGTCTTCACTAGATCTTTTTCCCAGAAGAACACACACAGAGCAATGGTTTCTCTCTCAGAACTCCTGATGAGGTTTCCCTCTTTATCCTTTAAACACCACTCCAGGTTACCAGAATGAGACATTAATATAACTTATGCTTAGGATAACATTATTTAATACTACACAGAACATGAGAAAACAACATGTGGGATATGAGGTGTAAGGCAATGTATACCTACCTGCAGGTGACTGAAAACCACTGGTAAAATTATATTACCTTAAGTCTTAGATAACTGGAGAAATAATGGTGACCTACATAACTTACGAATCCTAATCAGCCTTGCTGCTAAATTCTTTCACGATGGATTAAAAGCGAGTGTTTAGGAGGCATTTTCTGCAGTGCAATGCCTTGCTACATAGCCTTTCACAATTAGCTTCAGGAATAAAAAAAATCTCATTGCCTTCAGTTCAAAGGCAAGGAACTGCAACAGTCCCTACTGTCTAACTACTCCAGAACAGGAGGCAGAGCTGTCCTGCAACTTGCCATTGATCCATCATAAGAGACTCCTGCCAGTTTATCTGAGCATCATGAGGACAGACAGACAGAGAGTCCAGCTCTTGGCTTCTGATCACAGATCCAGTCATTTCAGTTTTTCTCTACTGCTAGAAAAGCGAGGAGGTGGTCTGCTTAAAATATAGCTGCTCAACATCGGCTGTTGTTTCCTTCCCACTCCAAGACCACCCAGATTTCCAATACAGAATCTGCTCTGTACTAGACACATCGGGCTCTCACCCCAGCCCTCCATGTCCTGCACAGACCTGCTACCCTGCAATGTATTTGTCACTGTTTACCACCATCACTGCATAAAGAGAACGTGCTGTACTGGCCAAGGGCACGTAAGAGAGTAACAGGACAGAAACATTATGAAATCTTAGGTATCTGGTAGGGGGAAAGAAGCCACCACTAAGACTCTCTTCAAAGTTCAGGAGATTAAAAAATAGGCTATTTTTTCCTTTTCTTTTTGAGACTGTATCTAAAGACTTAATTTTTTTATGCAGGGAATTATTAAAATTAGAAAAGGATATGAAAGTTATCACATAATTCCAAGCTTGAGCATTTTTGAAAAAACTGTAAGGTTTTCACAGTTTACCTAAAGAACTAGTCACACATAGCACATAGCCTAGTGCTATGACTTGTTTTCAGCTCATAACACCTCAGTTTCCCACCCAGGAATTTGCTGTGTTGCTGCTGATCTCCACTGTGTTTTGAAATCCACAAATGAGAAGTAGAAGGTATGATGAGAACTACACCATCATTGTGAATATGCAGTGGAGAACCACACAAGCAACAGATATATAGCCTTATATTATATTATTCTAGACACCTGGAAGATAAAAATTTGCTATTCTTTTATCACAAGAAAAGGTGGAGAGCATCTGTAGAGGGTGGTTCATCCCATCCCGAGACAAATTGGTTGGTTGGTAACACAAATTACTGTGTGGAGATGCTCAAGTGAGGTGCCTTTCCAGACAGCTAGATTTGGGTAACTTAAGCTCATCCTAGGTAATAAAATAAAACAAACATATAAAATGTGTTTGATGCACATAGTATACATTTGTCCTTAGCTCATCAAAACATCATATTAGCACTGCTGTTTCATACCGCGTTTTATCAAATCAGGTGCAACCAGTTTTTACTGCGATCAGCTGTATGTATTTGTTAATAATCATGAGCTTGCTTGTTGCTCAATACATTATATAACTGGTATAGAAATGATACTGTAAATTAAATCACAGTAGCTCCTTGTAAGTGAAGTGGGGCAGGCAAAGGAGTGCCTAAGAGGACGATGAAGACAGGCTACTTCTTTCGGTTGCAATATGTATGAAGGATCATGTAAAGACAAAGCTGTGGGTGAACTGAAGTCATATCCTTACATCTAAGCAATCAGTACCAGCATAAAGTTGGAATGGAAATTATAAAAGGAGCAAAGGTTAGACTACTGTCATGAGGATAGGCATTGTTTAAAACACAAAAACTTCAGATATAAAATTCTTGCTCTGTTGCTGTTGAGATTTAACACGGCACCTGCCTAAACTGCTGCATGATAGGGGCAGTTTTTGTATTCCTGATGCAGGATTCTGGGTCCCTGCTGATCCGCAAGCGCCTGCACGTGCAGCCCTTGCTGGGAACGGGGCTGCTCTCCCGTTTCCGTTAGTCGGCAGCCACGTGGTCCCGCTGCAGAGCGGCCTTGTGAGCAGGGGGGCACGGGGGACACGGAGCCACACTCTCCTCAGGGGCGCACGGTGACAGCGACGTGAGTTGCAACGCAGGAAATTCAGGAAATTCCTGTGAGGTATTAGGAAACAGATTTTTACAATGAAAACAGCCAAGCACTGGAACAGGAACCTTGACAGGCTCCTGAATATTCATCTTTGGAGATATTCAAAGTCTGGCTGGACAAGGCCCTGGGTTCCTGATCACAACTGGCCTTGTGTTGAGTGCAGGGATGGACCTAGATTTCCAGAGGTCCCTTCCAACCGCTGTTATTTTCTCATTCTAAACCACCATCAAAGATCATTGCTTTTTCACATGGCTGCTATTTTTTCTCAGCCATCTACAGTGAGTACAGTCAACAACGAGGTCCAGTTCTTAGTGTTTCCATCACAAATATTTACCCAGCAGCTGCTTCACGGGCAGCAAGTCACTGGAGCACCAGGGAGCTGGGAGGCCGCTCGGAGGCCTTCCTAGGCCTGCGCCAGGCACTGGCCTCCCTCCTCACGCTCCTGGCCTGCTTCCCTGCCTCCAGCTCTGTCCCCAGCTGTGGCTGATAACTGGTTTTCTCCTTGTAAAATAGCCCTCAGCATCAGTCCTTTCTGACAACCACATCACACTTGGGCCAAGTCACAATTTTGAACTAGGTTTGCAATTGCCTCGTTGCAGACCAGGTTTTGACTCCTTCCAGATGCAAACTTGGAAAGGAAACTGAAACACATCCAGAAACCAATGTATTCTGGTAAGCCCTTTTTTTTTTTTTTTTAAATGTAAATTACTATAGATTTTGAAATAAATACTAAAGAGTAAAGTATAATTATTTCATTTAAATAGTATTGCATTACAATGCCGTGACAATTTCAAAATGTCACCAAAAACATTTCTAAACAGGAAACTCCTGACCGGTTCCTATTAAGGCTGAAGCCAGGAAAATTCCAGCGTAGCTTGTTGTTTAGCCTGGCCTTTGCATGCATGACATTAAGTACTTGCATTACATAATTGCAAAAAGAAGAGCATTTAACGCTTAATAATTCTAGAAATTAGAAATGAAATGAGGTACACTTTAGAAAGTATATTTACATAAATGTCACTGAATCGGAAGATGTTACATCAGAAATCCAAGAAAATTGCTTGCACATAGGTATGGCAAAATACAATATACAGCACCTTATTCTTTTCTAATTTTTTTATTTGCTCCATGTTTTTACTTTCTCTGCTCGTTTGTTCTTCAGCCACTGTGCTATATGTAAGCATGCTGTTCCTGTATTTTGAAATATATGCAACATCACTTTTCAACACTACATTGAGTGCCTAACAGCTACTACATCCTGTAGGTCTTTTTCTTTCTTCGCAAGCTCTTTTGAAGGATTGGGAGAACAACCGAAAGGAGTTGGGGGAAAAGTAGGGGAGAACCTATCTGAACAGGAAAGTCACGTGGGAAAGATAAGGGAAGATGAAAACTGCAGATGAGACTAATGGAAGAAAGATGACCTGCACATGGATAACAAGGCTAAGGTCACTACTTCATTATTATTTTGGGCTATCATGAGCTAGTCTCCCCATTGAAATACGTGATGCCAGTCCTTGTTCTCTTCGCTGTGCTGCCTGCCCTGGCCTGGTACAAACCTTCTGCAGTACTCGGATGGGGCAATGGTCTGGGCTAGTGCCATGAAGCTGCACCGGTCAGGTGGGTCACAGGTCCTGATTTACGAGGGCTTCTTGCACCTTCTTTTCTCCTGGACAGAGAGTACATCTTCTCAGGGGAGATACAGAGTGACACAAGGATGTAACCGTATGCCGCCAAAATTCCCTCACCAAACTCCTTGGCACTCTCCCTACAGGGAGCCCTGGCTCCATGTTCACCCACAGGAAAAGCAGATGCCCCACAGGGCAGTCCTCAGACACCAGTAACCCAGACAGGGAAAGGCTAAACTTCGCCAATGGGAAATGTAAATGTTAATGGGGTACCAAATGATGCATCTTCAACCCAGCTCCCCTTATAGCACCGTGTCCCAGCTTAAACTGCTTCGAACACGGTCCAGAAGTTAAATGGCAAGTCTTGTTTCCTCCTTTCGGATTAATAAATCTTGCTGAATCAATTACCTAGGAGTGAGGAAATGGAGCTTAGGAACGACCCAGGAACAACCACATGGATAGGGCAGATGCTCCTAGGCAAGGGCACAACCAGAACTTCCAGCTCTTGGGAGACCTCAATAGTGGAAAATTTGTGCACCGAATGCAAAATCAGAGCAATCCAAGCAAATCAGTAACATAATATTTAGGTTTCTGAATTGTTTCTCTATGTAGTTTTAGGCCCACTGAGGCTCTAGGCCTCTGTATTTTGCAGGAATGCGTGAAAAGGGAACAGAAGCAGCAAGAAGTCAGAAAGTGGCTTTGCCACTGAACACTTTACAAGCAGGGATGAGCAAAAAGCGCAAGATGCTGCCAAATATCCAAGAGAAAAGGAGGGCACTTTCTATCACAATTTGCCCCAAAGCCAAATCTTTTAACTATTTAAAGTGTTTTCCATCACTGCATCCTTCAGTATTTCCCAAACGCAAATGCTTTCATCTGCAGCTTGCCACAGCTATGGAAGTATGGGGAAACTGAGGCCCAAAATTGCACAACACATTCAAATGTCCCATGGCTTAACTGGGGCCCAGTCTCAGCACAACCCTTCTGTACAACGCTAACATGATGTCTGAGCTGTTATTCAGGGCTTTGCACAATTCACAGTATCTGAATTATTAAATACCCAACAAATTAATTATAAACTCTGAAGACTAACAGAGCTAACGTAAGAGTGAGCCACAGCCTTTTAAGAAATTTCATGTTTGTCAAGAAAGACAGTGTTCTTGATACTTAAGTTGACAGATCTTTGACATTTGCTTTCATATTCTCCTTCCTGTTTTGCACTTCTACATGATAAAATTGGGAAGCACAGATTGCCAATGAAGTCGCTTTTTTGTAGGCATCTGCTAGTGTTATTTTGACTAGTTGATAAATTAACTTTAGCTGTCTCAAGCTGCTAGTAATGAACTTCAATGCCATTTAATTTTACAGCAAAACACTCTTACTATAAGTGCTATAAGGTGGTGCAAGTACCAAGGACTCCAGGGGTTCATTGCAATGGAAGGACATCACGAGGGCGTCCACGGAGTATCACACACATCACACTGCTCCAATTTCCTCAGTAATTCCCTTAGTAAAAATAAATAAACCAGCCACCCAATCCATATTTCTGGAGCCCGCCCTTTTTGCCGGGTCTCTTTTTGGAGAGTTATTTCCCCTGCTTTTACTAGGGTGAGGATGAAAGAGGTCGCTTGAAGTGCTGAACAGCAATTTCACCAGAACTGCTGGTTCATGTAAACGACCTACCCCCCGTGGCATGTTTACCAACCAATCAAAATATTTTCTTCAGACAAAGCACTGCAATAAATTTGAATGGAAATAAGGCCAACCGCAAGACAAGACACATAATAAGAGATTTGTGCACAGCATGGAAAGTATCTTATAAGTAAGAAAATTATGTTCACACTTTATAGCACAGAATTTTCAGAATACTATAGCACATTTATCATTTGGTACCGTACAGTTATTTTCAACAACTTAATGAAAAAAATCCTCAAGTTTTAAGTGGCAGTTGCTATTGGAGTCCCTGGGAAAAAAAGTATTTCTAAGCAAGGCATTTGAAATACCATGCATATTCTGTCAGACGAGACCTTCTAGCACAGCCTTTCCTATAAAGAACATTTACTGAGAGCTACATTACAAGCCTGTAAGAAAATTCAGTACAATGATTTCTGGCTTTCACCATAAGTGCAGACAAAGTATAACACAGCTGTCATCAGAAGTTACAGGACAAGGTGCAAATCACAGCTGAACAGAAAGGATTTATAAACACTCAACAAAATAAAACTCTCTTCCTTTCTACAGACATTAGACCTCCCTTTACTAGCACATTTAGGAAGTTTTCCTCTTCCTTTCCTGCAGCTGCCTATACCCAGGATGGTATAGGAAATGAGTTCTTTGGAATTTGACGCATACCCCAACACAGGATAGAGAAGATCCTACAGGCCCTCCTTATCTTCTAAGAGGTTTGGGCCTTTGCTGGGCTTTTTCATTAAAACTGTCCTAGCAGACAGAGCCTCCCCAAAATGCCCTGTTGGCCACTTCTGCAAAACTACCCGTGCTTTGGCTGTCCTAGAATCTTTTCATGTCCCCTCTTTGCTTTCACTGTTATTTTATATACCTATATAGAACCTGTGCTGACATCCTGAGCCAAGTCACAGTAAAATATCATTCATCTTCAAGTCCAGCTTTCCATGTGGTGGCTACGAATATGTTGACATTTGAAAGGACTCACCTGCTATCACAGCAACAAGGCTGCCTCTTTCCAGCTTCTCCTTTACAGGAGCCCCTACATGCACAGGTGAAGGAGGAATTTCAACCTATGTCTCTGCATGTCCTGTGTCCCGCAAGCCGCCTGCATCCAAGCACTGCTAATTCCCTGTAAATCAGCTGTTTATCAGACCTAAGTGCAGCGCTTTCCTCCAGGGGTCTGCAAAAAGTGGCCATCCACAGAGTCTTCTTAAAATGCACCTAGAATTTGTGTTACTATTTGAAATAATGCATTTCTATATGCAACTCTCTACCACACAAAGATGCCTTGCTACCTGAAGGCAACCAAGGCAAAGGCCTTCAGAAAACCTAAGCAACACCCCACCTTGATTCTCCCCTTCCCCTCACCAAAGATTCATCTTCTCTCAGAAACCAACATATTCCCTTCCTTTCACCTTCTCTCAGAAACCAGCACATTCCCTCCTTTCTCCAGCATTCTGGCATCTTTCACTGTCCTGGCACGGGTTACTCTGAGAGACCCATTTTCATCACTACTGCTCCAGCAGCTCCCTACTAAACGGAAGCTGCGTATTCAAACAGTGAGTTTATCAGCAAGTATATTAATATATGCATATTAATATACTTGTATATTAATATACTTCATTAAGCAGTCCAGACTTACCAAAGAGCAGCTGAAATGAATCACTCTTGGATCAAACTGGTGCTACTAAAACGAGTTAGGCTGTGAAAAAGTCTAACTGCCACAAACACTTCATAGGCAAGAGATAAGGGCTGAAAGGTTGAAGAGCCAAAGAGTCTGTGCTGCTGTCCAACAAGATCAAACTGCCTCTGCCTCTCACCGCAAACATTCGGGGTATTTTGAAACTCAGAGGACAGGACAGAAGGACAGGAGGACTCAGAGGACAGGAGACAGAAGCTTGAGCAGAGAAGTGGGGATGATGCAGAGGCATCCATGGCTGGGAGTAACGTGAGGGCAGACGGGGCAGTCACATGCACAGGGAAGTGTGCTCTGATCTACGCTGGTCTGTCCACTAACCTCACTTGTCCCTTTCCAATTGAGGGAAATGAGAAAACCTCAGGAGATGAAGCTGCAATGCTCAGGTTTTTGGCTTGCTTCAAGCATAAAAGAATGAGAAGAAATATGTTACAAAAGTAAAATGCTAATGGCAGATTAAATGGTGGCTGACTAAAATACAGATGAGTTAGAATCAGGTACATGTTTGTCAATGTGAGTCATGCAGTGAAACTGAAAGCATAGAAAATCAGAAACAAAAACCTTCTTAATATTTTACAATTAGTAATTAGACTGAAACTCAATGCAATAGAAGGTGACAACAGCAAAAAAAAAAAAGTTCAAAGTAGAAACATGCATATATCCACATTTTTTATAGATTTTGATAACATGTACCGCTAGAAAAATATTCTGATTCTTTTATATCAACATAACATTTTGAAAAGGCTTTGAAAGCATGTTTCATGGTTTAAGCCTGCCTTTAAATGATTGCAATCAGGATGAAAACAGTTGTGAAGAAGAAATTATCTGGCTGTGTTTTCACATCTTCAGCTATCCCGTGGTGGGAGTAAAGCCCTGCCAGGGAGAGGATACCAGCCAAGGCAGCAATGGGAACCGGGGTTCCTGCAAACAGAATGCTCATTCCTCCTTGCTGAGGTTTTCCACAACCACTGTTCTGAGTACTGCAAACTCAGTGATTTCAAATAAATCACAGCTCACAGACCAAAAATAAAAAAATCAACTGGAAAAAGGGCTGTGATCCTAGAACTTGATTCACTATCTCCAGAAAACTGCAAACTACTGATCTATATGCTGCATTTTATTACATATGCTGGGTTTTGGTTTCAAGGTTGAACATGAAATTATGGTATATGAGACATAGAAAGGATATATTTAAAAAAAAAACTGTTTTTAATTTACTCCCTTAAAAAAAACAGGGAAAGCTAATAAATTTGTACATAACTTTTTTGGCTCAAACAACTATTAAAACATCATGACAGCTTCAGTTATTCTCTTAAAGCGAGAGCTGTATCATCCAAAGTAAAATCAACCCCAGAGCTGAACTGAAAAATTCTGCCTCAATGGTTGAGGTTTTTTGGTTGGTGGTGGGTCTTTTGTTTGTTTGCTTTTGCTTCACTTTCCATGGAAACTGCCAATTCTACTGAACTTTCAAAAACCACAATCTATTTGTCAATCATCTCTATACGCCAAACCAGTTTCAGTCCAAAAAAGTTAATGCAAAATGAAAGAGGCCACGTTCTGCTGGTATTAGCAGTACCTTCGTGTTCTTTCTCAACCCCGGCTGGAACCTCCTCAGAGCACAGCACTGAGTCTAGACACAGTCAACTCTTGGCTAGTTGCACAGACAGCAGTGCAGGTGAGAGCCCAGGATCTGCTTTAACCCAAATTAGCACCTTCCCATTTTTTAAGGTAAGTAAGACTAAGCATCCTCACAGCCTTTTCTGCAGTCCCTGTTTCCTCCTCACGAAGGTTAGTTTTCCATATCTGGCTGGCACAACCTTAGAGCAACAACCTCGGGTCTGCAAGGGTGTCCCACAGACCTGCTTACTCCTCAGTGAAATACTGCACCGCTTGTCGAGCATTAAAACAAACAAATAAAAAGATAGTCTGAAGCTCAAGGTTATAAATATGGACATAGGATACCTGAAATCTGTGTTTCCTGGTCATCATGACAAACCAGTCAGGGCAACTGTGTACGTAAGTGAAACATGTTACGGTTATGGTACATTCAGACAGTGTCTCTCCCTTCTCCTTTCATTGACATTATTTGGGATTGTATGTGCTCCTGTTACCAGTCTTCCAGTGGCATTCTGGGGGAAAACACTTCAAAATCACTTAATACACTACACTGATTTTAAGAGAGGAATGAAAGCTTACAAATAAAAAAAAATCACAAAAATATAAAAAATTGAGAAAACATAAGAATGGAAATTTGTATCGTTTAATATACATAGTTTATTTTAAATAACCACCGCAGTAGCTTATTTTCATATTTACAGAGCATGCTTTGCCTTCACCTTCCACTATCTTGCAACATTTTAACTTCCAATCAGAACAGCATGCCATTAACTCTGATATATTTCTCCTTTCCAAATACCTGCCAGGCAGGGAAGTGTTATTCTCCCACGCTTTATCAACATGCTGCATAGATTAACATGCAAAGGTTAAGAAAGCCTTTGTTTTTTTGTGAATGCTCAAGACCTAATTCACAACTTCCCTGAAATTATTTAATGAACCCAAGATGTGTGACACTCAAGGAATTTCTCCCAGTGGGCACGAGCAGCAGCTCTTTCACAACCTGTTAGAAGATGTGCCAATCCTAGTTCCTTTCCTGTGTAATAGAAGCCACAAGAATCAAAGCTTCTGATCAAAGTCCAACACCTCAGCACTGCCAACAGTTGACAAGCCCTTTCCTCCCCTTTCCTGAAAACAGCTCTGTAATCACACTGAATTTTAACAGGATAACTATCTCTTGGACTCAGGCTGAACCTGACTGTGCTAAACTAGGATTAGGGAACATGACGGTTGCTACATATAGCATTACTCCATATATTTATTTTTAAAGTGTGCTGAGATCCTTATGCAATCTACTGCCACAGTCCAGGTTTTGTTTATACTCTGTTTAGACACTTGCTCTGTCAGGAACTTTGCATTAAGCATAAAACAAGATCTAAGCATCAATGTGAAGTTTCTGCTGTATCTGCCGAATGCCAATCCAGAGCACATATGATAGATCTAGTGGAGCTGCTCTATTTTTGCCAGTATAACTAAGTGGAGATTTTATCACTCAAACAAATTCTCCTCTACGTTCACTCCTTCGTCCCTTTCACACCTGAGCAGCATTGCTCCTAATCTTCTTACAGTCAAGGTTCTCAGGAAGTTGTCATGGCCACAAAATTCCTGCACCAGAAGCTAGAGGCTGCAATCCCAGGCTGACCATAGAGAAAGGCAGCACCGGCTGGGCACTGCTTGTCTGCTCCCGCCCCACGTTGTCGCTCACATGTAGAGTATTTCTGGCTCACCAATGAGCCACAACTCACTGGTGGGGGATTACACTGAGACCAAGTGAGTCTTCCTTATAATACCAAAGTGGTATGAAGGCATCTCTGAGTAAAGAAAACATCTTACATAGGGGAGGGAAAGGAAAATTTGATTTAATAATCCACACAATCATGTGATATAGCAGAAGAGGAAAGATATTAAAATGTACGGAGGTGGCGTTCCAGGACAAGAAAGCTCCAGGGTTTCCAAGTGGAACAGGGTTTCCTGTTCCAAGTGGAACAGGACTAGACACAACCTGAGCAACTCCACCTTTCACTGAAATCTCATAGCAAGGAGTATGCCAGTCAGTTAACTTCCTGCTGCCACAAACACTTGGTTTTAACTAAATTCTTGCCACTGAGACCTATCAAAACTTTAACACTCCTGTCAGTTGTTCCCATATCAATGATAAAACTGCTTACCAGTTTTAGGTGAATAGCTAACCTTTACATGTTATTAAAATACATGTGCAATCAACCAGAGAGGAAGTAATAGTTCCATAGAAAAGTATGGGAGAAATGTATGGCCAGAAAAATACTCTTGTGCTTATCAGTGCTTCAGTTAACTGCGGAAGAAAAGTATATCACTGTATATAAACCGTGATGTTTATTTAATATTTGAAGGGTGCTTTGACAATAACTGCAAATCCCAGGATTACTGAATTTGTGAGTTTCTGATCACTGTAAAGGAAATACACTGAGCGTCTTGAGTTTCAGTCTGGAATTTTAACTTTAAATGTATGTTCCAAAGCTTGTAGTCACCAGCTTCAACTTGAGTGCTCCAGCTCCGCTCCTTGAGCGTGTCCAGTCATAACAGTTATTCTTGCCAAGGAACTGAGTATGGTGGAAGGGGAGAAGTATAATAACTCCGTTAGGAAAAGCTCTAATCATCCTCCAAAGGGAGGACAGAAATCATGACACGTAGCCCAAAAGGAAAAGTAAGAAGGCAGCCCTTGGAGCACAGAGAACTGTTCTTTTCCACAGGGGGTAAAGAAACTGTTCCCGTTCTTCTGTTTAAGTCCAGTCACTGTTAAATGTATGTGCCAATGACCTAATTCTGTTTTCTAAAGATGTGTTACTTACGCAAGAGAGACCATGACAACCTCTACAGAATCATTCCCAGTCCATAGCAGAATTACATATTATAAATATGGACAGGGCGTAGCGAAACTTAATGGCAGGAAAACACACAGAACCCCATTTAGCAGAGGGATTATAACAAGCTAATGGAGCCTCAGTTATATCTCGATTCTGTAAAACAAATCTATTGAATTTGATGACACACATATTTATGGAAATTTTAGCTCCTACAGAGAAATGTTAGCTTCCTGAGGCATTGGTATTTTCAAATTTAAGATGTCATGGAAGCATGAAAATACCTTCAATAAATGATAACATAAACCTGTAATTTAGCATAATTTTTCTTTTAAATCTACCAGATGTCGAGAAAACCTATCTCCTCTCACAGTTCCCTCCACTCAGTACTTACCTATACATCCCTAATGTTCTTCAACTAAACGGGATCCAATTATTTAAAATAATGAAATCTGAAATCACCACAGTTAACATTTTCAGAAAACCATCTACAGCAAGCTCTATTTTCACTGTACACTTGGGCTTGCATTAAGAAGCTTCTTGTGAGTCTTATTTTTTGTTGACTCAGCTGCAAAATGCTGACACTAGGCCGCGCGTCTTGCTGCCTTGGCGAAACCCTTGGCGAGGACTAAATCACACTGAGGCACAACACGTTTGAGATACAAAATAGGATTCTCTCTGAACTATGACTTTGTGGCAGAGATGGTAAAACTGTCATTACAGCCTAGCCTGGAGGTACCAGGCTTTTCACGCCTGCCTGTACCAACCCATGAGTTGTTTCTGATGGGCAGGAGAACACAGGAACGAGCAAGAGGCTCTCCTGGGTTTGGTGAGGTTGAAGGCTGTCTAGACCAGTCAGGCCACAGGTTGACATTGGGCTGAGCAGATCCAGCTCAGCGTCAGAGCACAGTTCATTTTGTCTCGCCCTTACCTGTCCTAAGTCTCTCCCAGCCAAGTCCATGAGCTTTTGCTAATGATTTTAGCAAGAGAGAGAAGCAAATCTGAAGTCTATAATACCTCTGTTATTTAAAAATTCACTTTTTAAAATGAATTAGTAAATTAGTGAATAAGTAAATCAGTAGAACACCCACACATCACAAACGTGAGGAAATAGGATATATCTCGCTCTCTAAAGGCTCAGATTAAAAGCAGCTTAATATCTTCTTTTAGAAGCCTTATGTTCACAGAGCCAATTTGAAAACAGTCAAGCACCCAGAATATTTTAATTTACAATTAAAAAAGCTAATGTGCATTAGAATCAGTAAAAATTAAAAACAGAAGGCATGAAAATAAACGAAGCCAATAAGTTATTCACAATTAGAAAATATAGCATGATTTTTATGTTCTGAAGCAGAATATAAGAGACAAATCTTATTCATATTTTAGTATGCAGAAAATGTCTTTAAAAATGAATGCAATAGGGTTGTTTGGCAGTGGCAATATTGACAAGCTGTTTACTCAACACCAGAGAGATGATCCAGGCTATTTTGACACGCTGCTCTGGAACCAGGAGGAAACGTCACAAATCCCAAGTGATTAAGTCCTTTCGGGAGGGACTCTCCACCCTTCTCCTGGTGAAACAGCCTTGGTCCCTGCCCGGCGCCACTCGCACGCGCTCCCCTGTCCCTGCTCCCGCTGCAGAGGCGCTGCCCGCGCCCGGAAAGCGGAGGTAGTGACTGCTCCCAGGCCTGGTGTAGGACTGCTCCCAGGCCTGGTGTAGGACTGCTCCCAGGCCTGGCGACACCTGCGCATGCAGCTCTAGTGAGCTCATGGCCGCGCTGTGGCACAAGAGCGTGTGGCAGCCCATCTGTGCTCAGCTATGTATAAAAGAAATTACTTGTTGTAGTAAAAAGCACACTGAGCTCGGGGGGGGGGGGGGGGGGGGGGAAGAGTTTTTCCCATGTTATTTCTATTAGGAAACAAACCTGGGAAAAGGAAGAGCTAAAAGGCAGGTCCTCCTCAGCACATATCTGCCTCTGCATCAGGCAGGAGGCCCTGCCAAGCCAAGGGGGACAGGGGAAACCTGTTTCCACCCAGGCCAGGCGACCCAAGAGCACCAGCCGTCAGAAGCAGCCAGCTCGCTAGGTGCATTGGCGGGAAACGCGCTCGCGGGTGGCAGTGACTCGCCAGGCCCGTGGTGCCGCGCAGCCTCCCACAGGAGGAGACACCACAGCCTCAGCGCGGGATTCCCCGCTACTAGTCCTGTGCGGTGTGTACACCCAAGCGCGGTTCAAAAATCAGGTATGTGGAAAGAAAAAAAAGAAAAAAGGGTTCTATGTACTCTTTTATCAATTGCTCTAACTCAGACACCTTCATCACTTCTTGGAATTAAAGCTGCTCTTAGTTACAAGGTTTTAATGTGTTCATGAGTAGGCAAGTGGGTAAAGAGTCCCTATTTAATGGACATATGAGAAGTAGCAAAATCTGTTGTAGCAAAACCAAGAATGCTTAGCCTTGATTTCCTGCATTTCTCTTCAAGGACATGCCCGGGAGACTGGCAAATAAGAATGACAGAAAAAGCTTTTTTTTTTTTTTTTTTTTTGACAGTTCTGGAAGCCTAGGTTAGTCTAAAAATAACTTCCCACGTTCAGGCAAAATTCTGCAAATGCCAAACTCTAATACTGTGTTCTTCTTATCGGATGCCGGGACAGACATAAGTTTATAGTATACAGGAAATTTTTAACATTTTTTTTTTGGTGTATCTTCCCACATCGGGCTGGGCAATGAAGCAACTTTCACTGTTACAATTTCCTCAGAAGCTGCAGAGCAGAAGCTACACTGCAGTATGTCTTTCCACAACCCAAATATCAAGATAAGCTTTTTAACAAACTGAAAACCAATACGATGAAGCATTTTGAAATGCTTGCTTTCCAATTAATTGTTGTAACATTTCAAGATAAAAATCAGTGAAGAGACTTCCACAACAAAACATTATCCATAAGGCATGTATAAAGATGAAAAGGCTTTATCACGTGGCATTTTTCATCTAGTTCTCCTAGATGCCGCCTATTTGAGACTGTCAGATAAAAATAAAATTAAAAAAAAAGCAATTAAAATAGTATTAGTGTAAGTCTAATTTTTAACCCTCTGAGACTATCACCAGTATAAGGTCAACCGTATGCTTAGTACCTGATTACAATTAGCAGTTCCTCTAAGTTAAAAACATACATGTAAGCACTTAAGAAATCAGGCTAGTTTGAACTCTCCCACCACATTCATTTTTTGTCTAAAATGAACCGCTTTTTTAAAGGAGAAAAGACTTCGTATTACATGCAGCTTTTTAACTTACATCTTCTAGTTGATAATACGCTCAGTTCAACTACCTAGGGTCTTTGTATTTTGTTTTCTAGTTATTCTGGTTTCTCATCTTCTCTATCAAGCCCAGTCAGTAATTCATTGCAAATGCACACTTCACATGCCTCCAGAAGCCGTCCCGCTGCCATTTAACTGAACACAGAGATGGCCATAATCCAGTCTTGACAAGCACCCGTCTCATTAATGCCTTTTTAATCATCAAGGTTGACATCGCTGTCAAGCTCTTGATAAATTATGTCAAAGCATATATCGTTCAACGCACAAAAGCATCATTCTCTTATCCTGCAGTAGAGTATTAATGGGCTTATTGATGGAAATCTCAAATTAAAAACCAAGGGCAAACAAAAGAGGGGAAAAAAAAAAGAGAAAATATACAAAACCAAGGAATTTAGTGACATGTTGAAAAGCTAAAGGCTTTTTTCCCTCACCCTCCCACCCCTTTCCCCATCCCCATCATATGCTTCACAAGAAGGTATGAACCGCCAGCATTTGCCAAGCCGTGAAGCTGCAGTGATGGCAACTGGTTCCAGCTGCAGAGCCCCTGGCTCCTGGCAGCTGATGGCTCCCCATCGCCTTCTCTCCCATCGCTTTCTTTCCCCCGCCACCCAAATCTGTGCCTCTCTCCCCAGCCTCAGGCCCTGCTGCAGACAGCAGCTCCCCAGCGTTGCGGCACAGTGAGCACTGGCTTCCCGCAGAGCGCAGCAAGGCCGGGGCTACGGTTTGAGCTTCGGTGCGATTCCAGTTGCCAGGAATGGCGATGGCAGCACAAGGCGGCCGGCTGCAGGGATGCGGCCCTGGGCTAACACGTGTTGAGCGTTATCGGGGCTGAGCGGGGAGGAAGGGGAGCAACGTGCACGCAGGCTGGTCACCCTCCGCAGGGCTGAAGGGCGCAGCCAAACGCTCAGACAGAGCTCCGGGGAGCGCAGCAAACGTTAACAGGGGTGTTCACGAGAGCCAGCCTCGGGCAACTGCGTTGTCGCTCCCTGCACTTCCTCGGCAAGTAATGAAAGAGGAGCCAGCTCAGCGGGAACTAACTTTGATCCTTTGAATCAGACCGGGAAGAACTTGTCTGCCACTAACTACAGCGAGGCTTAGCCCTCCTGAATCCCTCCCTTTCGCCTCTAATGAACACATGCAAGGAGACTTAGAAAGTTAGGAATTTGGCGAATGAATAAAAGACAGGCAGCCCTGACCAAAAAAAAAAAAAAGGTCACCTGCTCCCAAATTCCAAGTCTGTGTTTCCACGTATGGAACTTGGCATGTAAACCTAAAAATAACAGTAACAAAAGTTGCCAGAAGTCTTTTAATGTAAAATACTATTTTTTCTCCTTATCTCATTTCCTGAAACTGCTTGGCCATTTTGTCTATAATGGAAACTATAATGGAAAATTCCATAAAACCCAAATAGTTGGTAGTGCTCAGTCCAAGCTAGAATATTATTATGTCTTGGCTCGCTTAGGTCATCCCAGTATGGTACAAAATCGTCTCAAGCCAAACTGCAACTTTGCTTTCTTCCAAGTACGTCATATCGAAAAAAAAAAAAATCACAAAGACTTACTACAGATTATTTCATACTCTAAAAAATGTAACATCACGAAGCTGGGGAGGAGTCACGCAGAACAGCCCTTCCATAGAAGGTCAGTCGGTAATACTAAGTTAAATACTATCACCGCTAAGTCTATATAGCATGTTTAGCCCAGCCCATTACTTCAAATTAAAAAATAATAATAATAATAATAAAAGGCTGTTAACTCTGCTAAACACACAGTCTCAAGATTTGTTCCAATAAAAGCAGCTCTCCCTCCCCACCACAAAAGCAGCCCTTCTGCTGCCCATGCCCTGCTCCGGGATCACCAGCTGAGTCGGCTGCACTCTCCAACTCCTCGGCTTTCAGGAGGAATTGACGGCCTGGTGACTGCTCTCGCCACAAAATGAAACCCTAAGTATGCCCAAGCCATACACGAGTGGTAATAAAACCTTGATCTTTGCAATTTTTGACTTCAAAAGTATAACTAAGTAAATTCACTTCAAGAATAAAGCACTGTTACTGTTTTTATATATGAATTAACTTCATTGTTATTTTTTCATCATATAATCCCTTAGCAATTTAAAAATGAAGTATTTTCACAAAGGCTTTCTTTAGGAGTACTCTCAAGCAAGACACTACACTCACAGGAAGGGAACAGAGCTCTCATTCCTTTTCTAACCATTCGTTCTTCAGTAAAGAGCAAGGAAGACATAATTTGATTTTTTGATAATATCTGAGGCAACAAACTTCTTTGCTATCACCTGTGACTGCCATTTGGAAATATTCAGCAGGGAGGCAGCAGCCACATGGTGGTTTTAACATCTTCTATTTCTTGACACATTAAGAAAAGTAACCGTGGTAATACATTCACGTTCACTGAAGGATTCCACGCATGCCTTTGAAATAATTTTTTGCACATTTGTCAGGCTGGCAAGATTGCATATCTTTGAATTGTCTCTTCTGGCTCCCAGTAGCTAAATTAAAAACCTCCTCATCTCCTCACTGCCACGGTAATTGGAATTGTCCCACGGGCGCTCCCGGATTATTACCCGCAGCCCAGCCCCCTCCAGCCCCCAGGGGATTAGAAATCTTTTCTTACACATAAGCTTTTCAAAACAGAGCATGAATCTAGAATTACTACCTTACATTTCACGTAGGTCTTGGAGAAAAAAAAAAAAAAAAAAAGGCCGGAGAAATACGCTGATACTAAAATAACAATGAACTCCAATGAATTTCTGCTTCATCTTCAGATGTCATCCCTTTGGATGTTTATTACCTTTTGTCCGCTGAATGTAATGATATTGCATAAACGTATCTGAGAAGAAAACGGGGCTACACGTAGCCAGAAAGTATGGCAGCAGGTCAATATTTGGACTTCCCTGCCAAGGGCAACAGACAGTCAAATATTATAAACATTCTGCAGGGCTTTTTTTTTAAATCACTGTATGCCAAGTTGTTCTCTTCCCACATATGGCCCATAAACCTCTGGAAGCAGAGACTACGATCAGGGACTTTAAAGCAGCTTATGACAGTTAGCCTCTGAATGCCCCCTCGCCCGGGCATTTATTTAATTCCTGGACTGCCTCTAAAAAGCGCAGCTTTCTTGCACAGTCCCCTGGTATAATGGATACCAGAGATATCAAATCATGTTCCTACACATCCGAGATCAGATTTCTAAAGCACATTCAGCTGCCTCGGTGCCTAATGGGGTTTTCAAAAGTGCTGAGTAACTCAACGCCGATTGATTTCGGAGGAGGTAAAGCACTCGCATGTTTACCTGCATCTGTAATTACCCCCACATCTATAATTTAACTGGCCTCACCATGAGATCACCTAATTGGATGCTCCCATTTTGTCACTGCTAGTGGGGTGACTTCCAAAGGTGCTGAGTCCTTGCAAATCCAAGTGACTCAGAGCGTTGTGGCCGCTCAGCACTTGGGCAAAGCCGGGCGCCACCGACACCCCTGCCCCAACCCCAGCTGCAAGGCTGCCTTTGAGCGAGGCTGCCTCACGGCACAGGTTCATCTACAGGATGAGCTATCAACCACCCAATGCCCAGAAAGTCTATCTAAATAGGAATATAAGGGGTCCCTCCACCTTCTTTCAGAGTTGACACGACAGTGCAGGAGCACTCTCGCACAAACGCAGGCTTGAAGAATAAAAAGCTATTTATGTTTCAAGGGACCTTATCATATATGTCAAAAACAGAAGTTTCAAAACTAACTTGCCTTTGTTAAACATAACGTAGCTTCCATGCTGTCCATTCCCCTGAAGCAAAAGCACTTTGGATATGAATTTATTGCTGTGAAACTTACTTTGGAATTTATTTATACCTCCTCAGAAAGTTTGCTGGCACATCACAGCTTCTCAGCTTTCCAAAGTGTCTTGTTATTCATGTAGCAAGAATCTACTCCACTTGAGATCATCCCAACAAAGTACAAGTTTCTCTAAACATTGCAAATAGCTAAGAGTGAAATGAAATAGCATGGTAAGAATCAGGACTGCCCAGAATACTTTGGTAGGGAGGTAAAGAGTTATCATTTCTTGCAATAATCTCACCTTTGAGGTATGCTTTTAATGTTCTTGGAGGAGTCCTCAACCTCAGCTTATTGCAACAAATCACCTATTCCAGGTACTCTAGAGAGAAATTTTTCACCGGTTAGCAAGATCGTAAAACCTCATTTCTTCAGTTCTTTATGAGAAAACCTATAATAGAAATGAGATACAAACAAAATGCGAAGAAGGCTCTATCTTATGAAGGGAGTCTTTATTGGAGCTATTTTAAGATACAGAACAAAATAATAAGAGTAATAACAATGTGTAGCTTTTTTTTGTAAGCAGGTTAAATATGCTGGAGTAAATATTATAAAAATAGCTCTGGTTAGCACACAAAAAGGGGAGATCAAGACACTGATAGAGCCAAGCAGGTTTTTTGATTTCACTGCCAGGACACATTTTCAAAGGCACAAAAGACAATGACGTTCTCCAAACTCTCTTGTGAACCAGCAAAACACGAGCATTTCAGTCTTAATTCTGTCTCTGAAAAACATCTGGGTTTCAGACAGCATTGGTTATCCTTGAATTTTGTAAAAACACTGAGGCTGAGGCTCTAATAGCTAGATTTCTCAAGTATTTTTAAAATGCAAACCATGTCTTAGCATACACTTACATCTCTTGGACTTGTATCCTTCCTGTCATAGTCTCGCTTTCATTCACAAGTCAAATAATAACTTCTGGATGCCCACATAAAGTAGTTACATAAGAAGAGTAATATTTGCAGTGTGGTTTTGTCTTTTAGCTCATTTTTAAGACTGAAAATGAAGAGGACAGTTAAAACTACAGGATTTAGCCAGCTGTCTGCGGATCAGATACTTGTCATACACTCCCAGACCATCTCTAACTACTGAACCGCAGGATGAAACCTGCTAGGACACAGTGGAAGGTGGTGAGGAAAGCAGGCAACCAACGAGTTTGCATCGTTTCACTTTGCTACAGAAATGATACCTGGCACTGCGTTCTTAAAATGCTAAAATACACACGGATTAATATGATAGCAAGCAACATCGAAATTGCAAAACTATGTTACAAGTTGAGGAGCTGAACAAGAGGGAGGAAAAGAAAAATACCTACCACACTCTGGTCAACCAGACTCCAAAGATTCTTTAGCCAGAGACAATATTTAAGCCAGAACCATAGAGAGCTCTCAAGGAACACTGTCATTTCTTTTAGTGGCAGTTACTCTTCTAGCAAATGCTTCCCCATTTTTCTAGTAAACGTTTCCCCATAGGTTCATTAAAAAAAAAAAAAAAGTAGGAATATCTGCCTTGTCAAAAGCAAGAGATGATTTCAACTACTGGAATAGTAGTAATATAAATTACATGAAAAAGAACTACTACCTGGCTCTAAGTTTTTGAATTAACAATAGCTAAGTTTTGTTGTTTTGTATTTTAAATAACAGTAAAAGAATTATAGGAATAGAAATACTTATAATTTCTAAAGATTAACCAACTAAAACTTTTGCCCTCCAAGCAGACTGAGGGTCTTGCTAATCCAGAGGCGTTTCAGGGGAGCTGGCTTTTCCCTTTGCTTTGCTCTCTAGCTGAGGGTTTGTTGTTGCTCAGGTGCGCAGCGCTCGTCCTGTGTCCCCGTTGGCCCCCTCTGCTCGCTCGGCCACCCGCGAGTACCGATGGACAGAGCGGGACCATCGCTTTCCACACAGCACAGCGTGGACAACAAGCACTAACGTTATCTGCAGCTGAGGCCACAGCATCAAGCAGAACTAGGCCACAGCTCAGCCTTTGGTTAGCACCCAGAAATCAGCTATAAACTGAGCCAAAGTTATCTCAAAACTCCTTAAAATATCCATGCGAATGCTCAGTGAGATGGACCGAAGCCTTAAGAATCTGAACTTGATGTTTTCTGAGTAAAGCCACTTTTCGCCCACGCCTGGTCTCCTACGAAGTCTTAGTCCCAGTGGTTGCTTCTTGTTGCCGTTGCTTTGCATAAACGCGATGCCAGCTGGCAGAGCCCGGCTGTCACCTCAGCAAAACCAGCCTCCCAAAGAGCACAAGCCTCCAGCAAAATGCCCCTGTGCACAAACTCCGGTCGGGAGCAGATGCCCTTGGCTCCGCCAGCACAGCCCTCTCCCAGTAACACCCTTCCCAGCGAGGCTGCCTGGCACGAGGAGCAGCAGCCAGCTCCGCGCGTGCTCTGGTAACACTGCAACACCGGCAGCTGTGAGCTGACAAATCCTGGAGCCTCCCTGTACACCACTCTGGGAAGATCATCCGCATGGACTGCACACTAGAATTTCAATCAAAATTAAGGCAATTTTCTTTACACTTATTGTCCTTCTCCTTATCCTCTTTTTGTATTCTACCTATCGAATTACAAGGGAAGGAGCTTTGAGAGGAAGTGAGGAGAGAGACAAAATAAGTCTTTGCTCCTGTGAAAGAAGATGTGCTAAAATACAGCTATGCTAGTTTAAAATTTACGCCTATAGTCTGTTGTATAATAGTTAATCCTGAGTAGGTGTTTTCTACATCAGCTTCTACAGAATAAAGGAAAACATCATCATCAACGTCATTATTTTTAGAAGAGTAAAATTTCATTACTGAGCAAACTGAGAATTATTTCAGTTGTCAAACAAAAGTAATATTCAAAGTACCAAGAGGTAATATTTAATTTTGGGAACGCCACTTTCTCCAGAGCAATTAGAAACCAAGCGGACCTGCACAGATGCACAGAGCAAACGTTTCGTTTTTTGTCACACCAAAGCACAGAAAGGTTACCTTGCAAAGAGCAAATAAAGGTATGTACAGCGCGTGGGCAAAGTACTTTCCATTCCTGTGGGATAAACAGGACCAAATTAAACCAGACAGGAGGTCTTTGCCAGGCTCGACCTAGGTGACAGACCGCATGTTTCCGAGTCGCAGCATGCCACAGAAATGGGCATCTTTGGGAACGGTACCACATGCTGCACTTCCCCACGCCGGCCACCCTAGAGGGAAAGGCCAAGACGGATGAAACTTAATCTGTGGGTGCAAGCAGGGCTACCACCCGCCCCTGCTCTTGTCCACACCTGGTTTGGGAGGCAGAAGAGTGAGGAGCAGGTGGGAGGAGAGCAGGCAGCTCAACCAGATCTTGCTGAGGTCCTGGTTCATGGCCAGAAAATGCTACACAAGAAGCTCTCTTCGGCCCAACATCCAAGTGCGGCCTCATCGCCAAGTGGGGAAAAAACACAAACACATTTCAGCAAATAAAAGAGTTTAGAAGCAGCAGCAGCATTGTGCTGAGATTGTGTTTTACTGACACAATTTAAGTAGGTTTTTGAAAGAGAAAATAATTAAGCTATTACATGTTTATATGTTTCATTTTTTTGCAAGCACATTTTTTCTGTGCTGCTGGAAAACAAGCCATCTGAGTTAACAACTCCCTTAATTTTATCATATGTTTTCTACTTATAAGTATGCCAGGCTGCTGAATGAAGAAAGGAACCAATGATAACTAAAAATAATTTTTTACTCAGAAGATAACATTCTTTAATAAATTTAGTTCCTCTTTACTATACAACCAAATAAATGAAAGATTCTAATTCATAGTTTAAATTCATAATTTAAGAAAAAAAACCCCAATAACTAGGTTCGCTGCTCAAGGGACAGTATCTCAGTAGACATCTGGAGAATCTCCTGATTAATTAATAGATTCATTAATTAGACAGCTGTACTGTTAGAAGAGAATTGAACTGTTTGGATTAATAAACCTTCTAATTAGTCCGAAGGAAAATCAGCATCAACCTTACAGTTGAAAAAATGCTATCTTCCTAAATGCCCATCTGCACGATTAGCTTCATCTTTCTAGACCATGTGAGAAAACTACTTACAAAACCAGAGGTGCCACGGGAACATCCAGAGCAGCTCTAAAGCTGGCCACCGTTCCAGTCCCTTGTATGCAGACCACAGGGGACAAGGGTTACTCAAACTGACTAGCTATTGCTTGGTTCTGAAGTGTGGCACTGATGTGAGGATCTGGGAGAAACAATTACAGGCATTGTCTCTGCAAGGGGATGCCCAAACCATGAGAGAGCCCATAAACACCATTCAATTTAAAAGTATTGGAAAGTATCTAAACAACACACAAGCAAAGGGAAGTCTATGGAAGACCATAAGAGGCTGCAGTATTCGTGAATAACCTTGTCTGTCTCACCAAGGAGGTGGCCACATCCCCTTTAGCCAAAGGCATATCATCATTGTATAAGGTATTTCACATGGCCTGCCATCACCTAAAATATATGACAGGCAGCTTACATGGTGCCATCTCACAACAAACTAAAGACCTCATTAAAGAATGCGCCTGTCATTACAGATGGATTTGACAGTATGTCTATATGACGGCTAAATATACTGAATATCCTAATACTGTTTTGCCTACTTTAAGTTCCCCAATTGTATACTGGAAGACATAAGGGAATAGTGTGCAAATATATTAATAAAATCTGCAAAACAAAAAGATGCCTCAGTGACATCCATCTTAAAAGACCGTACAGAAATGAATAAATCTGCATGCAATACAGAGAATAATCAGCATACAAAAAAGGTATTGAGAATATAAAGAGGAAAAAGTAACATTTTGTGAACTACACATCCCATGCAATAACAAAAAATTATGATCACTTAAAAAGTTTATCAAATAACATACACACAGGAAGAGAGGAGAAATAACAAAATTGCCCAGTTAGTCAACTTGGCATATTTTCAGTTTTGAGTCCTTATTTCTGCAGCCAAAAGACTCTTTCCATACTCCTTAATTCCTCAGCTTATTAAGTCTTAGCACATTGTTTGCTTTTGGAACAGCAGGTGCAGTACTAAAGGCCAAGACTGGGAGCAGCCACTCAAGGTCACATTTTAAAAGCTACTTAGTTAAATAAAAACTCCTAGAGGTGCCTGGTAGAATTTCAGTGGGGAATGTGTCTCGAGGATTCTTTAGAAATCCCACTGCATTATTTTATGCCCAACACCTTCTGACCCACTCTGTCCATGTGAAAGCACTTCAGCCACAAATGCTTTGTGGTGTGATTAGACCTGCCAATAGACAGTATGTGAATGCAAGCAACCTTACAGACACACCAGATAATTTAAGGGATAATTTCACTTTAAAGGCATAGGATTCTTGTAACTGGCAGTCTCGTTCATTATGCTTGTTTAACCTGCCACATAATGTTTGGGTGTAACTATCAAAACCAAAATTCCTGCTCATAAATGCCCAGCTGCATGATAAATCAGAAGGTTCCTAATACAAGGCTGATATTTAAAATGAGTTCAGCTACCAGAGCATGAATCCTACTGAGTGGCTACACAGAGTCATGTGTTTATAGCAGGTCTGGTGCTTCCCAAATACACTGCATCTCATCAAGAATACAGTCTGACTGGTGGGAAGAGTGGTTGGAGAAGTCTTCAGTTCCACAAGCCACCACCTTGGTAAGGATGCACTAGAGAGAATTTTTTTAAGTTATTACACAACTTTAAAATGAATAATGGCAGTAATAACACATAAGTTTCATGGGAAAGTGTATTTTCGGTGGGAAAATGGGCGACACACAATTATAGCTGCAGAATTAGAGAGCACAAGGCAAGAGGCTCCGGGGCACCCACGATGGCACTCACGCACCCACAAGCACAGCGCACACAGAGACAATGAAGCTGAGGTAACACGGGGAGCATTTCCCCGTCCTCCACCCATACGTAACACGCAGCAGCTTTTCTCCTTGCTTCTTCCCAGCCTGGCTCCCTTGAAGAGGCTCCTCGGCCGGCTGCAGCAGGCGGTGAAGCAGCGGGCGCGGCCTGCGCGCTCCCCACCCCCGTCTCTCAGCACCCTGCAGGGCGTGCGAACCACAGGGAGCGCCAGCCCGGGCCCAGGAAGGGCTCCCTCTGCCCTCCCACCGCATTTCGAAACGCGTGACTGCATGCGCACACACCTGCCCAGGGCTGCAAGGGAGCACGACATGAGAGGGAAACAACTCCACAGCCCACGGCAAAGGCCTCCATCTACGGCACTTCTCCCTAACAGTCAGCTGGTTTATCCACAGGAATCGGAGGGACCGCCATAGACAGGAATTCCCCACAAAAGATAACTGACAACCATCAGAAATGTTCTGCTTAACGTTAGCATTAAGCGCCCTTGTTTTAGCAAATGAATTTAATTACGTTGCACGGTTCTCAGAACAACTGGACTCCAGTTGAAGAAGTCCCCTGGATAACATGGAAAGAAAAAAAACAAAGCAGGGAAGTGAGATGCACCATGCTCTAGAGTGAAGAAAAGCTTCATTTCTAGAGGAGAGGACATTAAAGTCAGGCTCAAAGCACGCTTCACTCTTATCATGCTGAAAAAGAACATAATGGTTCTTACGGACAAAACCCACAAATTCTGGCGAGATGTAGTTGTGCAGCGGTTTTGAGAGACGGTGAAATATGCCAAAGGAATGCTGTGTCATGGGAAACCCCCTTCTTGCCTTCGGTAAGTATTCCAAATTTTAACAAAAACACACTAAACAAAACCAAACATTAAAGTTTATGTCAGGGAAAATAATTTTTTAGTAGACCTACTTCAGGGATATAGTCCACAAATTCCTATTACTTGGTTAGGGAAAGACACATACCTATTTAGACTGCTGCGACTGCAGTCAATAAATGTATTTTATCACTACTGCTGCCACAACAGTCTGCACAGCAATATGTTTGACAAGCATAAAAAGAACTAAGAGAAACTGAATGATTTATTGTTGCATTACATTAATAACTGAAGTATCTGAAGAAAGACAGACCAGACAGGATCAACTGTTTAAAAATAAATCATCAATGCTGCATTTTATAACAACATTTACCTATAACTTAGATTGTGAATTTTTGTATTACCTTTTCCTTTTTACTTGCCACAAAAAAAGTCTCAATACAAAAATTACTAAATAATACAGTTAAAGTATAGCCATCAGTTAAAAATAATTATTTTCTAAAAATGGAAGAGCAAGAGAATGGAAAAATAATGTTAAGGAGCACATATTGCATCAAAATACTGAACCTGAACAAGCAGCACGGGATCAGGGCTGACACTACTGGTGACCTACGAAGCTCCTCTAGTGTCACTTAGTTTTCCATTTTCTTTGCATTTCTCCCCACTGGATTTCAGGTGAATACTACTCAAACAATATAGTTGTTTAAGGTAATACCGATTAAATCAATTAAAGTTTTTTTTTTTTTTTTTTTTTTTAAATCAAGTATCAGGAAAGAAAACTTCAACTTGTAAGCATGTTGAAGCATACTCCATTCCATCTTCAGTAATCGGCCACCATCAGCAGTGATCGATGAACAGCAAATAAATTAAAGACAGGCTAACTGCCCTTACTACTATATCAAATACTTTATGTAATGACTTTTTTTAGCATATATAGAAAATACTTTTACTGCTATAGCTGAAATTACTGGAATGTCTCCTGTAGTTGCAGTAATTATTATTTATGAAGCATTCCCTGCTTAAGTTGCATGTATTCTTACTCTCAACACAGCATAAGATACAATAAAACCAAAATTCAGCAATTCAAAAAGCATAGATTTGTTTTAACAGAACACAATTTTATAATGCTACAATAAATGATAAGGGCAATGAAATTTATGCACGGGAGAAAGAGTGGCCTCATGAAATAAAAATTTTAAAAGATTGAACTATTTTGAATCAAAAAAAAAAAAATGGTGATCCTGCTATGCAAGAAGAAAAATCTGAGGCAATGAGCTTTCATACTTGTGTCTTACCACTAAAAACACAGAAACTCACCTACACTCTTCCCTTGATCCTCAGTTTTTCAGAGTTAGATACTAATTGTAGAAGAAAAAAAATAATTTGCCCATTACCCAAATCATTTAATGTCAAAATATAAGTTAAAAGTCAACATGACTTCCCTGTCAGGATCATGGAGAGGATCTGAACACGTAGCCAACTCCTGCAACACTCTCACAAGTGCCAGCAGCACTTTTTTTTTCCCCTGAGACATATGGTTAAGTGACAATCCCACGAGCAGCCATTCCTAAATCTTGTGTGTTCCTTGTAGCTGGGTGAAAAGCTTAGAAAGCACAAAGGCAAAAACAACAGAAAACAAAATAAAGTCCGTAAGTCATGGACTTTTTTCTCATTCACGTGATCCTCCTTATGGTATCAAGTCTCTGCCTGCGCTCTGGGCAAGAAATTTGGCTCTGCTGAAAAGTAATACAAATTTTAATGTCTTCACTTTTTTTAATACCCTTTCCTGGGCATTTAATAACCATCTCATGTTTTTTTCCAGAAACAAAGCTATCCTGAGAACTTCACTGCTCTGCAATGGGTTCTTAAACGCCCCAAGTCTTGCCATGGAACCTTCTGTCAACGCACGTCAGTGGAAAATAAATAAATCTGCACCGTATATGAACACATCCCCTTTTCTACAATGCTATGGGTTCTTTCAATGCAAACACAACATAAAGCTGCATTTTCATCACCTGCTCCACCTCCATATCACAAATGCAAGAAAAATGAAAGACTATTATAAAAAAAGGTAAGATTAATGGTTCTTAATGTTTGCATGTGTCATTCTCAAGAGGGAGGACAGCCTACACTGGCTCTTTCCTGACACAGACTGGCACTTTTCATGGCTCTACACTATGCCATCATTATGGAGTACCTTGTACTGGATCTTAAAATGAAATCTAAATGTTGTACACATCAATGGAACCTCAATCCAGAAGGAAGTGTATCCATCTCTAGCATTTAAGGCTCTAGTTTTCTTTATATTTTTACCATGCACAACTTGAAGAAACAAACTGGCTTTTAGGAACCAAGTTGATGTTCAAATAAAGGTCACAAATATCCAGTAGTTGTATCCTGAATCTCTTTTTAATCACTTAGTTGTGTGATCCTTGATCAATAGTAGTAAAGGAAATAAAGAAAAACATAGTAGACAGAAAAGTCACTGCAATGACATACTCTGAAACAACCACCATTACGTATAAATGCAATTACTCGGAATTTATTTCAATGCAACTGAAGTCAGTATTAAACGCACTGGTGTCTGCTACTTCTTGCCACAAATTTAAATGCATACATCTGCAAATCAGCTTTCTTCCTAGAGGTAAAAATAATGAGAATTACTGTACATATGAAAATAGCAACAACCATCTCCAAGGCGCTCAAACCATCAAAACAATTCTCTACATGATATAAAGCAAAAGAAGAGAAAACATCTTTCTGATTATTATTCCAGCCACTTACATTTTGTAACTAAGAATTTGGCAGAACTTTTCTGTCCATTCTCAGAGTGGATAACACAGGTAAATCTTTCACAGTACTTGCTCCAAAACACTGCCCTGCACAAACTACGAGACATCGCTGTAGCATAAGGGATCAGCAGCTGTTGCCATCTCTGAGTACTCAGGGTATTCTCCCTTGCAGAAACCACCCTTTTCCATTTGATCTTACCTTTCTGTAGGACGTGACACTGTTCTGGAGATGGTCCTATGATGTGTCCCATTCTCTCTTCCTTCTCCCACCCTCAAAACCCTCCTCCTGGAGCTCCCACACTCGCACCAAACTGCTCTGGCCCCACATCTCCCTGGTACCACGACACCGTGCAAGGGACCAGCTGCAGCCCTGGTGCTCCCTGCTCTGGGCAGAGGCAGCAGCTCTGGAGCACACAGCAAGGCCGGGCACTAGCGGGACCAGCACCGGACCAGGCCAGCTGCGATGAGGGACGGCGGCAACGGGGGCACCGGCAGCATCAGAGCTCCTCAGCATTCGGTGCAGCCCTGTAGGGCACTGCATTTCTTGCAGCTCTGTTCTGCCTATCACTATGCTACATACAGTCAAAATTGACACCACCCAAAGCACACATGCAAAACCAGCCATTCTTTCAGGTTCGTGGTTCTGAGTGTTCCTTGGCTCTTTGTTTAATTCTGCTTTTATTCCGCATCGTTTTGTGCTTCACACTCTATGGAACCATGAGGCAGAAATTTCTGTCAGGAATTCTTAAGTCTTTTTAATATTTCATCATTCCCTTCTTTTCCTCCTGTCCTGACAATCTTCCTTTCCCTTGAAGTAGGATGATGGCTTATTCCTCTTATCTCAGCACGCAGCAGGAAAAAAAGATGAACTTTCACAGAAATTCACCTCTTTCTATACTACAGGTTCCCACAGTATTAATTATTCCAACACATTATTTCAGAAGCAGTAACTCAAAAATGAAATGAATATATACATGTATTCCCAGGCAAAAGAGAACTTCTAAAGATGTACATATTCAGGCCACTTTTTTCTTCTGAAGGCCGAAAAGCATCTTGTGGCATCTCCAGTTCCTACATGGCAGAAAATGATACACTCCAGTCTGCTAAGCTTGAAAGCTATTAACTTTTCAAATATATGCCTTTTCACCAAAATCCACTCTGGCTCAACAATGCTTTGTCATGTCTCAAGTCTTTCCTACAGAGCTAAGCACTGTTGTTCAGAGCTGTGACCATCTGCATGCCCAGGCAGCTATGAAGCGTTCCCCAACACTCCTGTGGAAGTCACCATAGGCAAATCACGTTAATGCCATCGCTTCCACATCAACTCATCTACTGTTAGTTCCTTTGAACGCACTTTTCCTCCCTCCTTATAAAACACCGTTCACCAGACCTACATGGACATCCCGAGTCTTGCACGGACACTAGAGGCACTTGAAGCAGCACTTGAAAAGCTCTGCCGGCTGCTGACGCCCCATCAGTGGAAATACTGACTAAACATTCACACAGTTTCTGTCCAAACGCTTCTCGCATCAGCAGCTAAATGTCTCCATGGAAAATGAAGAGCCTCTTAACATTTCTCAATGAAATGTAAGTGTACTTGTTTTTTTCCCAGGCAGAAATTCCAATGGGGAACATCCTATTCTCTAAGGCCACATCAGAAACGTGCTAGGAGGAGTTGCGCTGCCCGGATGCCAGAGGAGCTTGCACATAAAAGCAAGCAGGTGACTTAACAGCACAGGCCTAAACTTGCATCTAACTCAGCACCTGCTGCAGTCGCCCTCGATCGAGAGATAAAAACGCTCAGAGGAGCGTTTCAGCAGTTACCCCAGCACAGTCACTGCCCCCCTGGTGATATAAACCCATTATTACATTTAAAAATGTAATGTTCCTGCATGAAACTTAAGGAAAAGCTACATTGCAAGCAAGAATACTGAATTCATCATTGTCTTACAGCTTTCACAGGAATCACAGAGGAAAAAAATCACAAATATCTGTTATCTCAGTTAATTTCAATCACAACTATATGTATAAAAGCTCCAGTTTAACTTCAGTTTTGTTTCTAAAGTAATTAGGAAGCTAGGGTGCTTTGTCTCGCTCCCAGCTGATTTGTGATGACATGGAAAACGGGCGGCATGTCCTCAAGCAAGGAATGTGCCACAGTGTCAAGTGCTGGCGGCCGCGGCTGCGTGCTCGCCGCAACCAGACCATTCCTGTGCAAACAGCCGAGGCGGGTGCCCTTCCCCAGCTGAGCGGGCTCATAAGCATCCGCGTGACAGCTTGCTGCTTTTACGGAACTGGAAATCTGCGTTTCCTACCTCTGCAGATCGGGACACGTTCAGCTCTGACAAAAAAAAAAAAAAAAAAAAAAAAAAAAAAAAAAAAAGGGGGGGGGGGGTAAAAAAAAAAAAAAAAAAATTTAAAAAAGAAAAAAAAAAAAAAAAAAGGGGCTTGCTTTCCTCACTTTGCCCTCTCCATCACCTTGCTCCTCTTAGCAGCCTAGTTTGGGCACTCAGAAAGGCAAATGCCTGTTTTGCAGCTCCGAGGCTTTTTTTGACTCCTATTAGTCCTATCACTTCATCTTCTTCAGCCGCTCTGTGTTATTCAGACTGAAGATTCAGGTGTATTTGCAAAAAAGGCTGCATTGACGAAAAAGCTTTTCCTGTCATAGTTATTAGACCTAGGGCAAAAGTATTGCTTTAAGAGAGGAAAAAAAAAAAAAAAAAAAAAAGGAGAAAGGAAGAAGAAAAAAAAAGATAAAAGTCTAGAAAAGTCATTTCCTGAGCAAGTCACTAATAGGCAGCATGTGGAGGTCACTGAAATTCTTCCTTGCTGTAAAATAGTCTCTATTTAAAGTTGACGAAGTGCTGCAACTGGCACCACTCAACTGCATGACTAAGTCTAAATTCTGTAGCCTGCTCTATCTTTTCACAAAGTTCCTTTTAGCTTCTAATTCCTCTTCACCCTGCCCTCACTTCTGCACTTTTCACCAAACTGAGGAACAGGTTTCCAGGCAGGCGTGCCCGGTTCCCTCCTGGCAGGCTGTAAGCTGAGCACATCTCCGCGCTGGCCTGATTAAGGTTTTTCTCACCCGCAGAGGAATCCTTCTGCTGTCCCTCTTTGAAAAGCAGCACTTTGCAAGGAAGCCTGCAGCGAGCTAAGTGGAATTCTTGCCCACAGTTTCAGAGATAGTGAAAGAGCAGAAATGCTGCCTGGGATGAATGTTTCTTGAATTTGTGCCCTGACACTAGAACAGGGGTAGAACGTGTCACTTGGAGTAGCTGCACTCTCAAAGCCTGCTCAAGTTCTGGCTTACTGTACCTCACACCACACATCTTGTAGATTTTTTTCCCCCTTCGCTAGTTATCTAATGCTCCTGGTGAATGGAACAGCTATTCCCTGCAGAGGCCCTCTGTGACATCTGTGGAAACATCTGCTTCATTTTCTATTCTGTAGAATATCCATAAAGAAACATTTTTGTTAAAAAAACCTGAAAAACCTATGTGCATTACCTACACTTAAAACATAACTGAGTAGACAGCATTTGTAAAAGATTTAACAAGTTGTTTTTGCTTTAAGTAAAACAGCCAGGAGGTCTGCATGGAGAAGCTGGGGCACTTGCACGCCAGCATGCCTAGTGGGTCCTGTGACATTTACTTTTCGCTATCAGTTCCAAAGAAAACATGTTATACACTGTGCAACAGAAAGTGGAAAAACGTGTATCTCATCATGAGTCTACATGTGCAACACTCTGCCAAACTAAACATAATCAAGCGTAACCAAACACTGCTTCTTTCATCGTGACCCTTCTTCCCCCACTTGTCCTTTTGCTTCTAGCATACACAAGGACAAGAACTTCAATGTTACCTCCAGGAAAAGCCCTAGTTTTCTGCCTTCCTCCCTGAAAACAAGACCAAGCCGATCAGTCAGCTTATTACACACTTGCAATTCACTTTAAAGGAATGACATTTTCTTCCGTTCTGTGAACTTTTAATAGTGTGCTGATGAGAAATCATGTTTACTGATACATATTAATACAAAGGTCACAAGCAAACTTCAGAATTTATGATGTAAACGAGTTGTCCTTATTTTTATAAAATACTCAAGAATATTCAAAAACTCTCTTAAAGAAGCATTGTTCAAGGTGCCTTTAAAGACAGGGGTGCACACGGCGGCCCGGCTAACCTGCGAATGGGCGCAGCGCTCGCCAGCAGAGCCGCGGCTCCGGGCGCCTCTCTGCCCTGCTCTCCAGGCTGCTCTGCTGCTCTCAGAGGCCTGCCAGAGGACCCGGTTTGACCTGGACACCTTTCAGGGAGCTTTTCAGGCACTAAGCTAAGTGCAATGTGCTGAAGACTCAAGCATGCTCCATTGCAGCATGAGGACAGAGCCCCTAATGCAGAGGTCCCACTATGGGCCCTGCTCCAGCACTTCCAGCTCCCTCAGCACTTCCAGCTAGACCAAACTTAACTCAATTTCACCAAAACTAACCTTTAACCTGAAGATTTCTGGGCACTGAACAGAGCAACTCTGCTAGAGCCCACAAGCTTCTCAGAGCACCAGACAACCGGGACAGGCACCTACAGAGACCTAAAAAGGCAACGCCTTTAGCACCACCACATTTAATGCACGTTGCATTAGTAGTTAGCGCTTGAAACCCTCCATGTGCTCCAAGCACCGCTGTGGGAAACGTGTGGAAGACAGAAAGTAGCCGTACGATACATCTCCTCTCTGAACAGCCCTGTGCTGTGTAAGCAACACCGTCTTAACAAGAAGAGCGAGCACAGGACACGCTGAACGCCTCGCCTGTATTAAATGGCCAAACGTGCTTTCATTCTTCGCACAAGCAGCGGTATAAACCCTCTCCCGGTTTTGAAAACTAGTCATTTGCAAACAGACTCAGGATGCACAGGTTACAATCAGCATGAGGAAATTACTCACAAGCCTATGACTCTTCATTATGGTAAAGTGTACATATATACGTGTTTTATTCCCAAATTCCCAGCAAAACTCAGTTTCCGGTACTTGTTCTCTCTCTTCCAGAATGCTATTTCCTGCTACACACGCAGCCTATTAATGTTTAGTAATGAAAATCAAGAAAAGAAGGGAGAAATGTTTTTGACATTTTTCAAATTTTATTAATGGAAAATTTTAAAAAAGTAAAACATGTTGAACTTTCTCTTTTAATATATCTAACCTTAAACTGATACGAGACTTAAGCAGCTGGTTTAATCCCAAGCAACTGCTGATCTCAGTCAAGTCAAGGGATTGTCATCCTAAACCATTTAGCTCAACCTGTTCACCCTCTATATCAACATTGTCGATCATCTTCCCTAAAACTAGCTGTTTTTTTTTCTTTTTAAAAAAAAAAAGCAACATGACCTATTAAACAACATAACGTGTCATAATAGGAGATGAAATTAAATACTAACTGAAGGGCAAGCTACCCTAATAATTATTATCAACAAAACCTCTAACTAACCTGATAAGATTTGCCTTTAAAAAGGGCAAACACGAACCAATACCACTTGGCAAGGATAGACTGAAAAAAAATAAAGTTGTACCTTGAAATATTTTGCGACCACATAGACTGTTATGTAAATAGCTGTATTTCAGAATATTTTACACAATAAAAAACTGCCAAATACACAGACTGTCTCCCGAAATCCACTGTATTAATAGATGATATTTCATTTTGCAATGAGGCAGTTAGCATTGCTGTGCATATCTTAAGGGGTTGGACTAGTTGTTCTAGGCTAGCTGCACACACACACACACAAAAAATTTTAACTTCTGCTTTGAAGACACCATTTTAAATAAGCATCTCTGAATGTTATATTCACATTGTGTTTCAGCTTGACATGACATTCTGGATACTTTCCTTCTACATTAAAGGGGTCTTTATACCCAAGTTGTGACCCTGAATTTTTCAAACAGTATATAATTCAAAAAGCAAAACTAAAATATAGAGTTCTGAAAGAGTCAAAGTAATTGGTTAACTACATTGTCTTTTTTTTTTTTTTTTTTTTTTTTTTTTTTTTTTTTTTTTTTTACATTTGGAAAATATTCAGCCACTGCTGTTAATATCATTCAGAGTTACAGTGCAGGCAACTGCAATTGTCATGTTCAACTGCACCCTACTTCGGAGATGGTTTTAAATTCAAGCACACTATTTTTTTTTCCACTTTTGTGGCAACTTTGTTCTTAAACTAACAGAAAACAAAGAATTACACTGAGTTTATGCTGGGAAATGTAGTGTTTTAAACATACACTATAGTACTTCTGAATATATTTGTAAATAAGCATGATAGCAGTTCTGTGGAAACAGTTAGAAAGACTTATGCATTATATCCATTGAAGGAAACATAACTTGATAAACTTTGTGTTATTACAATTTATTATCCTAAATGATATCTTCAGAGACAGCACAGACAGAGGAGACTCCTGAACTCCAAGGAATAAAAGCAATAATTAACAACCCATTAAAAAAAATAAAGTAGAGGAGATAAAAAGGCAGGTTAAAATAATGAAAAAGCAATCAGTACCCATGCCACAGAAATGGATCGATGAGATGCAAGGATGACCTACAGTAACACAGGACAATCCAATTTAGCTGTCCTTAACATACTCTAGGAGCCAGAGAATACATCTAATTACGCCAATTGTACCACAAAACTTGTCTGCAAGAATTGGTGTCTTTCATGATTATCAGTAAATGCTAGGATGGCTGGAACCACCAGGTAATGGAAGATTCCTCTCCTTCAGTGCAAAGATAAAGCTTGGAAGGAAAGTCAAAGCTGGCAGAACATTGCAATTCCACATCCACCGGATTATTCACAGCACAAATAGTAAAATGAAATAAAATCAACCAACCAAACAAACAAACAAGTGTAACGGAAAAGTTAAGAACCAGAAAGGCTAGAACTAACGCAAGACATCACTGCACCTAAACACTTCTTTGGACTGGCTGTAAAATAAGGGGCTTGGTTTCTTTCCACTTTTCTACCACCTCTGCAAGTTATTATTCAGAAAGAGAATTCAACAGCAACATAAGCAATGACTATTTGCCACTTGATTTTGATGCAATAGCTTCATGTATGGCGCCTAGCTCAGGGAAGAACGAAACGTGAATTAGCAAATGTGCTATCAAGACACTGATGGATTTTTTCACGTTTGTGTTGCTTAAATCAGCACCTTTAATTACACAAATGCACGCTGCCCCTAGGCAACCTGCAAAATGATTGACAATCACGTTCCTAATTTATTCAAGGCTCCTCCTTCATAACAATCTTCTTACAGTGAGCAGCATAAACATTAGACACATTGTAGCATATTTGAGTGCTTTCAGAAATGTATGTGGCCAGACCTTAAATTATCCCATTGACATAGAATTATGGAAATGAGAGCCTTCTTCAAAACATTAATTATTCTTTCAAACGCTTTTACACATCTAACAGGTAATGATTTGCAAAAGCAAGACAATAAGTTATTCTCCCACAAATAGATCTAAAAAATTAAAGAGTTGCTTTTATTTTATGCTTAATATTTATAAAATAGTACAATTCTAAAATATTACTACCACTTGATTTAATGGACAAACTTCAGTTTCATCCAGCTGCTAGTATATGTACTTTACATGGCTAATACACTACCAGCAAGATTACTATAGGTTATTTAATATAACAGTATCCATCCTCACCTAAACTTTTCATGAGGGAAGCAAAAGGGTGAAAAGGTGCAAATTCAACAGGTCAATCACGTCACAACATCATTCATAACCTAATTCACAGATTCCAGTCACATTAACAAAGCCCCCCCCCCCCCCCCCAAAAAAAAATCCTTGTGCAAAATACGGAGTGTGAACTTCATTCAACGTTTGATTTCATTTTGGTCTCAGGATAAGTAACAGATATTATCAGGATAGGTCATGCAGCACCTCAGCTTATTTCTAGAGGTAGAAGATTTTCTCTTATTTTACACCCTTGGAAGGGGAGGGGGAAAGTTTTGACATATGTTACAAATAGTTGGATGAGACCGAATTTATTTCTAAGTTACATGATTTTCAAGTCCAATTAACTTTAATTAGATTAGGCAGCAAAATAAACTCATAAATCCTTCAGCACATCTTGAAATTTACTGAATATAGACCTATTTCCTCCCCTTATCACTCTCCCTATGGAGAAGCCCTTAGTCTTTGCTATTTTGCTAATTGGTTTTTGCACTTCCCATTTCTTTCAGAGGGGGCTTTTGGAGCTGAGTCTTCAATCTCACTCTCCTCAGCGTTTACCCCTTCCGTTTTGAAGGCTGACAGAGCCTGCTGACGCCTGCCACTCTGCATTTTCCTGCTATTTTTTTACACAGCCCAGGCCCTTCAAGCTAATAACAATATTTAGATTTGGGGCAATTTCCATCTACTGAGGCTTCAGCTCCTGCACCGGGAGGCAAGTAGACCCTGTTTAAGAGCAGCAGAAATAGTCTGCATACCCCAGCACCAGGTACAGAAAGCAGGCTAAAATACAGTTTGGGGCTATGGAAATATAAGTTTGGTAACGGACCAATCTTACAGTGGCTTGTGAAATAAAATTACAACTACACAGGGAATGCCAAACTATGTAGATTTGCACTGTGTTGAATAAAATAAAATGAGTAAATGACTACTAAGTGCTTGTGAAGCAAGATGTTTTGTCGTTATTCTTCCTACTTACATGGATTAAGGATGAATGGAACATATCATAAAATTGAGAGGAGTTAAATGCAATTATAAGATAGACTATACTTATATCTTAAGTGACTTCTTTTTTAATTCCCATTCTGGTTAAAAACACTTAGGCTTACCTTAGTTTAAAAATAATTTACTTATGATAGGCTCAAGAGCCTTGCTATTGATGACAATGATGATAATGTAGCTTTCTCAAGTCGCAAGATAAGAAAAAAAAATGGTTTTTAATCCTTTTTTATTTTCCAAAAGCTCCTTCGACATGCAATCAGCTAACTAAAAATTGCCATTTTCAAAGCTTCAGTTTCACAATTAACTTAGCCCCCAATTATCTATATGTGACTCTACATGGTCTTCCAATGTACAGCAGATGAAACATGTCAAAGAGTGTTAGGAAAAACAAGTCTTTGACATGGGCATAAAAATGAAAATTTGGGAAAATCTTAAAATTATGTGTAGAATATTAAGAATTTCTATTAACACCCAGGAGTCTTATCTATAATATTTGCTTGTATTTCAGCACGTGACTTTCAAAGACTTAGCTCATACTATGACTTTATCTCAATCTCACTTCTGAAATAAAAGGAAAACAAAGGGATTACTATGCAAAAAAAGATGCTAAAGCTAATCAAAAACTTAAGCTACAACTCAAAATTATGACTCCCAAAATATCCATAATTCATTCACATAATAAAAATTCATGCATAATAGCATGTATACGATATATAATAATTTTTTAAAATTTTGATGTCTGTGGCAGGGTAGAGCCTCCCCACCCCGCACCTCCAAAATCATGTTGTCCCCTCATCCTTGAGAGGGCACATTGAACAAAAAGAGAAGAAAGGGTCAGGGAAAGAGGCGAGGGCAAATCCATACTCACAGAGCACTTTAACTCCATATCATCAGAGTTGTTATGACCAGAATTACTGCCGAAGAACTAATTCTGGTCAGACCATGTCTACTTTAGCCTACAAGTTCTGAAATTCTTGTGGATCAGTCAATATACATTTAAGCTTGTCACACCAAAATCCAGAGAAAAACCTGTGTCTCCCCTCGTCCAGTCAGCATGTGAAATGCTCACTTCAACACTCAGCAAATTACCCCTTTCTGTGAGGGAGCACAAGGCAATGACACGAGTGTCATTGCTGGACGGGGCGGGCCGGCAGCCGCTGATGCTCCTGGCACGTGTATCAGTTGCTGCTCTCCTTCCAGACGTCCTCAGAAGGGATGTGCTTTCAATGGACATGCACATGAAAATAGTAATCACCACCAATCCAGGATTTTTTTCTTTCAGAGCAGGAACTCATTGTCCAAAATTTGGCAAACAGATGTCCACATTTCTACTTACAGTTGTCGCCCTGTTATTTGAATACACAAAAGTCTTGCATACAGATTGTCTCCAGGAGGAGGAGGGAGAGTTGCTGCCACCACAGGGCTGAATTGTTGATCTTGGCAGAATAAAAACTATGTAAGGCTTAATAAAACTCAACAATAACTCAAAATCTGCTGGAAAACTGGGTTTCTTAATAGTGTTGGTTACTTTAAAAGGACTAAGTTTCAAGATTCTTTGTTTTACTGAATGGCAACTTATGCACAGATTTTGGAAGGACCTGGGGTATTAAATACAGGCATGAAATATTTTTCTACTGCAACCATTTTTTTAAGCTAAAGTTTAAAAAAAAAAAGAAAAAATAGAAGATACTTAAGCTGTCTGAAAAGCATAAAAATTTTTAGAGTATTGTTTCTACTCATCTAAAAAAAATCAGAGAAATACAGTTAGCACAAAATTTAAATAAAAATGAAGACAATGAAGACTCCACACATGCTTACATAAGCACTTGCATTGCTGAGCAAGTCCCAGAATAACTTTTCAGGGGCCAGGCAGATTTCTGTTAGAGGATTTTACTGAATTTAGCCATTAGCCTATTAACTTGTTTCTAAAATATTTAAATATTTATGATTATGAAAACAAATGGAGAGAACAGCGACATCCCCCACATTTGGCCCAATGTTGTACTATTTTATCCTGTACTTATATTAATGTTTCATTTTTGAAATAATAAGTGTTGTCATTTTCATAAAATCCATGATACAAAATACATCCATAAAGGATTTTTCCGGTCTTAAATTATGTTTAAAAGTTTATTTCCTTCCTAATGTTCCAGTGGAATGACTTTTTGGCAGAACTAGCTGGAAAGTAGAACCTGGATCTAAACGCAGCGTTTAACCCATCAGTTTCCAAACTCATATTAATACCAATATTTTAAAAGTTTTCCTGAAATTACTGAAACATTACTTCTTTTTTCATCCCTTTTGACATCTCGTCCCCTAAGAAATTTAGTGGAGAACAAAATTTAGTGGAGATCATTTGAGAAATTAATATAAATGGTAAAATCATACCTTTGCTTTATTTGTCATCACAACTGGTTTGTGTCATTTCTTCTATGACTCTCAATTGCTCTTTTCAGTAGGAAAAGTTACTAGAGGCCCAGTTTTGTAGGACTTATTCCTGTGCACTCTCTCTACTGCCCTTTAATATTTCATCTATAAAGAAGCCATAACTAGCATATATACATAAAATCAAACACACATGCAAATACTGCTCTATTGCATAACTTTAGCTGATCACTGACAATGACATACAGCCATTGGCCTGGATCCAAGGTAGAAAAACCAGGGGGTAAACACTGCAATACTGTCCAGGCAGATAACACAGTCCACACTGAAAATCTAGATGCCTGAGGTTTCTGTAGAAAAAAATAAAGAAATAAAAACTACATAGACACACACACACACGCACACACACGTGTAACACATTAACCTAAGAGCGTCATGAGAGAGAGATATTAGGAAGGTCCAAACCCTTGCTAAAAATTTCACTTGCTTTTCAAAAAGGCATTGCCTTTCGGGTGCGATATGCAATATGTAAAAATCACAGTTTCACACCACCTCCCATTCCAAAAAACAACCTCTGTGGGATTAACACTTCAAACATTTGAATGTTTCCTTAACTTTAGACACGTGAGAAACGTTTTTTATTTGAGAGGAACAGTCACTGGCATAAAACTAAGCTTACGTCATTAGTGTTTATAGACCCTTATTCGACAAGGTTAGTTAATTGCTCAGTGTATCAGCTTTATTAGTGCACAGCAAGTTTATCTATATCCTTCACTAATTCATAGCCATTCCCACTGAGCCCAGAATTTCACAATAGGAATTGCTTAGAGATTTCCCTGTAGCCAACTGCTCTTTCTATATTAAAAGGATGGAAACAATATAAAACAAACAAACAAACGAAAACCCATCTATACACAAGTAATAGACAAAATGCATCCAGACTTTTGCAGTGTTTTACCCTTCACCACAATTAAAAGCACTGCACTGAACGGCAAGTCTTGGAATCACTCAACACAGTTATCCAAGCAAATGCTTTGGTATTAATTAAAAATTAAGCTTGGCTGTATATTGCCATCATACAGGGTTACATCATTTGGATACTCTGAGTTAACTACCTGTATAAAGGGGGTTTCTTTTCTTTCTCTAGAAAAAATACTAAAGAAATATTCAAGAGAAAAACAGAACTGTGAGTGATGAGTTTCCCCAGGGACCCTGTGGGACCCTGCCAGTCAGGCCGCTGCTGGGGCGTAGCGACCAGACAGCCGGTCTGCTCTCCGTGGGCTTGCCTGGTGCTACTGAACAACTCCCATTTGAGCCCTTTGTCAAATGCAGCTCCTGCGTTTTAATTAATGAAATAATAACTAATCTGAAACTTGAGGATGGTCAACAAGAAACATACCTCTCTGACACCTCTCATAGATAACCCATCTATTACAGTAGAATTGGTTCTTCACAGAAATTTTATCACCTTTTAGCTTGGTAAATTTTGTGTGCAGGTGTGGATGTCTGTCAGCAACAGCAATTATGGACATTTCTAGTCCCAGAGCATCCGTGCAATAACTACAAATCATTCATTGCCACTATACATCCCTCCTATCAGTCATATAATTAAAAAGCTTAAATGGCAATATTCAAACAAAAAGGAAATCACACAGAATACATCATGGCTAGTGAAAGCCACAAGCGCACTTTCGAATTAGACATAATTCTATTTAAAGCCACGTTCGGTATGCAGGATTTTGAGCAGTTTTTTTCCCCCACATACACTTCATGATCATTTCTCCATTTAATTACTTTCCTCGGAGATTACTTTATACTGCAATGAGTTGTACTCTGTTTCATTTCAGGGCGGGATTTGAAAACCAGGCCTCTTTTGCCAGGACGTTTCCTGCACTGAAATCTACGGCGCTTCTGCAAAGTCTTACAAAGGGCTAATTCTTCCTACATCTCCCACCAAAAAGAAAAATGACAAATATACAGACATTTGATTTCAGAAATTTAACAAATAGCACAGATTTTACAAACTGGTAAAGAAATTAATCTTTGTATTATACTAACTAAAATCAGCCAAGCTAGTGAAGAATGGGAACTTTCACATGTATCAGTTTATTACTGAAAACCGCCAAGGGACCACAGAGCATGCACTGGAGAATGTCTGTATACATTATATAAAAGTTATGCACTGCTTTATCATGGCATATTTATCCACGATACTGTAATTAATAATCAGCTGTCAACATTTTGGAGTGGCTTTGGACCATATGGAACCTGGAATATTTAGATACTTATAACCGCTTTCTTTGTTAAAACGCATCTCTGAAAAAGCAGAATTGCTCAAATAAGCCCTGTATGATTATGAATGCCTGAATAGGATTAAGAAGCTTTCTCGAAATGCAGACGCCGGCGGATTTCACCCGCTCCGTGGGAAGCCGGTGCTGCTCGAGGCCTCTCCGGTTTCTCCTGCATTCGTTACCTTCGAGCCCCGCGAGGCGCTGACAGCTTTAACCGCCTGGCGCAGCGGCCCCCGAATGCGAGGCCCAGGTTGCCATTTGCTGCCCACCTGGCGAGGCTGAGGTCAGCCCTTGCGAAGGGCGCATCGGGGCACGCGTCCCTCCGCGCCGCTGGAGGAGATGCGGGTGGAAAGTCCGTGTGAGGAGCAGCAGGGAAGGGCGCGCGGTGGGAAGGCAGGGCCCAAAGCCTCTCCTGGCACTTCCTGCGCCAGGGCAGACAGCCGGAGGAGCCCTCGGGAAAGGCTCCCAAGAGCCGGGGCGTAGCACAAGCTCAGCCGGGAGAGATTTGGTGGCCCAGGACAATCTTGTGCTCTGCTGTGGGCCTGAAAACCTAGGAATATTTCCCCCTTCTTGCTAATTTTACTATTAAAAGCAATGACAAAATATTCTGTAGTATTCTTAGCTCTTCCATTTTTTCCTAAAGAACACAAAATTTTTGTTTATTGATGACTTTTTTTCTCACCATATTCAAGCATATTAAAGCATATTTCTACCATAACTTTCAATTTTATTACTGCAAATTACATTAACCAAGCCAACTATTTTCAGAGATTTTAAGTAGTAGTCATATTTAAATAATTCCCTGCTGCTGCCACTAAGTTAACTATTAGGCTGTTATCAATTGATTTGGTATCTTAATTATTTCTATAATATCAATGCAATCACAATAAGGTAGATGGATTACAGAGTATTTCAGTCATGGATTACAGAGTATTTCAGTCATGGATCTGTTTAAACTACTGTGTATGACTTTTTTAATCAAGTATGAAAATGCTGAACTTTACGTAACGCGTAAAGAAAAGACAATGCAATGAAGAATAGCACTGCCTTGGTCCTCATGAAAAGTCCCATTATCCAGGCTGTTAGTGAAAGTTAAAAATACATATAATACTTTAAAGAACAAAAGAATAATATTTTATATTTAAAGAAATGGATGAGACAAAAGCTAGAGCAAAATGTAGAATTTTTAAAGAAATTATATGGAATGTCTGCATCATGCGCTGCTGTACTTGTGGTTTTTTTAAATATGAAAAAGAAACACAAAGAAATAAAGCCCTGATGTTTGTTCTTTAAAGTGTGTGCCATTCTCTTGGCATTTTGGTTCTGTCCACTCTATCTTCTTACAAGAACCATCCTCAAATTTACCAAAATTTAAGTTTAATCAAGATTGCAAAGGCTGCCATGGATGCTTACCTTTCTGCAATACACCCAGTCCTGCAGCTGGACTACTCACTGCATGCGTGAAGTTGAACATTAACAAGGACAGACCATCATGGAAATTTGGCTGGAAATGGACCTTAACACAATCCTGAAGCTTTCAAGCTTTAAGTGAAAAGCCATGCTAAAGATACAAAAACTGTGTGGTTACCTCTAACTTCATTTATCAGAAATTTATGAAGATGATTAACAGCAATCACAGCCTGCTGTTACAGAGAAAGGGTGTTTTGGAAATTCATTCCTTGCTCAGTAAGGAATGTTTCCCTCATCTGCTGTAAGTTTGTATCCTGCAAGTTCCACATAATACACTGCAGTTTTAGCATCACAGAAAAACGTCCATGTTGTAAGCTTCAATTCTATCTTCTCCTCAGCCTTCTCGCCAGCCAGTAGCACTGAAGCCTTTTAAGCCTTTCCCCAGGCAGCAGCTTCTCCAACTGCCTGATCGTTTCCATCATCTTTCCCAGCACCATCTTTCCAGCCATATCCCTTCCCTTCACATTCCCAACAGTTTGTTGGCTTTTTTTGGCTGCTGCTGTACATCAAAAGCTAATGATTTCAGAGATCCCAACCTCAATATCAACATGTCCTTCATGGGTTGTAACCGGCAGTTCCAAGTTCAGCAACACGTTGGCCTGATTTACATCATTCTTCCCTTCAATGCACTACATTACATTTCTCGGCACTGAAGCCATCTGCCACCTCTAAGGCCACTTGCTCTCTTTTGTCAATGTCCCCTCCAGCTCCCTGCCTTCTGAACAGCATTTCCCCACTCAGAAAAAGCTAAGCATCATGCACAAGACTGGAGATTTCACCCTTTAATGCCTTCCTCAGATCAGTGAAGAAGGTACTGACTAAAATCTGTTAAAACCCAAATCCCTGAGCAAACCACGTGCTAACTCTTTCCCAATCTGTGACCATTAACCTCCAGATCTTTGCTTCCTGTCTGTTAACCAGCTTTCAGCCCATGAAAGAACCTTCCAATTTCATGGTAACTTGCTTTCATTAATGCTGTTTAGCATGGAGCCATTAAGTCTTTCTGAAGGTCCCTGAATACCTTGTTCTGCTGGATCCCCTCCCTCATTCACGCACTTCAGGACACAGCGAGAACCCCAGTCCCCTTGCACAAGCCATGCTGACCTGCTCCCTGGACACTCATTTCTCCTTGTTCTCAGTGCTATTACTCCTTATTACAGACTCCACCACTGCAATAAGGATCCACAGACGGCTCCCTGGTGTCTAGTTGGCAGCCCAGCCGCCGCAGCACTTTCTGAAGGTGGGCGCTGCATGGAGCGCCTGCCAGCGCCGTGGCGCAGCGCCCGCCGCCAAGCCCCGGTGCCCAGCTGGGCCAGCACCTCCACCCTTCTGCGTCTCACACTTGAACTCCCTCGGTGCTCCCTGCTGAACGGCACCCAGGCCCAGGGCACCGTTAAACCTCGTCTGTCTGGTCTAACATTGCTGGCGTATTTACTGCAAAAGGGTCTAGCAAAAGGGGTAACTGAGTGACGAGCACATACACACGAAAGCAGTCAAGGGCATAGCTATGATGCATCAGAAAGGGACCCAAGCAACGCAGAAAAGGTTATGATGAGTGTTCTTCAACAATTTAATCAGTTATTTAGTATTTTATTTTTCAGGAGGACAATACTGCTAAGCAGAATCATTTCAGCTGCAGTAAATGCAACTTATACATACATTACAACCTAAATTCAAGATCAAAATAAAAGTTTAGTCCCACTTTAGAATGACTTCCTTTGACCTGTGCTGGAGTCCAATAATAAGGAGGTTTGTCAAAAAGGCCCTGAGACCCTAATGTTGTATTTTTCTCTGTTTTCAAGGGAGAGGGAAAAAAAATCCAAAACTCTTGTGCTATAAGATAAATCAAATCCCCTCCTCCATTTTTCCCCACTTTTTTTAAAACATAGATTGATGTTGTCACTGGGAAAAGGACAGCTTTGTCTGTCTGAATTAAAAAATTATATTAACATTGCAGATAATTAAAAATATTAATGATACTTATAATGCATAATAAAATATAACCTTGCAGATAATTAACCTTGCAGATAATTACAATAGTTAATGTTTGCAAAGAGCCATGAACATGAAAGGCACTAGATATTGTGCTATACAAACATATGCTGTTACTATTTTTAGAACTTGCCAGTTATTCTTTAAAATTTCAGAGAAAAAAATGAAGAAGCTGCAAAAACAGCTATTTCTCATTGGAAAATGAACAAAAGGTTTACATAGGAAAATTGGATTTTTCCCCCTAATCTTTAATTGATTTATTGGGTAGATTCAGATGATTTATTTTACCCCGCTAATCCTAAATTTCATTCCTGACAAATAATACTTGCTTCCATTTAAAGGATTTAAGTTATATCGAAGAACCTCTACACAAGTAAACTTTTTATTATTCAGTTCATTTAGTGGACTTCTAGGTCACGAGATTAAAGACCTACAGATCAAAGGAACAAAAATTCACACAGACAGTAGTAAAAAGTATGGCCATGGCCTTCACAGGATAACTATGGAGGTAATACAGATTAAAACGCAACAACAAAAAAACTAACAGACTCCGAAATCCTACCAAAAGTAAAATTCCACTTTTTAAGAAGAACACTTGGTTCAAAAGAGTGCAATTTACTCCTAAATCATCTATAATTTTCCTGGAAAAAAATTAAAAGGGGAAAATAAAGATCTCTCTTTAGTCAGTCAAACTAAGTATTAATTCAGATGAATTATATGGGTTTTGTTACTTCAGAAACATGACTGCACTGGTTGGAAAGCTACAAAACTAATTAAGTCTGAACTGGCCCTTTCTCAAATCCCACGAAGCTCAACTGCTGTGACATTAAACACTAACTTGAAACCACTGATTCTGAGTTAAAAAACCAGCACTGTTTATCAGAAACAAAAGCCTCCAGCAGAACACAGGAAAGCAGCTTGTAATTATGTTTTACAGAACTACTGTCTTTCCTCCTCTGGGGAGATACTACCTCATCTTTGCTTATCTTACAACATAAATAAAACAACAAAAACAACAAAATGCCTTTATTGTGTTTATAGTCAGGTTACTCTGTCACTGAAAAGGTTCTGAATAACACTCAAAACCTTTACATTTGTTAAGTGAGAAAAATAGCTTTGCCAGGGAGGAGCAAAATAGCAGTGTTGGCTGGGTTGAAAGAAAAAACAAATGAAAACTGAAAGGCCATCAACCAAGCTCCACAAGGGAGCAATCCTACTCATGTGAAGAAGAAAACTGGAGACTATTCCTTGCGTGGTCTCTCTGTGCTCTAAGCAAGATGAAAAGAGCACTTGACAACAGCAGCACCAAATTGGGTTTATTTGCATTGTTTATATATCTATTTTTCACAACACTGAAAATAGAGCACTTATAGAGAGAACTTTAGCTCAAAATCAGAACATAACCCGTTTGCATCCAGATACTCTCTCGTGAAAGCCTGGCTTGCACTTCCAGCTCTTCCGTATACCTTCCTAAAGGATTTCCCATCTTTGGAAAGCGGCTACATCCATTCGGAAAGCAATAGCCACCACACACTGTGCAAAACAAGCATGGGCAGAGGACAGCATAAAGCCTGTGCACCAATGAACCCTGTGAAACCCTGGGACTGAAGCAAAGCAAAAATCAATTCAAGTGCATAAAACCCAGAAGTACCAATGTGTATTAATGATCACATTCAAGAGCACTTATTCATCTGCTTTTTTCCTGACTTCCTCTGTAGGACCCTTGATCATTGTCCTTAAATAGTTTAAACAGGGAATACCAGAGTGCCTTTAAATTTGCTAATAATAAACAAAACATTTGAGAGAGTTAAAAAAAAAAAAAAAAAGTTGCATGCAGTTTAGTCAGCATTGCTAGTATCTGCTCTTAAGCCTCAAGACACAATCTTCATTCCCAAATGCCTTGCCCTTACATGTATGTGTCACTGAAGGGTTCAGCCAGGTCTGCTATTGGGAAGATTTTATTTTTCAGTGTAGTATTTAAGTGCATCCATCTATCTCTGTTACAGCCCTTCTGCCATCTGCGACATATCGTATTTCTTGAATTCATCATCAAGAGATGACTTGTTTCATATGTTACCTCTTTACACTGCTGCACATGCATTTCAATCAGTGATATTTTACCATGAGGAAAGGAATCTTCTGATTTCAAGACACAGAGGGAGACTAATGACAGAGTCCTCAGCAGGCTTCTGCATCTCCTTGACACCAATCAGCGATTACATTTCCTGCCTTCCACTGCGGCAGGAAAGCCCTGACTGAGCAGTTCCGAGATTGAGATCCGAGTGGTGTAGAAAAAACAGCCAAGCATGAACTGCCTGCTGGCCACAGGAGTTACAAAGACAGGATTCGTTTGCAGAGCAGGGGCGGGGGAAAAAAAAATGCAAGTTCTTTATTAATTCAGATATCTGGATCTTATTAAAAATCTAAAGAGATGAAAGAGACAGAAAAAAACCCCCAACCTCTTTGCTTTGACAGAGGCATATGCCATTACACTGAGTGGCGCAGCTATTCAAGTGTCAGAGCTCTCAGCCTAATGATGCAAGTACTTAGCCCTCTTATCTGCCCAGAGACGTCTTGAGGGCCAGAGGGATCTAACAGGACTTTCCCTTCCCGAGTCTCCTCCTCTACACAACAAGAGTAAAGAGGTGGAAAGATTAGGACACACGATCCTTAGCCATAGAGGTTCCTAAACGAGACAAGGTTGTCATCTTGTCTGCATACATAGACTAAAGCCTGACTTGAGAAACAGAGGCAACAACCTTAGCCCAGACTTTACACAGGTTAGCAGTAACAATAAACATTGGTAACAACTCTATTACAGACCTCGCATGTGTAAGATAGGAGAGTCAACTTGTAGATGAGGAGGAGCAACAAGTAGAGATTCTCTCCAAACCACCTAGAGAAGCAGTCAGTTTGAGCAGCTTGCAAGCACATCTTGAAATGTTATAATTAGAGTGATTTGATTAGGATGAAGATTTCACCACTCGTGGTTCCATGCTGCAGTCAAAGTCTGAACCAACCCCTCATCTGTACTAACATAATGAGAACAGTTTTGTGCAAAGTTTGTGATGAATTTTACTTGCTAGTTGGGTGTTTGAAGGAAAAAAGACAGGACAGACAGGATAAAAGTTGATATAATTCATCCCAGACTGTAGAAGGATCTGGAAGTAATCAGTTGCAACAAATCATTATCAAAAGGGTTTTAGGGTGTCAGAAAAAGAGACAGATGGCCATGTAAAGCCCAAATCCAAGTTTATTCTGGAATAATAATATGCAAGCCTGAAGGGCAGAAACACTCATATGGAGCATGTCGATGTGCTTTAGAAGATTCTGTTTATCCAAGATAAATCAAATATCCACTTTCCTACCTGGCAGCATTCAGCTATCATGCTTCAAACATGCAGCAAGGATAACATCATCAGTTTACATGAGAGGCTATGGCTTTATCTAATTACCAGAATATGAAACATAGTCTTGAAAAACGCAGACACATTCAGGCACACACTTGGTTTGGCATTTCGGTGTAGGGGGCCTGCGAGAACCTACACTTCCATCTCAACCTGCGCCAGTCAGTCTCCTTTTACTCTCTCTTTGCAACGTTTCCCCAGTCTCTAAAAAGGAAAGAATAAAGTTGTAATGACTCTTCTGGGTCGTCTTCACCACCTCACACACCTTACTTTGTTCTCCCCAATGTTTTGGGGTTTTTTCCCTCCCCAACAAATTTTGCATCAGAACCAACAAATTTCCTGTTTCAAAGAAAAAAAAAAAGTCTAACTTCCATTCTCATGATCACAAAAAACAAACAAAATAAAGAATCTCAGCATTTCCAGATTTGGGTGAGGAAACATTCATATAAGGTAGCGAGTTATTTGATTTTAAATTGACCATTTTAAACCCTTCTTTGCTATAATAAATGGTACTGTTCCCAATGAAAAAATGAAACATCCCATTCCAAAAATGCTGCACTATCAAATACCATATACTTAAAAAAACACTCTTCCACTAAAACCTTTTCAGCAAAAAAACATTCCACCAGCTCTAGTGTCTGATTAAGTGCAATAACAACTGTTTTTAAAGTTTGCACAAGGAAGGCCACAGGCCTCAGAAGTTTTAGGATTATCACATGCAGAGATCAGTGCCCAGAGAACAAGCAGGGCATGTTAATCACCAAATACAGACTCTGGAGCCTGTGTGTCAGTGACAACTGGCATATGGTGACAGCCACAGCAGCTCACAGCAATATACAACCGCCACCCCAAAAAGCCAGTGTTTCCTCTAGTCTGCGTGAGGCAGAGCATCCTATTTGTACCACTCTCCTCTAGCTCATTTATTTAGGGCTAGAGAATATTAAAGTTGTGGCCTGCTTTTTCTTCATTTAACGTATGGTATCTCTGCTCACTCATGTGATGCCCTTGACAAGTAATGATTTACCTCACCTATTCCAGGAACAAGCTGATTGTAATAAATTACTCTGACTTTCAACACCTCTCCTCCACCCATATGGCCCCTAGTACATGCTCATCATTTATCTGCAAGGTTTTCCGTAAAAAATAAAAAGAAAAAAGAAAAAAGAAAAAGCAATGCTGGTGAAGCTCACATTCACACAGTAAAATAACATTTCCACTTTTTTTTTTTTTTAAACAAGAAGAAAGATTCTGAATTAACAACAAATGTTCATGCGAAGGACTTCAGCACTGACCATGTCCCAGGACTGCTCAGTCTGTGGTTACACAGGAGTCGGTAAATATGCCCATATTTCATTATTTTGGGGCCAATCATTGAACTAAAATATCTACTAAGTATTACTTCACAGACAAGTCGCGGTGCTACTGATGTACAATCAATACACTAGGCATTAATAAGGTAAACCTATACTGTGACCACAAGACAATTTCAATTTCACACTTGAAATTATGCCAGCAGTGCCAGCTGCTGCCATTTCACACATGCAGTCTTTATGGCTCAGTTTCTCCATATCAATAGCTTCTCAAACTTGCTTCCAAATCATTTTGCCACAATTTTTTGATCAAGCATCATTTTGCCACAATTCCTTACTTCCTTTTCCTACCTTTGTTATATAAACCTCAGCGTTTTGACTGCAGGTTCATTACTTCGATGCTGCAGGTGCATGCTTAGATACTGAACACCAAAAAAATGCACCATGTGTATCTGCATAATGCACAGCTTACTCGCAGTGCAATACTAGAAAGAGCAGGGATGGGTGTAACGCACCCTGTCCCTCACACTTCTGCAGGTCGACATATAATCATTTTAAAAATAGTACAAATGCACAGAACCTAGTGTTTCAGTTGCCCTGCAAGTTACTGCAAACCTATTCTGTGAGTGTCACCTACAGAGTGCCACATATCAAATTTCTCAGTATTAAAAACATAAATTTGCATATATTTTACTGAATGTTGTCATACTGCTACCATTATTTCAATTTTAAAAGAAACAAGAGACAAAACACAGCAAATTCAACTATGCAGCGACTCTGCAGAAGTGTTTTAAATTATACCAGAGGTGAACTCTGCCCTTCAAGCTTTGTGATCAGCTGCAGTAACCCCAATTCTAGAGGAAGAAGGGGGGGGGGGGGGGAAGAAAAAGAAATTAGCACCTTGGAAGGTCCTAGAAGGTCAGTATATGCTCATTCACCCGTGGTCCTTTTCCTAGCTGTTCCCACACACCTGTGCTAGGGATGAGAGCAGGGAACTGGACGTGCCCCCACCTGCCACAAGGCAGGCAGAGAACCAGGACGTCAAGGTTCAAGAGAACCAGGACACTCGCAGCCAGCAGAGCCCAGGCAATCCCTGGCATCAGAAACTTAAGAGTGCTCAAAGGTGGGGGACGGGGGTGCTCTTCAGTATCTTCAGTAGCCTGATTCCCATTTACAGCTAGTAAAGGTTCTAAATAACTTCTATGAAATGTATAATTTAAAGATTTATTAAAAGCTAGGAGCACTAAGCACTAACCACCCAAACAAGTTATGCTCACATCTATTAACATGTTATACATATGTAATTCAGACTTTCATTTTAAACGAAGTGCAAGAACTAGTCACAAGAATTTGCACACATTTAGTTAATGCAAGCTTTCCCATGAAAGCCTCTACATTGTAGCAAACCTTAAAAATCTCCTTTATTTGCATAAACACTAAGCCTACCTTTAATACCTTTAGTACCTTCAATAAATTCCATAAGAACTGGCAGTTCCTCCATGTCTGCATTAGTTTAGCCCAGGCACTTCAAGTACCAAATTGGAGTCCAAAGGCCAGCCCTACAGTCTAACCCCACTGAACAACGAAGCTTTGGATAATTATGCTAATTAATTAAGCTAATTGGCAGCTTCAGCTAATGTATGCAAATGCAGCTGGTTTCAGAGCGTTTCGGCCTGAAAGGCTCCCCTGCTTCAGCCTGACTGAAGGCAAGCAGCTCCGTGTGCAGTAAGTGCTAGTGAACAGCAGTAGAGGCTGCTCAGCAGAGGAAGCTGCTCATGGCTCTCAGTGCTCTCCGCACTAAACCGCTGGCGCTGGGCTGAAGTTCAGGGAACAGATTCATTTGAAGTCTGCCCAAATCCAAAGTCTGCCCGTGTCACACTTTGATCAGCCAGTCGCAAATTCACATACCTCCTCCTTGTTTTGCCCCACAAGAGTATGTATTAAGACAACCACCAAGAAACCTCATTAGGGTAGATGAGCATAAGGTTAGCGAAAACTGAAATGTCAAAGCGTGTATTCAAGCTCAGATTTGCACCTAGATGCACTTCCAACAATTACTAGAAGGATTAAAGGCCAGCAGCTTTTAAACTTAAGCTTGAAACCATATCAGCCAGTAGGGAAAAAAAAAAAAACTACTAAGATCTTAGCAAGGCAGAACTAAACACAGTAAATGACAGTTATGATTAAACACAAGAGTAGCAGCATATTGCAGGTTTATCCCATTTTTGCTCGCTGCTTGTCTTATTTCCTTGTCATTAAGGAAATACCTCTTTTCTCTGCACAGAACTGCAGTGGCACTTGACAAACCAATTAAGACAAGGATCAGCTTCAGATCAGGATCAGATCAGCTGCCTCTGCCTTATTCCCAAACAGAGGCAATACGCAGCTTGGGAACAGCTCACAACCCCAGCAGACAGTCCTGCTTTCCAGAGTCCCCGGGAACTAAGCTTTTACTTTTTCTCTGTCTTTCCTGCACAACATGGTCCTAGTCTACGCAGAAGAACCACTAAGTTTTTGCAACAAGTATTAATCCATCCAGCACAATTCACTACACGGATCAACAAACGATAAACTCCACCCGATGATTTTTTTCTACAGATCCCAAAGTAATTTGAAGCCAGCAGGTTTGGACTCCCTTGACAAATACAAGAAAAGCTTGTTTGAGCAAAGAGTTCTGACAGTGCTGTTCGCTCTTCATCCATCACTCAGTGCCCCTTCCAGTTAATACTTGGCTACAATAACCCTGCTTACAAAACCTAAACCCACAGCACACAGCAAAGGCAGAGGGTGACAGAGGGAAACCTTGAAGCATCCCTGAATGGTGCCTGCCCCAATGTCCTCATCTCGGCCTCTGCTCTGTTTCTTCACTTGTGCCGCTGGTCCTTGCATGATCATGAAATGAGCTGTAGCACAGGGCTAACCCAAGTCTAAAGCAATCCTTCCCTTGCTTCTCTGCGCACATCTGCTCAAACAATAAAAGGAGGCGACACAAACAAAACCAATGGCCTAAAACAGGCATCATTTTTCTTTACATTGGCAGTTTAAAACGCTTATAAAATGAGGGCCTGATTCTGATTAGAACTCCAACTTTCACTGTATTAGTTGAAATATAGTTGTCAAAAAAAGCTTTTGCTAAAGGCACCCTTCATTACGCAAGCATGTCGTTTCAGAGAGCAGCTGTGAGGGCTTGTAGGCTGTATGGCTCCCAGGCAAACTCTTCCTGACCCTGATAACCAGTTCCTGGACTTGCAAAGCTTGAGCATTGCCTACACGATAGAAACCCACCTGAGTCTCACGATGCACCGGAGATCAGCTGCAGACTCTGGGCCAGACACCAGCTGGGGCTTCTCAGCTCCTCCAGCGGCTGGGACAGAGGTGGTCTCTGCCACTCTTCCAAAACGTCATTTCCACTAGCTCAGATTAAGCACTTTGATGGAAAGATTTCTTAAGGACAGCAGTTCAGGATGTTTTGGAAACAGTAAAATAAATACAGCTGCTATGAGCCCACATAATAATGATCAAAAATTTGGTCACTTAGGGATCCCACATAAATAAAACAGGGTCTAAAATAAAGTGCTATGGATTTTACTGTAGTGCCACTATTGGGGCAAATATGAACGGGCACTGTTCCCTACAGAACCCAACTGCTGTTCTTCAGCAGATGCAAAACTTGTCTTGTTTTGAAGTTTTCAGTGAGAATTTCTAATGAGTAGCTATATAATCATTAACTATGCTGGTGTGTTTTACATCATGACCTGACTACTAATGTACCGGATCCCTACCTCATCTTAGTTAAAATCCAGCTTTAATGAGAAGGGGAAAGCGCTTTCCATGCTGCTGCTGCGGAATGTTCTGAGGAAGTAACGTTATTGTTACCACAGCTTTAACAACTCTTGCACCTCTCGCATGCAAAACCCAGTTCAGAAACACCCTTCTGAAGGGCGGCCAGCCATTCTCATCGATTTCTGGCGCAGCAACCTAACCCGACGAGAAGAAATATTTAGGAAAGGAAGATAGACAGGAAAATAGAAATGTAAGGGGAAAAAAAGCTTCCATATTTTTACCTTACTCTAAAGGTATTTAAAATAATTGTCTCTTCTGCTTGCAAGGTTTAAAAAACAAAAACTGTTTATTCACGCAAATTCACAAGTTTAATTTCAAGTTAACCATATCATATCTAAATGCTTATCATTTCAGCATTTTAGCTCCCTTTTCAGTAATTCATATATACAGATATATGTATATTGGAGATAGGAGGGTGGAGAAGGAAGAGACTTATTTACACCGTCTCTCAATAGCAACGAGCCTGGCAGCCGATCTTCAAATTTGTGCACAGTCGTAATTAAAAGAAATTAAGAGTAGCAAAAATACACGTGGCTTTGGCAGTTGTAAATAACTGCAACAAAAGAAGATACAAAGGACTACATATGTATTCTTTAATGTACAAGATTATAATTAATATAATGTCTGTTTTAAATTTATTGTTATCTATTAGAGAATAAATAATTTTACAGCTTTCTAACGTGCAGCTCTTAAGCTTTAAATCACTGACCATAACTAATAAGCGGTGTAATAGCACAAGCATCTTAACTAAAACCACAGACTGCAATTTTGTTGATTGTAAATCATCATCATTTTTAATGCAAAAGCAACAGCAAATCTCTGTAATTACTGGGTGCATTTTGAATCACTTTTATGATTACTGCTCTATACCCATCAAAAATCCAAAACAGTGAACTGCACAGGATATAAAACTGGAATTATGATACACTGCAAGCTATAATTAAAATCCATAAATTCCCTTGCTAGTGTTCAAAATTATTTTGTTGCTCAGAATAGTAGCCCTGCAGAATTGATTTGAAAAATATTTGCTTTAGCTAACAGAGGTGGCAGTGGCAGCAACAGGAGGAGCAGCACTTTGTTTTGGGGGTTAAAAAACCCCATTCAAGGCCAGCTTTGGTGCTCATCCTTGCTTGCAAAACACCTGTGGCTACCAAAAGCACAAATCAAGAAAAATCTGCTCTAAGTGCTATAAAGGACATCGGAAAAGGCCACCAGTGGTGGGTCTGAGGCCTGGGCCCATGGTTAAAGGTTCCAACACCTGGATGACTACAGCGGTGGCCAGGAATGGGCCCTAGGGTGGTGAAGCGTTGCCCGCAGCTCAGAGCACCCATAGGTTATCCGGGCAACCGCTCACTTCACTCTGATAATAAGCACTCAGATAAGTGGGAATATTGGCTGTTTGGAATGTGGGTTTTCTGGCATTGGAATGGGAGTCAAAAAGTGAATACCTCATACCTTATGTCTCATAAGAGACAGCTTATTTGGGTAACAGCTTTAATGTTTCTAAATACAAGAAAATGTATGCCAACGAGACATCTCATAAAATAGTGAATAAATATTAATCTAAAATACACCCACATTCAAAAAATGCACACAAACTTAGATGGGAACCAAAAAGGGATATTAGGATGTTCATAGATTTAGACAGCCAATTTTACAAGGACAGGCTGGAGGAGCTTTTCTTGTTTCAGCTGTCAAAACAAAGAAATAGAGGAGGGAAAGATGAGACTGCTGTCATAACCCCAGCAAATCTGCTGTGCTCCTTGAATCACAACTACTGCGGGGGTAAAATTAATCTGTGTGCAAAGGAGACTCACCCATACTGGTGTCAATGCACCACTGGAGGGGTTGGGTTGTTTTTCTCTCTATTCTGTCACCTATTTCAATTCACAGTAATCATTAACATCTTTTAAAAAAGGAAATTACAAACCACTGATAAAAGTGGGCTGGATATTAGAAGACAATTCCAATTTAAAAAAGGAAAAAGAACAATTGTGAGGTCAAGAAATGCTTCTATTCACAGAATAAAATGATTTGCTAAAACAGAAAGATTTTTTAAAGCCTACAGAGTGATGTCATTGTCTGCTGCCATTGGTCAAAGTTTATAGGTAGCATAGGTAGCAATTGTTTTCAATTCTGAGTTGGTTTTCATAAATTAAAAACTTCTACCAGATACCATTAATTCAGCAGGAGACAATTTGGAGATCCATCTGTTCAGGGGCAGAATGTGAACTGTACAAGGTAAAAAGTTTACCTTGGCCTCTTTTTCCAACTTTAACACAGAAATTCCATACAACCAATTCCTACATGATCAGATTAGAAGACATGCTAATATTGGCCGCAGTTGTGGTTGGCGAGGCATTCCTTAATCTTCAGGTTCTTTGTCAGTGGTTTCTAACTCCCCCTAAATTACCTCCAATTTTTCTGAAAGCTCCAGCTTTCTGAAAGCTCCAAAGAGCAACCATGCAAAATATCTGCCCTACAAGCAGCACACTGAGCTGCTTATTTTCAGAAACGGTGTGTCGAAAGGGGCTAATATCAGAATTATTTATGAAGATTTTCATCTGTTTAAAAGTAAACTGAATGGAAAATGCCAAACCTGGCATAACAATATGTAGATGAATGTGTGACTCAGTAATTGGGTATTATCTCCACTATGCTGCAGCTTGCTCCCTTCACATTAAGATAAGCACTTGTGAATCAACACATATTCGGTCCATTAGAAAGATAATGGAGACAGCTCTTAAAGACACTAAACGGGATCCCTCTGCTTTAATATGAAGACCTGCTGACTATGCCAGCAAGGAGTAAGATACACAGCACTGGAAAGAGAAGGTGCAGACATGGTGGTGCAGACACTGCTTTTCCTCATCCTCCCCTTAGGCTGCTAAGGTCTGACAAAATGCAGGAGCTGCTTGGCTCTGGTTTTCTCTTCCCTATCCATTAAAACTCTCCAAAGGTTTTCCCAAGAACTCACTTCCTTTTACCTGCAAATCTCTCCCAATAGTTTTACTACAAAAGCCATGTTTCAAGATGTGATGCATATGAATGAACACTCACTTTAGGCCCAGGAAAAGATTTCTTCTTGTTAGGCCAAATGCTAAGGTATGAGGACTTATCAGGCACGAGGCTATATAAGGTCAACAGCTCCTTCTTCTGCCTTTTGCAACACCACAGTTACGTAGGTCCTTACAATGTATGACCACAACATTATGCAATTAGAGAAAGATTCTACAGACGTGGCAATATCTAAGACTTTGTCATTCGATCCCTGTTGGCAGAAGAAACATACAAGAATTCTGCGACCTTCCCATGTAAGGGATAGGATAGATGGGTATAAAAAGGAGTTGAGGCCCTAGGGATTGGTCAGGAAGCCCACGTGCTGAATTCCTAGCAAAGCAACAGCAAGATGCACCACTGGGAGAGAAAGGAGAAAGCAACATGTGCAGAATTAATAAAAGTTGTGGCACGTCTTTTAAATCTGTTCCTGTGACAATCCTTCAAATGGCCGTACTCCAGACTCTTAAGACTCTGGCAAGTGTAAATTAATCAGCTGGTTTTTGTTTTGTTTTGTTTTCCTCTACCTCAGTCTACCCCTCTGTAAAAAAACAGCCTGCAGAATAACTCTCTGCCCATGGCAGGACCTACAAAAAGTCTATAAATCTTTTTAAGGCCTCGATACAAGAGAGACTGCAGAGCAACACAGATGAGGGACAAATGGAGGCCCAAGCAACTGCGTCCTGCTCTGAGCAACCCTGAATTGGGGATGTCTGCAAACAGATGCAGAACAGACGCATTTATTTCTATATGACATGCTCAGTAGGGAAAGTGTTTCCTAGAGTTTACACTTTTGAGTCAGACTAATAAAGATATGTCTCAGGGTCGAGAAATTTAATTATGATTCATCTATGACCCAGGGACATTACTGCTTTCTTCAGCTGTGTTTTGAATAAGAGAAGGGATCCATGCAGCGTGCAGCATTCAATACCCACGGGGCCAGGTCCTTGGCACTGGTCAAGAAGCACACAGCGCTCCTCAGGAAATGATTTATGCAAGTGTCTCGAGGCTCCCCTTTGCAGGCTGCACTTCTGCACGTGTGCATTCCTACAGTGCCTACAGACTGACTCTCTTCAGGCACAAACCGCTAAAGCGCGGCAGAGTCATCCTCCCACTTGCAAATTCAATCCCCCTTTCCCCTGGTAAACAAGCAGAAAGTGAAAGGCCGAAGAGCCGTAGATGTTCAAGCCCTACAGACATCCCACACAAAGAGACAAAAGCTCTGCCCAGGAGTTCACCCACTGTGTTAGCATCACAATCACAACTAGACCCCAGGAAACAGCCTGCTGCATATCCAGAGAGCACCCAACCTCCCTCGCACCCAGGGCTGTCCCAGCAACCAGGAGCCAGAAGGGCAACAGAAGGGCCAACCAAACCGAGAGCTGTTTGAACAAAACTGTCCTGCTGTACAGGAAACACTTATTGATCCTCCCACATTAAAATGTTTTTGTTTCATGAATCAAAAAGTGGCAAGATGATTAACAGTTTACATAGGCTTGTCAAGAACTAATTATGTCAAATCAACCTAATCTCCTTATACACCAGATAACAAAACTGCTGGCAGGAGGAAAATAAGTAGATGCCATAAATCTTAACTTCAATAAGTCTGTTCATACTGTTTCACATGACATGTGTATTAGCAAACTAGCTAATGTGTATTATATGTGTATTAGCAAAACAATACACGAGTTCAAACTATTTGGAAAACCAGACTGCAAAATATGCATGCCAAAATTCAAAGAGGTGTCAAGAGAAATAATACCGGATTTTGTCCTCAGTAGAACAATAATTATTTTCATTATTGAATTAGATGGTGAAATGCGAATGTTTTTCATGTCAACAGGCCACATTCAACCAGCTGGACCATTATCGCATAGGAGACCAGGCTTAGAATTCAAAACTGTCTTAAACAGGAGAAAGAGTCCAGCAAATAAAACCCTGTTATTTGTTGAGAACAGCAGCATGAGAGTGCCCCGAGCACGGATCATGATCACCCAAAACCACAGGCTCATCTTTATTCTACCAGGGACATTTGGGAAGGACTTAACAGTGTCTTCAAGTAGTTAAAGCTTAGTGCCCGAGCAAAGGGGGAAAAAAGAAAAAAAAAAAAAAAGAAAAGAAAAAAAAAACTGTTTTCCACCCTCCTAGCAGATGTGGCAAGGAGTAACGAGATGAAGCTGCAGCGTGGAAGATTTAGGTAAGGTACTAAGGAAAACAAACAAACAACAACCCACCACCTTCAATCTTCAATGCAAGGGACATTGTAAGAATGATAGCTAAGATTACAGATGTTCCATTTCTGGAGCTCTTAAAATTGGACAAATGCTCATCAATCTGCATTTTCAAAATCACTTACAGGAAAACACTTAAATCCATTTAAGGAAATACTTTAATCACAAAAATTAGTATGGGTTGGTACTAGCAATTAGCCAAAAAGCAGAAGGACATGAACTCACGGCATGGATCTGATGTCATTGTTCTTATTGGTATTGGTAATACCAATTTAGCCAAATCATAGGTGTTTTATATACAAATTGGACAGACTTCTCCACTATTTTTTTTCTTGTTATGAAAATACAGTTAGTTCTGTTTCATGTAGCAGCACCACTTAGTTATTTGTACAACGGAGGAGTTTGCATAAAACTGCAGGAGTCTCTTTCTAAACATGTTATTCAGCTGCAAGCTGTCTAAACAACATCCAGGGCTCTGATTTAAACACGAATCTACAAAAAAAGAAGTTTTCCCTTCCAACTTTTTCTTCTATTTAAAAGACACTGACAGTACTTGGAAACTTAAGGTCTAAGTATTCTCGATACTCATTTTTGGGAACATTAAAAAAAGCCTTAAAGCCAGCATTCTTTGTGTACTCTTTCATGCCTTTTTTCAGTTCTAGGCTCGCGTAAGGTGAGCTACATATGCACAGGGTCTTGCACATACTTACAGGGTCTCAAAACATGTATTTATCATCTACAAACAAGCAAAATTTACAAAGTAAAGCAAAAGCCCCAAATAACAAGCAAACAACAACAAACAGAAACCAGAGATTGTGTGTGGAGGAAAAGTAAAAGTGCTCTGGCGGACAGCCAATAACTCCTCTAAACAGTTACTTTGGGGGGAAAAAAGAAGAAAGAGTGAATACCTGGGTTACAATTCCTGGCAAATTTCCCTCTTTAAGATTGACACAACATGTAAATAGACCTATCTACCCATCTCCAAGCAGATGCCACTACCTCACTCAAGGCAAAAAACGATCTCCTTTGGGCAGGATCGGTTTTCAGATTGAGATTTTATATATGTAGCTTTAGAACTGTCTCTCAGCCTGCCTGTTCCTACATTTTCTTGACTGCAACTTCTACCTTCTTTGCAAGTTTAGCTTCTCCCAGGCAGTTTAAGCTCACTAAGAAAGCTATAATTAACAAACAGGATTCTAAATCTTCCCAAATAGGCTAAAAACTGCTTTTGCAATGACCGCTCAGCATCAGTAAATAATCACAGCACAATTATCAGCTTTTCTCACTCCTTTGTATAAAGACTGTTCGTGTAGCAGGCACGACCTCTTTCTTGTTGATAACACTTTCTAGTCATTCACTTCTAGATGAGAGCTGAAAACTACCCACTATTTCATCATCTACAGCTTACTTCACAAGGTTCCAAACTGAAAAGAGATGGAGTGGGGAAAAAAGAGAGCAAAGGAAGGAGATACAGATGAATTTAGTGTTACATGGATGGCAGTATTACCAAGGGGGGAGAAAAACAAAACGAACAACAAAAAACCACCATCCACTTCTCTACAGCATATTCTTTCCTTCCGCCCCCTCCTTTTTCTTTCCTTTTTTTTTTTTTTTTTTTTTTTGCACACCAAGGAGAAAGGACCTTTGAAAACCAGAAAATTTCCACAAACCATTACCAGACATAAGTTCACAGAAATAGCAGCTAATAAAAATATGTTCAATATACCATTTAGTTCAAGGCAAGGAACGACCAGAAACCATCATGATTAAAGTTTTGTGTATAGTACTTTGAAAGTAAAATTCTATGTCCCCTGAAAAAAAAAAATAAATAAAAAAACCCACAATGTAACTCCCTAAAAAATCAATGGCAAAGCTTGTGTGGACTTTCCTGGTGCAGGGCACCACAGCACGCCCCACAGAATTTACTACAAACATTCTTCACTTTTGAAAAATCCTCCTGTAGCTGAGACAACTGACCACACAATTCTTCAACTTCAGAAGTCCCCTTGTACATTGAAAAGCACAGTGATGTGCATGTTGGAGTGGTGCTCGTTACAGATTCTGAAAGCCTCATTTACAAGCAAGAGTCTGTCTGCAGGAAAGGTACATTTAAGACAAAGCTGTGATCTGTACCTAAAACTAAGAACTAAACATTTTCCAACAAAGCAGATTTTATTAAGGCATGCCTGTTTACACCGAAAGGCCACCATATTTTCTAGTAAAAGGTATTTGTAAAACCTCTTGAGGTACCAATTGTACAGAAGGGAATTCAGTTAATGTCAGAAGCTTTAGAGGAAAAGTATCTGTGGCAATTGTGGTTTACAGTGTTAACCCTTAATCCTTACTCTTTGATACCACCTAATGCGTGCAACATTGCAGTGAAACACTGACAATACCAAAACTAACATTCATTTACAACAAAAAAGCTTAATAATGGATGTGAACTAACAGCACATTAATAAGTCCCTCACACAATGGCCATCCCCCTAAAACCATGTAATAGGAAAAATGTAAATATCACTCTATTACTATATTACTCTTTGTCTGTGTACTATTTACTACTCAAAAATTATCTGAAACAGTTTCAAGACAAAGTTTTTGCAACTGTAACACTTGGCAAGCCCAATCTGCTTGAAAATAAGAAAGGGCTGGTCAAGTGCAATGCCCCCGAGAATGGGGAGGATTCTTTTCTGCCACCAAGAGCCAGCAAAGCACAATGTCACCTCAGCAATTATTTTAAAAAGCCCACATTGGTATTAATAAAAAGTCAAGATAACTTCTGAAGGGAACTCTGTAAAGAAGCAAACATTGGTGAAGTATTTTTAATTACTGATTAGTGAAAAATCAGTTTTCCTGAAGGTCATTCTTAGAAAATTACCTCTAAAATTATAAATTTATGAAAGTACTATGTTTGAAGGAATGTGGTAGTACATTAAATAAAATAGTACATGTAGAACATTTAAAAATAGAAATTGAATGAATTAAGAAAGAACTATCACGTATAAAAACTGAAAATGAAACTAGAGATGAGCTGAAAGCTATGAACTATATGAGGTATATGCTCATAATCTCAGAGAATATTGGGGGGAAAAATGCAGCTAGAATTGTCCCAATTAAAGAGACACCTGCTTCTGCCCAGTTGCATAGCCAATTCAAATTGGAGGAAAAAATAAATATAACAAGAAACACATGAGACAGAAAGAGAAAAGTTTGTGAAATTCCTTTACTGCCCTTTTCCCAAATTCCAGTTCATTAAGCTCAGTAAGTTTTAAACTACTTCTTACCAAAAGGATAGTACTCATTTCTTTATCCAGGTAGGATAAAGTGTGTCCAACAAAAAGGCACTTCTGCTTTATTTTCTAAACCCAGATCAATACTGTTAAGTATTACATCAACTTCAGTCACCTAAATAACTATCACACAAATTCCACAGATGGAATTTGTTCTCACGAGTGCACAGGAACACATACACAGGGTGGATACACAGCAGTGGCTTATTTACTGTTAGATACCACACAGGAATTGATTTGGTGAATCTAGTGATGGTATAGATACATTAAAAAGAACTCCTTAATCTCAAAAAATAAATTGTCTTTTAAGCAAAGTTTCAGCACTAAAATATAATAGTCACCCGGAGCAATACGTAAAATCTTGACCAGTTCCTGTAGAAGTGGATAAACACCCACTACTTTAAACTCATCTGAAAGCAAACTAATTCTGCAAGATTTGTAGTATTTTCAGATGCACAACACCCGCACTATCATCTACCTGCCACGCAGCTTGACACGAGCTTTTCCACACACACAACTTATTCATGACAAATGGCATCACACATCATCTAATTGAAAAATACCTCAAATTAAGTACTAAGCAGTGCTATTGAAAGAGAGTAAAGAGCATGGAGGCCACTTCCCTGGGAGCTTGGGAACAGTCACGGCTCTGCTCATTTCCATTGCTACCCTCTGGGCATTCAAGACAGTTCCCTTCTTTCCTCCATACCACACTTGCCTGCCTTTCTTTTAGGAATGAAATCCTTTGCCCAAGCAATGATTGCACGGGAACTCCTGAATTCCAAACACTACTGGAAGGGAATAGAGTGTTTCTCAATAACGCTTCAAAACATTGGATTTTTAGACAACAAATACATGCAATGAAGTTGCCTTCTTTTCAGAGGAACTTTGCCATAACCTTTTCTAGGGATACTGATGTTGTTTCTTAAAGAGATACAAAATAATTGACTACATGTGCCTTGTTCTTTCAGTTTGTGTCATGTTATTGTATTGGAAAGGTCACACTTGCATTTTACAACTGCTAGTCACTAACTGTATGGAGTTTCTTCTTACCATATGTAGTTTTCAGACCTGGAAAGACAACAACCAGGGTATTCTTTTCAGGCTTCCTCTTGTACCAGTTTCCTTCACAAACACAAGAGCTTTTTTTTTTTTTTTTTTAAACAAAAAAACATATCACTGTATGAATATCAAATGAACATGAAAATCCTCCACCTAAAATATTCCCTTCCAAGCTTCCAAGCTTTCTTTAGAAGTTACAGCAAAAGCAGTCTTTTTCAGATCTCTTAGTTTCAGGCATATTTCCTCAACTTCAGGTTTTCCTCTTTTTTGAATGTTAACACCTTTGCATAATAATATAAACAGGACTTCTTGCTGGGTGGATTCTACAGTTCTCTTTACTAACCTTTGAGTTTCTTTGGTGTTGTTTTCAAACGAAACTTCCTTCTGAAAATTGTTCCAAGATGATGGAGAACACAGTCGCAGATGCTGAAACAGTCACCCATTCTTGGGTTAACATTTTTACATGAGGATCTGGCATGTGAAAATCTACAAGAGCTTCTTAAGGACAAATCAGCTCTAGGTGGTCACTGATTCTGGTACTTCCCATTCACTAGCTATAGGTGGTCACTGATTCTGGTACCTCCCATTCACTGGCTATGGGAAAACACTGATAAATGAACAACTAGATTAATTATGGGGAAAACTTAACTATGAGATATATTAAACAAATCAGAGATATATTCATGTAAGAATTATCAGTGCAGTATAAGACTAGCATTTATCAGTAGGATGGACAAATAAAAATCTGAAGAAAAACAATTTGCAACAGTAAAACAAGACATGACAAGAATAAACAATTCTGACAAGAATTCGGATATGTTGCAGTCATGTGGAATCATCACGGTGCTGTAATTAGAAACAAAAAAAGATCTGAAAAACATATTTCAGGATTTTTCTACTGGACTTGTAACTTTTGGCAACATTATAGCTTATCTTTTTTAGGATGACATTCGGTCTTGCTTCAAAAAGGCCAAAGGACCTTCACAGACACATTCTAGGGCTACATCCCTCTTTTCCTAGGCCTTCCATCTGACACGGAACTTGGGCTAGAGAGTCTTTTGATAACTACAAATTGCGGCAGGGTTTTAAGAGTGATTTTTTTTAGATGCCAATCTAGAGCTTCGGTTCTGTGAGACAAAGACTGAGGCTCAGCCACCCACGCTGGTGAACAGGAGGACAGCTGAGGGCACGGATGGCCAGACAGATAGAAGCAATGAGCCCACTCTCTGAAGGGGGAAAGAGAGCCTTTCCTCCCACCAGGGCAGGGTGGAGCAGAGACAGCCTAGGAATCTGGGATAGTGGGAGAGAGGGACAGACTAATGCAGGACTTGGCATGAGGAGGAATCAGGTGAGAAAAACAGTACAAAAGGAGTATTTTGTTGCCTCAGGTTCTCTCTTTCCACTGAACCTGATTATGTTTAACGTTCCTCAGCTTTGCTGGGGAAAAGAGAGGTTAAGGAGACTGGAAGTAACAAAATATGAGTTCTCAAGTAGGAAAGACTTTGTTCTTAGGGAAGATACAAGGTGCCTTAGGACAAACTTCAGGGAGATGGTTTAGGAGAAGCTGGGTAGACACAAGTAACAGTGTGATGGACCGAAGGATCTCCAGGATGGAAGAACAGGGAGCTCTGGAGCCCAAGGGCCAGGAGCTGCTACAGAACCCTCATTCCCAGGACAAGGATACATCTTCAACCACAAGCCAAGGGTACTGCTGCAGAGCTGGAACTTACTCCCAGACTTCCCCCAACACCCACCCACCCTTTTTTTTTTTCCATCCCCTCTATGGAATATTGACTTATTAGTTTTTTCACAGTTTGTACAGATTTTTGGCCTTCTTCACGGCAAAAATAGCCTAGCTCCAGTTTTCAGACACCAATATTCATAACGGTCTTTCCTCCTATTAAAATATCTCAGAGCATTATCCCTGTGAGGCTATGGTCAAGTTGCTATTTTAATACTGGGGGGAAAAAATAGTTTCCTTGGTCCCTTACCAAAATATTAAAATATGAGGGTCTTTTCAGGACTTTTAAGTGCATTTTGAAATCCCTCAAAACTTACAGTACAGTTTCTAAGGTACAGACATCAGAACCAGACTGCACTTTTCCACAATGCACTTTTCCATAAGCATCATACAGTGGTAACACCACATCCATATGCCAGACTGTGGACCATCAAAACCAAAGCAACTCTTACTGGGAAGGAAACAAAAGCAGCGCCACATATGGAGGACACACAGTTGTACGATCTATACCCGGAGCTCAGTCTTGCTGCCATTCCAACTGGCAATGGTGAAGTTTAGTGCTCTGAGGAGTCCCGGGTACTTTTTGCCTCCTGTGACTGTATTTATAGCTCTTTCCTTCTGTCACGCTGTTCTCGCCCCTCACCACGACAGCTGGCCAGGGTGTGCTTGTTGGACGATGTAAACATGAACACTTCAAGCCAAACACAGCATCAAATGAGATCACTGGTACCACCCCCACTGACTTCACTGGGAATGAGACCAATTTGGGTAGTGAAGCTTCGGCAAGGCACGTTCCACTAATCCACTAACAGTTTGAGAGAAGAGAGACGGGGTATCATTTAAAGGCTTTTATACTTGTGTTTCACTGACAAACCATTTTTGTTTTGCTAAGTCTTAAGGAAAAGTCATTTTGTTTTTCTAACTAAGGAACAAAAACAGGGGGCTCAATGACTCACAACACGCAGGGCTGAGCGAGTGGCAGTAGCAGGGAAGGGTCACACAATTCTCCGCTTCCTGTAGCGCAGCCATTCCTAAAATAACATGGCAGTGCTAAACATAGCACTACCGTATTCCTTTAATAAAACACTATTCCTGTAGTGTATACAAGCCACCACATTTGTCAAGATAAGCACATCAATAAAAGATGTCATATTAGCCTGTACAAAGGGATTGAACCAAAACACAAAGCAGAGAGTCTTATTCAGACTGACAAAGCAAGCAATTTAAAAGTTAAATTTTCCAGCCTTCCTTCTGCTCTCTCCTGGTTTGCAAGACTCTCAAACCAGAAAGTCATCTCTTGTGAGTGATATAACGGACACACTGCTAGACTGCAATAACGATGCTCCTGGCCCTTCAAACTCTTCTGCTGCACATTTCAAAAGTTCTGCGATACCTGTGGGTATGTTTCAGGTGCATGTATGCACATGGATGGCTACAGCTTATATATATGTACATAATTACATATGTTAGCAAATGGGGAGCCTTCATAATGAAATAGGCACACAGAATCACCAACAGAGGGGAAGGATGAGACACCCAGCCAACTAGATACCTCTGTGACTTCTTACAGAACTGCACACACATACACATCAACAAACAGCAAACCTAACTGTCATATATTTAAGCTACCATTTATTCTGCAATTGCTTTTCTGTTATAAGTAAAAGTTCATTCTCAATGACTATTCTGTAGTCCTTGTGATCCTGATGCTTCATATGCCTAAAACTTTTCATGATTTAGGCAAGTCATTCTATTTCTCATTTGAAATGAGCTATTATGGTATATAAAAGGCACTCCAACAGACATTGATATTGCCCACGTAGCAAAATGATTTAAAACAAGACAAGTAAATCCTGTCCACAGAAGTTACATTACTGGCTAGACTTTTCTTCCACTCAAATGGCGCTGCCCCTTTTGGTGTTCAGGACACAAAAATGTCTTCCTTTGTACCACACGTCTGACTAATTCATGTCCTTTAAGAGAAGAAAAACCCTTCATGAGACTACAGGCAGACAGGCATTTTTCTTTTGCTGAAGAACAGCAAGCTTACCTTTGCCTTCAAACTTAAAGCCACCAGCATGAAAGGCTCCTCTTTCAAACATAGCTGCTGCAGAAGCCTCCTGCTAAGCCTGACTCCCGCTGAGCTAAGAGCCATATGCTCCTTTCTCCCTTGGCCATCCCTCCATCACAATCAGACCCAAGTCAATACATGAGGGAACTTTACAGCACTGTAGAAAAGGAGGGAGAAGGCTGTGAAGTTGGTATTAGCCCTTCTTAAGGCTCCAGCTCTACTTGTCCTACTGGGATCTTCCTCCCCTCAGCGGGGCACCGAGAGGCAGTGAAACCCAGTAAGATTTACCTTCAACACCACTTAATATCTCAGAACAATTCAAATGTAAGTGTAAACAGGACAGCAACTGTATTAGTCACCTTGGCTAAGATTTTGTCTCACTGATCCGAACGGAAAAAGATTTTTTCCAAGCTTGATTTCTGTGAGTTTTATAAATTACCCTTTGAGTCAACTGTCCAATATACAAAGTACTAAGTTTTCTTTACTCTAAAAGAGAACAGAAGTCAAAGACAAATTCAGTAGTTTCATTTATAAAATACCTTTTCACTTGCTGAACATTGCCTGTAGCTTTGCTAATTTATTGCCATGAAAATATTGTTACTACTTAATGCACTAGTACTTTTGTCAATAGGCAGCTTTCCCCAAGGCATATTTGAGAACGCTCTGCTAATCAGAGTTGATGCAGTTATTTCGAAGCAGCCAGGTCTTTAGAGAAAGGTTCAGGTTTAATTCTAGTATGGGTGAGCATTGCCATTTGTATGAAGCACTGTATTTTTAATTCACTTAATGCACTCAATTCAATTCTGCAGTTATCTAAAGCACTATGTTAGCATCAGATTAAGTATGAAACAGTATGTTACAAAGCAATACAGTTGGCATCTTTACTTTTCTAAATTTATGTGAAATATTTGTCATTTTGTAATGGCAAGGATTATACTAAGGTTCTCTCATAAGCACAAGTGTCTGTTCTATGCCATCAGCACTGACCTTAAAAAAAACAACACGTGGCTGAGTGTCTAAACAGATTCAAGTGAATCTAATTTCCTACTTTCTACATCTGCTTGAACCCTTGAGCTTATGACCTCAAAAGCAGCTGAAATTTTAGTGTTTGTTTTCCAAGAATGCTGATAATCATAAACACCACAGTGAGTGAAGATGAGGTCATATACACATGGCACACTACAGTTTTATTCTCTGCAATAAGTATTGAAATCTATATCAGTATAATGTTATTGAGGTTGAGCAAATCATCTTAATTGGGGTGGGAGCTTGTAATGCCTCTGTATTTCCAGTGATTTTTAATATATTTGCAATTCTCTGTAGATGAAAAATTGAATAAAGTTCCTCAAGAATAGTTTAGGCCATTTATTTCAATTAGGAATAGTAATGAAATTCCAGGAAACTATAAAATGTCACTTAATCTATATTTGAGATAAATAGAATACTTAATTTCTCTTGACATGTTCCACAGTGAGGCACCCTTCTTGTTTTTATATATTGGCCAAAGTGGTGATTCCCAGCTTTGCATACTACAGTGACAATTAGTGACATTATTCTTGTCCAAACCCAGCACAGACATCATCTATTTTGCAATAAGGCCACCAGGATGAGAAGCGCATCTTTATGGCAGTAAAGGCTCCCCCTTCTCTGTTCCAGCTGAGTGAGAAGAGCGCTGAGCTCTCCCTCCTTCATGTGAAATGGGATCGGGGAGGGGCACACGCATGTGTGTGTTCATTTTTATTCCTTTCAGCCATCAGACACATCCCCCAGAATTTCTACATGACAGAAGATTACAAATACTATTTTTACACCAGACATAATTAATTTCCTAATTAGGGACAAACTTACAACCAGCAAGGAGAATTTGGTTTAAATGAGCTAGGTGTTTTCAGGCACACTTGACATAAGAAGCTCCTGCAAATCTTTGCCTGAAGTCATTCAAGTCCGTCACCTTTTAGATTCTTGAGTTTTCAAAGGTGATGAGTCAGAGACTACAGGCTTGAGGCTGAAGCAGAAATTTTGGGGTACTAAAGAAGAGAAAACGACTTTCATAGTGTTTGCCTCAGTTACAGCTAAAGACCTTGGGTTTATATTTGAAAACTATAAGAGATCCAGTTTGAGGAAGTGAGGTCTTGTTCTAATTCCCAAGGAAATAATCAAAATGGCTTGTGATAATTCCCTGTGTCTAAATCATCCACACAGATGGCTTGAATTCAAAGTTTGCACGTCTTTAAGAGATTTACCTTAAGCTGTGCTAAGTATATGTTACTTATTCCTTCTGACTGTAATCAAAAGGTTACATTTACCATACCAATACATTCCTGTCCTACTACCGCATCATTTCATCCTTCATCTTAAACACAGCTGCAATACTGAAAGGACAGCAAATAATATTTTTTACATGTTGCCATCAACATTTAATATACCCATTTTGTAATTTTACAAGTCTATAACTCAGAAATTATAATAAAACAATAATAAACAAGACAAAAAAGCATCATTTGCAGTTCTCAGGGACATTTTCAAATAAAAGTCCTAAATTGTCTGAGAACAATATAAATTAATGTACTAAGTAAAAAACACTTTAGAAAAAAATAAAATGCATTTATATATACACATCCTTACGCACACATGCACACACACAAACATGCTTCTCTAGAATACATTACATCCACAGATATTAAAAGACTCCAAATGAAAAAAGGAAAAAAATTGTAGTCTTCATGTAAACCATGGAAAGAAGAGGTGGAAGGTTACTTGGCAGATCAGCAGAAAAGCTATAGATGGATGGTAGGTAGTTCTGCATTTCCTGCCCTACTCCAGAATATCCACAGGACCACCAGGAGATGGATAAGTCTCTTGATCATTGCATACATGACAAATTCTGAATTGATTCTTTAATTCTATATGTAGTAGAGAATTAATCCAGTTTCCTCTGACACATGGAACACTGCACATTCTATATAAAAAGTATAAAAAGTTATGGTCAAAAATTTCCAAAGGTTTTATATAGAGGTATGTTATAATATTGTTCTTTCACAAATGAAAGAATACAGAATTTCATTTTTCTTACTCTAAACGGCCAGTGAATAATGCACAGCGACGTGATCACTTGCTATTCCCTTTGAGCCATTCTGGAAATGGATTGCTACGGTGGGTGGCAGGCAGAATGACACATGTTGAGCAACACGCACTCAAATCCTGCCAGCTTTCGTGTTTCTTATAACATACGATGATGTAAAGTGACTCATAGAGCAGAGTTGGAAAAAAAATCTATCATAGTTAAAAAAAGTGATGTCATATATATATATCATCCATTGTATATCATCCAAAATAAACACATTGACAACAAGCCGAATAAAATTAGTAAATTTGGTTCCTCTCCCTATCTCAACATACTGCATATAGAATCAAACCCATTAAAGTAGAATGACACTTTCTGTGCAGGATGAGCCTGTCTTAACAGTTAACAGGTACTATTATCAGACCCATCCATTTTAAATAAGGTGAGCTAAAGAAGAAATCAATATTCAAGATTTTGATTTTCTTGATGTCATATGATGGCACCTCAGAAGCTTTAAAACCCTATAGAAGACAAAATGATCCACTTGGTAAGATGGAATTCGTGACTGTAACACCTCTATTTACAAACTTTAAAGAAGTGAAATTTCTCTACAGAAGCAGGTGTGCTGCAACTACATCGGTAAGCAAGAACTTTTATATGAGTTTGTTAACATTAGGCAAGTATAGGTAATTTAGGAGGACAACAGTAACTTAAGTGAGCTATCACTTTAAGGGGAGGGAGAAAGCCCTCCTAAACAATACAGTTAAGTTCAGGAAGATGCTGTGTTCAGACTAGACATATGCACTCATGGATGTTCTGTTAGATTTGCCTACAGTGCTATCAGATTTGAAACACTGTCCCCAATAATGTTGTCAGCCTGCTCTTTCAAAAAAGAAAAAAAAAAAGAAAATAGGTATCTCAAACCAGTCAACCGTATTGTACTTGAAAAATGACTATCTTCTTTCACCAAACGTTAGAATAGTAACCGTGAAATTTGCTGTCCTATCAGTCTTACTATGCATACTTGCACATAGTTGCTCAAGCTGAATTTCACCCGTTATGCCCATATCCAGCTCTCTGCTGCAGATAATTAAATCTGATTTAATTCTTCACAATTATTACAAAGTCAGACCTTCTCTATTGCCTTGCTTTAGTATCATCTAGAAGCTGCTCAAAAGTAGTAGTCACAATTTAAAGGACATGTGCAACTGCTCATTCTGAAAAAATCTGACTTCAGAGAATTAAAAATAACAAAAACAACAAAAAAAACTAAACCAAAATTACCAGTTTATGTGATCAAACACCTCTGAAGTACTTCACGCTGAACTCCGAAGCAAACATACATAACACCACGGTTTGCGGTTTCTTCCGCAAACCATTCTCTAATCCATGGCACTGCCCATTTAATTCTGCAGTTTCATTTATTCTACTTATCATGATTTCAGCAGGAAACCTCCTCAAAGCTTTAGACAAAACAATTGCTATCTTGCAGATCACATTACTCCTTTAACCTTTTCAAAGGATAAGAATTAGGTAAATGTTGAGGTTTCCTCAAGCTGCAATATACTCTTCCAAGACCTGCACTTTCCTGGCCTTTCCACAAAACGTGCCTTGGATATAGACTGACCCGCATCTGGAGCGCCTGATGAATTGCCTTGACATTCACCAGTCAGTGTCGGCCGCCAGTAAATAAACACCAACAACAGCAGGAGTTGTTCCCCTGGCCACATTACGCTTGCTCCCTAAGATACTTCATCCACAGCAACTTGCACTGAGAGACTGAGTTTAACAGAAGGAGAGAGAGGTTATCGCTAACACAACAGAAAACTTTTGGAGAAAGAGCATCCTTTTATCCCAATAGAGGTATCAAGTCCCAGACTGAACTGGCTTAACAGAACTAGTTAGAGAAAAATAAATAAAAAGAACAGAAAGGCGGCACACCCCACATGCCCGCATCAGGCCGTGAAGTGGCAGTGGATCCAACCCTCTCTGGTCCCTCTCCACACAAGGCTGGATCTCAAGACAGGTCACACTTCCCTCTGAATACACTATAGTCACAACCACGTGCAGCCGGCACAGGGCCACATCCTGGCTGGATCCCCTCACCTCCAGGCAGAGGCCACCATGGCTTTGTACCTGTGCTAGGGCTTGCGCACCCACCACGGCTGCTGCCACCTCCCAGGACAACGGCTACACACAGGAGCAACGGCCACACCTGGGAGCAATGGCCCTTGCCTGGCTGAATGGCTGCACCTGGGGGCGAGAGCTGCACCTGTCCCAATGGTCACACCCGGGGATAACGGTCCCTCCCCAGCCCAACGGTCACACCTAGGGGCAAAGGCTACACTTGAGGGCAATGTCCCCTGGCCGGCCCAACGGCTACACCTGGCGACAACGGCTACACCTGGGGGACAACGGCCCCTCCCCAGCCCAACGGTCACACCTGGGGGGCAACAGTCACACCTGGGGGCAACGTCCCCTGACCGGCCCAACAGCTACACCCGGCGGCAACAGCCCCTCCCCGCTTCAATGGCTACACCTGGAGGCAACAGCCCCTCGCCGGCCCAACGGTCACACCTGGAGGCAACAGCCCCTCCCCGGTCCAACGGTCACACCTGGAGGCAACAGCCCCTCGCCGGCCCAACGGTCACACCTGGAGGCAATGGCTACACCGGGGGCAACGGTCCCCCCCCCGGCCCAACGGTCACACCCGGGGGCAACGGCCCCTCCCCAGCCCAACGGTCACACGTGGAGGTAACGGCCCCCGCCGGCCCAACGGCCCCCGGCCGCGCCGGGGCGGGCTGGAGGGCGCTCCTACCTTGTTGGAGTAGGGCGGCTTGCTCAGGTCGATGCCGTCGCGGACCAGCTTGTCCCGGATCATGATCTTCAGCTTCAGCTTGGGGTAGGCGAGCAGCCCCCCGGCGCGGTGCGCGGGCGGGCGGCGGGCGCAGCGCCCCGCGGCGGGCGGCGGCACCGGCTCCAGGGTGAAGTAGAGCCCGGCCGCCGTCTCGTCGGCCTCCTTGAGGCGCCGCACGGCCTCGTGGATGCGGCGCCGGTGCTGGGGCACGGCCACGCCGATAGCGTCCAGGTCCGGCTCGCCGATCTGCTTGCACACCTCCAGGTCATCGTAGCCGTTGTCCACGAAGGACTCGGCGTACTGGGAGAGCTGCAGCGTCCGCAGCCACTCGTACACGATGTTGGTGCACATGCTGGCTCCGCGGCAAGGACGGCGGCAAGTTTGGGAGCCGGAGCCAGCCTCCCGCTTTGCGCTCCTTGCCGCCGACGGAAATAAAATCACCCAGTAAAAAAACTGCGATGCAACTCGGAGCACTCAAAAGCGAGCACAAGAAAGCATCCCCCAGAAAAAAAAGAGAGAAAAAAAAAAAAAAGGAAAAAAGGGAAAAAAAGAAACAGTAATCCTTAAAGCGGCATCAGCAGGGCATCGCAAGCGCTGCTGAGCAAAACCCGCCTGTTTATCTCTCCTCTTGCGCCTCTCCTACCGAGCACAGCCGCGTTCTGACACTGGAGAAGGGAGAAGAGGGCTGGAGGAGAGGGCGCATCCCCTAAAATCCCAAGTCACAGCTGCGCGACATCCACCCACTTTCTCTGGAAGTAATTGGCAGTCGCTTTTTTTTTTTTTTTTTTTTTTTCCTCCCCCTCTTCCTTCCAACGTTAGTTTCTCTTTCTGCGGGCGTCTCACCTTCCTGTGCTGTGTGGCACGGTGGGTCCGCTCCCAAGTGTTGCTCCCTTAGCACATCCCGGGGGCAGCGAGCTCCTTCCCCGTGTCCCTCCCGCCAGTGGCGGCCGCACCTTTCGCATTAGGCGGAAAAAAAAAAAAGGAAAAAAACAGATATCCCACTCAGTTTTCCGAGTTACTTTCCCAGTCCCCCTTCACCTGCGGCAGGAGGAGGGCTGAGGCGCTTCGGCGGCAGCCGGCGCGGCCGCTGGCCGCTGCGCAGCCCCGCCGGCGGCGGGAGGTGACGGCGAGGGGCTCCGGCGCCGCACGGGGGCACGGGGCGCTCAGCGCATCCTCCTCCGGCGGCGGCGGCAGTTGGTGCGCGCTGGATGCGCCGCCGCTCCCGCCGCCTCCTGCCCTGCTGCCCCCAGCGGCGGCGCGTCCCCCTCGCGGGTCCTCCTTCCTGCCCCAGCGCCGGGGCATCCGGCGCGTTTCCTGCCGCTGCCGCCGGCCGCTCCGCTCCGCGCCGCTGCGCCCGCTCCTCCTCCGCGCCCCCCCGCCCGGCTGCCACCACTTCCCGCTCGCCCCGCCGCTCCTCCAACTTTGGCGCTCGCAGCCAGCCCGACCGGGGCCGCCCGCACGCCCTGCCCTGCCCTGCCCGTGCCGGGCGGGCGGAGCGCGGCGGCCGCGCGCCGGGCAGCTGCCCCGCGGCTGCTCCCCGGGGAGCTGCTCCTCGGAGCAGCGCGGCCCGCGGGCTCTGCCCGGAGCCGCCGCTCAGCCCGGGCGGCCGCTCGCCCCACGACAGGGACACCGGGAGCCCCAGCGCAGGAGCGGGGCTCCTGCGGGCTGGCGGCCGCTCGCCCCGAGCCTCCGGGCGAGCCGGGCTCCGCGGCGCCCTCGGCCCTCAACGCTGGGGTCGCGGCGCCCTCGCAAGGCGGCCGCGGTAAACGCGGCCCGACCGCCTCTCCCCACTGCCCCGTTACACTTCAACGTAAACGCGTCGGCTCCTGCTTTCTCGGTGAACCGCCTCCTTCCCGGCAGGTGCCCCAGCCCCGGTGCGAAGAGCCGCCGGTGGCGGCATTTGCAGCCAGCCCGGCTGCCCCTGGCCCCGAGCAGGGCACGGCGGACAGGGTGTCTTGCTCCCGCAAAACTGTGAGGTGCCCCACAGGTATCAAAATGCCATTAGGTACCTCCGACAGGCTTTGTAGGGAACCGTGTCAGCAGCCAGGCCCGCATTTGTGTCCCACGCTTCAGAGCAGTTTGTGGCTTATTTAGCATAGCAGCCTTCCCGTGAAAGGCATCGCCCTGCAAGGTGTTTGAAAAGCCAGATTCTTTCAAGAGGTTAAAATGCATCCTCTGGGTAGGAAATATATAGATCAATGTCTTGAAAGAGGAGAGGGAAGGAGCAAAATTTTATTCCTTTTAAAACCTTCCTCCATCTCTCTTCTCCTCCGGTATATCTTATTTTCTTTCCAGACCACATAATATTTCAAACCCTCCTCTCAGCACCGAGAAGGAGATTGAAGCAGCAATTATCTTCCTTTCACAGACCTGGTGAAAGACTGACAAGGCCACAGAAATTAGCAAGGAGGCTCTGTGAATTGCAGCTGCAATTAATGGTGCGGGAGAGAGGGAAAACTGCCTGGTAAAGCCTGGCTTATTGACAGTGCATGCAGAATTACACATTATTTTTACGTATGGATTTTAGAAGGGTTTTGGAAGGCTTTTAAGGTATTGTAAATGTCATGGTGCAGATGTATCTCCTGCCTATAGAGGGTGGGATTGTTAGCTCCTCACAGGACTGGAGGAGGAGAACTTGGTACCCCTTGGGGGTGTCGAGCTTGTCAGCAGGCTACAGCGCTCTGAAAATTTCTCTGCTTGTGTCTGGCCTTGAGTTCACACTGTTCACCTCTAAACATTAGTATAACAGAGTTTTATGTGACTTACTTTGAAATTAAAAACTAAACAATTATCTCCACCTTTAGCAAGGGCAGTAAGGAGGATCCGAGGAACTACAGCCTTAGCTGAGCTCCTGGGAAAGCCTTGGAGTGAGCTCAGTCTCCATGGAAGCCGTTTTAAGTCACAGGAAGGACTAGAAGGCGACAAGGAGCAGCCAGCATGAATTTATAGCAGGCAGAGCACATCTGACAAACCTGTCTGACCTCTGGGATGAAATGACTGGCTTAGGATGCAGGTGAAACGGCTGATGACTTGACGTTCAGCGAGGCCCTGGACCTAGAGGATTCCGTTTCCTAGAGGATCTCTAGATACATACACCAAGCTGGGAGGAGCAGTCAGCATGCTGTGGGGCACGGACTGCCCTTTGTGGGGATCTCAGCACCCTAGGGGCACAAGCTGACGTGACAGGAAGCCTGTGAGTTTGGTAAAGGTGCAGTCCGTGAGGTGCTCCGTGCTTGTCTGGCTTCCCAGCCTCTTTCCCAGGTGTCCCCAGAGGGTGCTGGTGGGTGGCGGGGCAGTGCAGCACGGCGTGATGGAAGTTTACAGCTCAGGTCACGGGTGGTGGCTGAGAGGCCTTTACTGCTCTAAGAGGGTTTTCTTACAGATGTAAGGAAAAGTCCTGGTGTGTGCGTAAGGTTGCCAGGAAATGGGTGGGATGTCTTGACCTAGGAGCTTAGAATTGCCTATGGAGCAATTGTTCAGATACAGCCCCTAAACACACGAGGTCTACCCACGAGGTAAAAGAGATTTCGGATTTTAGCTACTGAAAAAGATGATAAAGAGCAAGGACATCTCAAATTCAGCAACAGCAGTACTAAAGAGCTGCCTTGTCCTTAGGAATGTATCTTTGTTATGGTTATTGTCATTGAGCTTTTGCTCTACTTTATTAATAGGTAAAGAAACAGCGGAAAGAAGATGCAGTCTAACTAGAAAAAGGAAAATCCGTCTCTGGCAGGCAGCATTACACAGGTGGATAAAATCGGCACTCCTTCCTGCTTATTATCTCTTGGAATGATGTGCTCTGTGCTTTGAGAGGGCAACAACACAACCTAGAGATGGAGATGCCATCTCCGTGGACAGCTATGATCAGAAGGATGAGTGGCTGGAGTGCTGCAGGGAGTGGAACTGAGATCCTTACTGGGCTTCTGTCTGGAGAGGGAAGAAGAAGAAGGAACGTCATAGAAGCATGGAAGACCAGGAAACAGGCACATTTTGAGTGTTAGCAGCGAACTCAGTTTGTAAACTTCTGTTTTTTTTTTTTTTTGTTTTGTTTTCTTGAATGCCAAATTCAAAATTGGAATGTGCTTTCCAGTTGTGAGACACCATCTATTGTTTGTATTACATGAATAAAACTATTTAAATCAATGCCATTATCACTGTAAACAACTAGTACTTCCTATAGTTTTGTACATTGATTTCAGTAATATGAACTCTGTGTTACAGTCTACGTCTAGCTTCTACCTTATCTGTTCAGCACACTGTTTATTCTTGTGCTATATGCATATGCTAATTAAGATGTTTAGGTATTACGAAGGGGTAGAAGCTTTCCTGGAGTACCTCAGGTTTCTGCACATACGCTGGAAAGGCTGTGCCTTGTGAGACGAAGGACTGAAGCGTAAGCAATCCTAAGTGAAAGAAACACAAGGTAACAACTAGTACGGCTGAGAAAACAGCACGTAAATCTGTCTGTGAGTCCCAGGATAACCGGCAGAAAGGGACTATGAGGAGCTTAAAAAGTAAATGTGTTAGTGCCACATATCATGGCTTCTTTCATTTAATAGCCCACCCAGCATGGGAATTATCTTCCTCTTTCCTAGAATTAGCTACGTCTGTGCACAGACTATGCAGTGGTCTGTTGGCCCTGATCTTGCCACCCACTTTGAAATAAAACTGAGATTTCTGGCAGGTTTTAGTTTGCCAGGGGACATTCATGTAACACAACATAAACATGATGGATAGAGTCAAAAAAGATACATCATAGTGATGACAGATTCACTTAGAAAATATGAAGGGTATTTTAACCGAAACACTGATTTAGATATTATTTAAAAGGAGGTACTTTATGTTTATTCTACCAAACTAACTACTAACTAGTGAACTACTAAATAAAACATTTAAATCCTGGAAATTCTGTTCTAAATTGTATATTGTTAACGTATTTGGTTATATATCAGGTCACATTATCTGACAATAAAGTATGATATATTTGCAAAACAATATTCATCCATTTTCCCTGTTGTGCATTTGTATATAATTATTTTTCTTGGCTGAGAGAAATAGAAATGTAGCTATGTACTAAATACTCCTAAATTACTCAACCCTAAATACAAAATGTATTCAAGAATCCATATAACTGTGGATGTTTTTGCTACCTTTATCAATACTTACATGATTTCTGACACAGTAAGAAAAGAATATGGGCATTTGCTCTGGATAGGTAATTTTTGCTTCATGGTTAGAGCCATATGCTTATATAAATCATGACTGAAGCAAAGCTAGACAAGAAAACAAACACTTAGGAGGGTAATATTATAGCTGGTTAATTTGAGGAAGACTGGAATTAGTAAGATGCAGTTAAGACATTTGTGGAGTTGCTCAGCTAGAAGAGGGAACTCAGATTCACATGCAGATAGGCACTTGTTAGTGCTGCAGTGGCAAATGCATTGAGTGGAAACTAGTAGTTCTGTACTATTAAATGTAAATGGGAGCAGCAGATCCCCACATGCTTTTCTTCTAGGTTTCCACTAGGAATGAAATTATATTTCAGTGTAGTAAATATTACACTGAAATGGATGTGAGCGCTCATTTACAATGGTAAATATTTACAGAATCAGAATATTCATTTAGGTGAATAGAGATATTTATACTTCTCTGTAAAATGTCACAAATATTTTACTGTACCTGGAGTACATTGGCAAATAGTCTGGAGGAAAGTAACGGGGATAGGAAAAGGCTTGAAAATACTCTCTTACCTAAGTCCTAAAGTTCGTATGGGCAAAGACTTCAGCATCTAGAGGAAGATTTGCTCCTGTAAACTCAACATAGAAATATAAGCTTATGTATAAAGTTGTATACTGGTTTGAAAATTAGTATATCAGCTCATATATTAGTATATATCAGTATATAGAATTAGTATATCAGGTCATATGAGTTTTACTAGCTCAAAGGAGCAGAACTGACTATTAAGCCTGCTGAATATTGCATTTCCTTCATAAAAAGTTCTGATGACCACTATTTTAAATGCTTTAATCATATATTACAGTACACTAAATTTAATACAAAAATGGGGACTCTAATAAGCATTGTCTACAGGACAAAAATTAACTACTCCTTCATTGAAGATTGGAAGAATTGAGTTTGGAAAGGACCTCTGGAAGTCATTTAGTCCCATATCCTGCTCAGAGAAGGCCTCTTTAAGGTCAGATCAGGTTTCCCATGGTCTTGCTCAATTAAGTTCTGAAAATTTTCCACGGAGCTCAATTAAGTTCTGAAAATTTTCCAAGGACAGAGATTCCCTGGCCTCTCTGGGCAACTTCTTCCAGTGCTGATCCACTCTCACTGTGAATACTTTTTCCCCCATCCAGTTTAAGGGACTGTGACCATTGCCTCTTGTCCTTCTGCTGAGTGCCTCTTGGAAGAGTTTGGCTCTGCTTTCTCTAAGACTCCCCCCTTAGATACTTAAAGTCTGTCATTTTGTTACCTTTCCTCTTCTCATCTTTAGGCCAAACAATCTTAAGATCTCTTAGACTCCTTTACTTTGTCCACAGGCAAAAAAATGTAGAAGGAGTTTGTCAAATACAAAGGGTTATGTAATCAAAAGCTCCATTTCAGAAAAAAAATAAAAGAGGGAAAAGGAGTCTGACAAGAACATTCCAATAAGGAATTTAATATGCAGTATTTAAATGTAAACACGTTATTGCTTACAAAAGCAAATTTATTGCATAGTACTTTTTATAAACAAAGCCAAATACAAGCTTTAAAATGTACAAAACATAATGCCTCCCTCAAATCTCCAAATTTACTTAATTCATCTATATAATAATGTTTACTGAAGCTATCAAACTGTGAATGTAAAAATATCTAACTATTAAAACATCCCTTTATTTCTATCATGGAATAATGTCTATCATGAAATAAAATAATTTTGTATTTGAGATTGTATTTGAAACATAGCAACGACTTTATTTACTATGGTGCTCTTGCTTCCTTTATGATATAAATTTGCAGGAATTAACCTAAGATCAAGTCTCTGATAACTATAAGATAAACTCACTGAACACCATAGAGCAGCAAATTTAGCAGATATGGAAATAAATAACTAAATCAAGGCTATTATTTTCCTCAGACCAAGATCTGTCACCATAATTTGGTCTAAAAATGTAGTCTCTTCCTCCTCAGTAATAGAATGAGAAGATATAAAAGCTAAATTTTCATGGAGTAGCTAATTCTCCTTTGTTCAGTCAGCTTCTAACAATGTTTTTTGCATGGCACTTCCAACACAGAATGCACTTTTCAGTGGGCAGAAATGCTATGTTCTTGTTCCTTAATGGCAAGAACTCTAAAATGGCTCTAAAAATTATCCTGCGACAAAATAAAAATATACTTTATCCCTAAAAATGTATGGTGACTGCTATTTTTCCAACTTCTGACACCTATTTACACAGAGAAAATGTTTTCTCTAAAATAATTCATAGTGGGTTTATCTTTACAGATTTTTAGCCTGACCAATTGTCAATATTATTGGCCTTGAGCCAGAAGATAATGCTGGTATTGCATGCGCAAATATGGATTTTACCTTTACTACAGCCATTTCACTTCACAAGGAGTACTGCTTAAGCACACAATTTATTACACATAAAAATTAAAAGATATTCTTTTTTTTTTTTTTTTTTTTTTAACGAGTAGTAGTGTTACTATTGCACTTACATGGTGGCAAGCCCTAGAAATACCAGCTGAGTGTCAGTGTTGCAGGTTGGAAACTAATGAATATTTCTGTCCTCACAGTTTACAGTCTAGCACTTCTGTGAGATATTGTCTTGGAATCATAATGAACAAAAAGCTGAAAGCTTTGCTCATTTGGACATTTGCTCTGAGCTTCTTTCTCATTTTCTTTACAAACCTCCACATATATCACTTCATCAAGAACAGCTCCTTCATCAGACACATGCACACACCATGAAACTGCAATCTCTGTGCAGCTTGTTTGTTTTTTTTGTCCAGTGAGAAATTGAATTTAGAGTGTATAGTTACTGCCTGAAATCACAGCCAGCGTTGTCATGTCTTAAACACTTTGTGAAAATTCATAAGCACCACAAGGTTACCAGAAAAAAAAAAAAATTTTAAAAAAAAAAAAAAAAAAAAAAAAAAAAAAAAAGGAAGAAATGGAAAAAAAGAAATGGAAGAAATAGGAAAAATGGACCATCGTTTCTATGTGGGCTGTGCAGCTTGCTCTAAGAGCTGTGTCACTAATTATTGGCTCAAATTATTGTGGGACACTGAGTGTCCGTAGAAAGGGGAAAACCTTCAACCCTTCAGAACTTATCCCGTCAGAGCCAAAAGGTTTCTCCAGTGCTCAAAGGTAGTACCCAACCTCAGGGAATATTAGTAGCCCCCGCCCCTGTCCATTCATTTGGGACCTCTGTGTGACCTTGCATCACCCCTTCATTTTACAGAAGGGCTGCCTTATGCCAGTCAGGTCCCAGTTTCTCCCATGCTTGTTTCTATTCGCCTCTCTTCAGCAGCTAGAGGCATCGAGGCAAAGGCCACTCTTGCAAGGTAGGTAGGGAACAACAGAGAGAGAGGAAGGAGAAAAGGAAGGAAGGAAGAGGAAGGGGGGAAAGAAGGAAGGGACGGTGAGGGGAGGAAAGAAGGAAATCATGAGATTTTCAAAATTATTCAGAAATAGGATTCTCTAAGTAAATATATAGCATTAAAAGTGTGGTGTAAAACTCTTTTATGTACATACCTGTTGACAGCAATTAGCTAGTTTTAGTACCCCCTGGCATATACTCTCTTCCCTTTGCTCTTTCTCTAGCTGTTCCTTTCACATATTGTTTCTCCGTTTCCGCCATCCCATCCAGTTTCCTACAGCTCTGCCTGCCTGCCTCATGGATCGTCTTTTCCGTCGTTTCCTGTTTCAACAGTACTTTCCCTTTTCCTTCACTAATTATCTGCTGAATATTACCCTTTTTGTTTTATTCTCTTCGTTTCCATTGATTTTTATCTTTCTTGTTTTTCTTTTTCTTTTTTTACTATACTCATATCTGATTACCCCCCACACACATTCACAGACACACACCAAAACAAAAATAATTGGTAAGTTGTAAAGCTTCCTTGTAGTGTTTGCCCTGTTCTTCTACTTACTCTTTGCTTAAGCATCTGCTGTCTAGACAGGATATTGAGCTAGGGGGACTTTCTGGTCTGAGTCAATATGACCAGTGCTATGTACGTTCTTAGTGAAGGAATAAAGCACTCTTCTTGCTTGCCCTTTCTTGTGCTCAGCTGCTATACCCGGTATAAGCACACACACAATTTTCTGGTGAGCACTTGAGACACAAGGCATAGAAACAGCAGCAGTGTAAAGTAGGAAGAAGCAAGAGTGAAGCAGGGAATATTCATTCTACTTCTTGAGGCTTGTCAAAAATAGACTCCTTTGCAGGATGGAGTCAATATCCATGTAGCCACCAGATAAAACTTTTCTCAACACCTCTGCAGGTTAGCAATTGTGATTTTTCTATTCCGGAACACATCAGCAGGACCTCTAGACATCAGAATGAAGGAGGAGGAAGATACAAAGCAATAGCTGGTGCAAGGGGCCACCGCCTGGCTGGAGCACTTCGGGTATTCTGTAATGGCTAAGGGTTTAGCTCCTTGCTTTGAACTAACATGCTCAGACTCTATAGAAGCTCCACCAAAAAATCAGAGATCTTCTGCTATGCCATTTCAAGACAAAGGCAATATAAATTGATTGGGATTATACAAAAGCTCCTCTCCAAATAATCAATGATTGAAAGGCTCAAATACTTTCTTGAATTCCCCTCAGACGGTCCCATTCTGGATGAGTAATGAGAAATTAATCATCCTGTCAGAATAAATGCCATGAGACCTTTTAGTCATGCTCGCCCCTTTCTCTCTAATAGATTTTTGCCCACTGTTCTACTAGGTCTCCCAAAAGACATTGATGCATCCCTGCTCCTGCATTTTGTGTGGTCTTTTTCCAGTTGGGACTCATTGCATGGTCCCTTGGCATATCCCGACTCAACCATGTGTCACGGGAGCCCTGCCCATCGCTCTCTCCTTACCTCAGCGGACCATTATATCACAGCACAGAAGCTGTCTTTTCATTAAGTCAGTGCTGATTCCAGTCGTCTTGCAGCTGATATCTAGTATCTTACTGGCACAAGTATTATCTTAGTGACACAGACAGTCAAGGCTGGTGCATCTATGTTTTTTTAACTATTTACATGTATAAGTAGCCTAACACAGTATTGGAAGAATTGACAAATAAAAGTTCTCACAATCATATGAACTCATTCACAGCACACATATCTACTAAAGATGATATAGCAGTCTATTTAGGAATACAAACGAGGAAGAGAGAAGCTGCATGTATTCTGTCCTTCTGGGACAATTTCTATTTGTTATAAAAGGGAATTCCAGCTTAAAAAAATAATCCCCCTGGAGTCTTTCTATAGATACAAAATCAGGATGAAGAGGTATATCTGAAGGGAACACATCCAATTTCATGTTTTTGATATAAGGTATTTTAATTCCTTTTTCAGTAACCACTATCTCATCAGCATTTTTTTTTTATCTTTACATTACTGAGTCTTAATTTCTCTGTATCATGCAGGAATTTTCCACTCATTCAGAAATTTTCATTTGAGTGAACTGTTATCAATTTTTCAGTAAGTATCACATTATATTTGAAGTGAATATGGGAAGACTACTGAAGGAAATTGGCCTTGGTTACAGAAAGACAGAAAGATACGTGGGTTAACCTCTGCACCCTTGGTGAAAGAAGGCAGGAGAAAAGAGGGAGCTATAAAGCAAGTAACTCTCAAATTTCTAAAATACCATATGTACAGATAATTGCTGCTTCTGCCTGGTAAACTTGGCTGTGTTGTTAGGAGGAACAGAATGAATGTTTTCTTCCCCTCCAGTGTGCTGTAAGCTTTTGTACCTCAGCTACTTCAGCTCAGTGCGAATTTCGAAAGTGATCTGTTCTGTATTTACAAAGGGGCTGCATATGTGAGACGATCTGAGCTGTAATACAGACTTTTATCTAGGTATGGTCTGAACATGGAGGTGAGACCAATTTTAAGGAAAGGCTATGTCTCCGTTTGGTGGGCCAAGGGCATTTCTGAGCTCCCAAGTGCCCATGTGCACTCTTAGCTGTGTCACAACCTCTTCCCAGAGCAAGATTTGGAGGCACATACCTGTTCATTGACTCATAGGGTAAGAACAACAGTCATACAGACTGGAAGAGAGCTACGCCTCATGCCAGCCAGGACCTTGATCTGGATGTTCAAGAGATCAAGACATGGATGTGTGCAATGGAGCACACCCACCTCTCCGTCTAGCTGAAACCTTTGGTCTCAGTCTTGCTAATGATTTGAGGCAGCCTATATCATGTTCTCATCCAGTATTATCAAATTTCATACTCTAATCTGGAAATAAAATCCAAGGTTTGTTTTAAATCCATTTAGAATATGCATAAATAAAAATAAATGAATTAGCTTAATTTGGGTCAGTCAGACATTAGGGCAGCTCATGTTTCATCCAAGCCCAATTAAAGATACAGACAGATGATGAATGCATCTTTATCTTTGGCTGGTCTTAACCTCCAAAAATCAGTATTGGTTTAAAGTGGTCAGATATGAATAATTCTTCAGATAGCTGTTGCCAGTAATTTCCTTTCTCCCTCTCGCTACATAATATAAAATCTATCTCATTTTTGTAGTGAGCCAGTCATTAAATTTAGGAGGCACTTGACATTCCTTATGTTTCTTTGCCAGGTATATAAGCTACTGTCATAGAAATCTCCTTTCTCTTTACCAAAAAGACCCACTTTTCTATTGTGGCAAAAAAGAAGAAGAAAAAGAAGAAATAAAAAAGCAATGAAATTTTCATCAGCTCCAATATGTACAAAATATTATGTGCTCAGTGCAGGTCTCAAATTTTGTTTTATAAGCTTACCAGGACTCCAAGGAATCAATACGTGAGTTCTTTTTTTTCTGACAAAAAGTCAGTCCTCTGTGGATGCTTTTAATCAAAGCCTTTTAAAGTCTTAAAGTTCTTTGACAAATGTTTCCTCCTCTGCTTACTGGTACGCTGAGCTATGCATGTGTCTGCTGTAATTTTAGGATGGCTCCACTGCACCTTTGCTGAAGGCAAGTGTGAGTGAGAGAGATGCCAAAGATCAACTTTGTGAGTTGGATAAGAGATATAAGATGGTGGGTCCCATCAATGAGATGAAAGCAGACTATAGAAGTGAAACATTTATGTCCCTGTGGCATGCCTATTAATTCATTCTTAATATATGGGAATTTAATATAACGATATTTTGAAGGTGCTTTATGCAAAGCAGAACCCTTTGCTATGTCAGGGGCCTTCACTGAACTTCCAGACTAGGCTAAACATGAACTCTAGCCCATGCCTAATTGCGCTGTATAGCACTGAGTGCTATTTATACACGCAATGCCTAGAAAGTTAAGGTTTTCAGAGCTCTGAACAGTAACGGTGGAAAGCCTCATGGTCTTTCTTTTGCCTCTGCCCCAAATAAACCAGAAAACAGAGTCTTTTCCATGGCCAACCAGCAGTATTTAATGCTGCTCTTTTAATATCAGCTGATCTGACCTATGCTCTGACATTCTCTGCAGTTCCCCTGAGATGTAACACAGATAAAACGCTGCAGCAGTTATCAGTGAGATATGTGCTTTTCTATTTAAAGTACTAGTTCTGAGTGTTCTTTAAAAAACAGATTTCTCTGTTAAAACATCACATCTGCCTGTCAGGTCTAGCTTTTTGTTCATTTGTTTTATACACTAAAATGAATATAAAGAATATCTAGTAACATCTTGCTTTATTTACTCACCTTTCCCCAGAAGAGTGGCACTGCAGAGCTTGGGAACTGCATATATATTGAAAATCCTGCCTCAGAAATGGCATTGGTACCTGTCTACTTGAGTTTAACCTAATTGTATTAGAAGATGTCTGTAGCAAAGTCTTTTTACAAATAAATAGATAGATAGATAGATAGATAGATAGATAGATAGATAGATAGATAAAAAGGCAATACAGAAATATTTAATATAATTTTGGCAGTTCACAGTTCATCTGAATTGTGGAAATCATCATTACATGAAAGAGAGTGAAAAAGCCACTCTTTCCTTATGTCCTCAGATTTTACTCCTAAGAAGAGAGAAAGGATTTGCTACAATTCTCCTGACTGTAATGCACTGAAAAATTACAATAGTGCTTTAGAAACTTGCAGTGGTGTTACTGTTTTTGTACTCAACAATGGAGACACTACAAGTACATCTGCCTCTATTAATATTCAGCTTTTCTAGGAGTCCAAAGTGATTTACTGAGCAGCATAGCATTCTGAAGATCACTGCGATGAATTGATTTAAGCAATATAAATTGGTTTCTATTTTGCCTTGAATAATTTTCTTCCCTCTGTCAGAAATTTTATATTTTCAGTTTTAAAGAGGAAATCTAACAGTTTAGTATTTTTTTTCCTTATTTCATTTCCACGTTGCAAAAGTTGCTTTTGCAAACAGGGATGCCATTAACTAGTCCTCTCAAGTACATCTTGAGCAGCTCTACATATTTCACCACATTTTTTTTTTCTATGAAAAGATGATTTATGTAGATCAAGCTGCAAGAAGAGGCTCCTTTGGGGAGTTTCACTTTAACAGATACTTAAAAGTCTCCTAAAATAGAGGCTGACTTGGAACCTGGAAGGAGCTCCTTTCAGCATGGTGCTGCTGGCAAGGGGAGAGGGAAGGGGAGAAGAGCAGGTCTGGGAAACATTACTCCTGGTCGCTGCTCTGCACTCTTCTGTCAAGAGTTTATTCACTCATCATATGAACAGCTCTTTCTCTCCAGCCATTCCAGAGCTCATACTGATTTAAAGCACTCTCCGATCAAGTATTTGGCTCTGTTTAGCCATTCTTTCAACGTACCATCCACACAATTACATACAGATTTTACTAGAGAACATTGATAATTAACACTCACGTTTTTGACAAGTTAAAGTGTAGTTACACAAGAAATATTTAACTCCTTTCAAAATGAGCTGCATAATATACTTTGCTTTCGCAGCACCTACAGTGCTTTCAATCCAGAAATTGTGAAATCATGAACTAACTCTGATGATATCAACTTATAGTTCATGGCATCTAGATTTTCTGTGGAGGCAGATGAAAGGGTAAAGTAGGTCTATTTTGCTTTGTTTTGCTTTGAGAAAAGAAGTTGAGATTTTGCACATAGTTATTTGTTTGGAACTTAAGTTTTAGGTTAAGGATGTCCCATTTAGCATCTAGTAGTCATCCAGTCCACTCTGACTACTACTGTGGCCTTAAAAGAAATCTGATCTGGCTGATGATAGGATCTGATAGCTGAATTCTTTCTACTACCTCTACACATGGCCGGGCCACTACCATCCTGGCCAAGTAGGGGGAAGTGTGAGGGATGAGACACAAGACATTTATTTATTTTGGTTTTGCCTGGTGTGACTATATGATCTCAACATCTTCTCCTGTGCCTGTGAGGGTTCAGATGGACAGATACATAAACCATGAGCTGCCACCGTGGTCACGTACCCATGACCTGGCATGTGTTCCCACATCAAACTTTTATAAAATATCAAGTATTCAGAAGATTTTGGTGGCCTGATGGTAGCATACCCAAGTGACAAACTGAACCATACCATCCTTGTATACTGATTAGAAAGGGTTAGAAATTACTAGATTAAAAATTGTTTCTGGATTTCCTTAACTCATTTAACCCATTAACCCATTTAAATGCCAGAATTAACCGCCAGAGATCTAAAAAAAAAAAGGTGTAGGTATGGAGCTCTGTGGAAATTTTAAGGATGACCTTTGCAATGGAAGGCTCCTCCAAATATAGAGTTTTCCCTAGGTTCTCTCCCCATTCCTGGGGTGCTCAACATAGAGGTTCCTGGGAGAATATAGAAAAAATCATTACTGCTCCCCTGCCTTCCCTCTGCTGCAAACAGCCCAGCAGTCACCTGAGCAGTGAGGACTTGTCACGCCTTAGTTCATCAATAGTGGAAGAGAAACCTTGATTGCTATTAAAGAAACTTATTTTATATGTGTATCAGGTTGTAACGAGCATTTCAACCGTTCAGTTGTGCTAATATTGCAAGCTAGGGTGTAACCTGCAGACTAACTAATCAGATGGTCTTTGATTTGAGTGAAGTGTTTGGTACAGCTTAGACAACAGAGCCTAATTAGCGCTGGATGTTTAACGGAACTAAAGACCCATGAAAAGCAAAAGGTGCTGAAATAAAGAGTCAGTGAGAAGAATGTGAAGATAAATGAGAGTAAAACAAGGGAAAAAAATAACCCTTTGGGAGTACTAGAAATAACATGCCCTCAGAAAAAAAAATATTAATTACGAAAAGTGGATAAAGTCTCATCAATTCAAATGTCCAGCTGTCTAGGGAAATATAATGGAAAGCTATCCAAAAAAGATTATGTCAGCAAGCAATGGATTAAGGTATTACATACTATCTCAGTGCATTTCATTTCTTCCAGGCAACTAATTCACGCTAGCATTTTTTTTCTTTTTTTTTTTCTTTTTTTTTTTTTTCCTTCTTTCTTTTTTTTCTTTTCTACAATGGAGTAAAAAAACACCATATGAATTAATTTGTGCATTATGATTCATAGCATCTTAGCAGGAAACAGAATACTTGCCTAAGCAGCACCTTTTTCTGTCAGTAAAGGCAGCCAATTTAAGGTTTTCTTTGGCTGAGAAAAATGTGCCGGCAACTTTTTAGCAGAATGGGTCCACAACAATGGGTCCAATCCAACAGATGGGTCCACAGGGTAGCTTTAAGAAGGAAAACCTTTTTTCAACATGAGTCCTTTTCTAGTAGAGGATTAAGTTTGCAAATAGCAAAGTCTAGATTTTATGGCATGCTTAAGCAACTCAGACCTTATCTGTAGCTGGCCTGGGGCAGGAGTGAAAATGGTCTAGAGGCTCTCCCTGCCTCTGAGCCCTGTGGCCTCTCTCCTCACTGCCTACGCACAGGGTAGGACATGGAAGTTGCTGAGATTCTTATGGAGGATGATGTTAGCACTAGGAAGTCAACTGTACTGTTTGTGGTGTTTGTACCTAAACTGTCTTCACAGATATGGGGCATGGTCATCACCACCTCCCCCAAGAGGACACCTGCATCAGGCCACTCCAAAGCTAGGGCACGAAATCAGAGCATAGACACTGGCAGGCGGATGAACTGGGTGTCAGATCACCTATGGAGTGCAACTGCTGCAGATGAGGAGTCTGGCATGTACAGGATGATCTTTCATTTATGTTTAGTACTAATTAGGAATGCATTTCTGAAGTCTCTCTCCACTTTTTCTAGCTACCACTTTGATAAGCTCAGCAGAGCATGGACAATGCTTGGGGGGCATCACAGAGCAGGTCTGGAGCAGCATTCCTCTGGATGAAACCAGACCAGGATATGTGCTCCAGAACCACATGTGATGAGCTCCAGCTGCAATGGGTGTTCAGCCCACAGGTCCAGCAGAGATCAAAGCAGACTGCTGTGATATTGTCTGGAAGTTGGGTCTTTATCACCTCACTGAGTGCTTCTCTACTTCCATCAGGCCGCACTGTTCTCCAGCGCAGATGTGGCCACAGCGTAGTGTCTCCAGGCTAAATATCTTCATTTCCTCTGTCAGGTTTGGAACAACTGCCATCACAGAGGAAAGGAAAGAAATTATTCAGCAGTTGCAGCTTGTGGCAGCAGATTTCTATACAGATTAGTGCAGCACACAAGGTGGCACCATATGTTCCTGCCCTTTAGCATCTAACAAATATCAATTAATTACTGCAGGCACCAGCACAGGCACAAGTGCTAATTACAGATTTAGAGGAAGGAATGTTATTAGCAGTGTAAATATTGCTGAAAATGTATGCTATGCCTTGAGAAACTTGAAGGACAACAAAATGAAGGTCATCTGCATTAAAAAAAAAGTTGTGATAATCAGAAAAAGAAACTTCCAAACATACCAAGCCTGAGCATGCTTGGTCAGGGCTAAATTACAGGAAATTTAGAAACTAGAAGCTCATACTCCAAGCAAGTATAACATTAAAGAACAGCAAGCATGGAGGTTGGCATGGGAGCAGCTAAAATAAACGAATCACTGAGCCAGAAGGAAAGATACCTTCTCTCTGAAGTTTCATAAATGTCCAGGCCTTCTTGGTATTATTCGTATACTATCATTCTCGGAAATCCTAGGAACAAATAAACACGGAGTAATTTTTCCAGAAGTGAAAATGTACATAAGTTTAATCATTTGGGGGAATCCATCACTTGTTATAAGTAAACTAAGTTTTAATCTGAATTTACTACAGCCAAGCTGCTTGTGCTTAACTTGCTTCTGTAATACTAGCTCGCTGAAATTAAATTGCCCCCTGAAAGCATGGCCTTTTCACTACCTGTCAGGTCATTTTTGAAGAATGGGAACGGTGCAAGGTGACGAAGCCTCGCAAGGCTTAGAAAAAGCCTACAAGTGTTAAAGAAACAAAGTACTGAGGCTTAGGAGATAAATTTTTGCACTGGGAAGGGTAGTCACAAAGAGCAGGAAACTTCCTAATCATCCTGGAATCACATGAGAACGAATCCGGAAGACAGCAATGAACAGCAACCATATAGTTCTAACTGAGGTGTAAACTTGAAGGCACACATATTGCTGTGTCTGAACACTTAAGAAGTCAGGATTTTGATTTACACTGCAAATCTCATAGGAATTTTGAAAAGCCAAGTTTCCAGCCCTGGCCTCCAGGCATGTTTCATCTTTGGTGTGAGAAAATGATGGTTCTGGAGCTGCTGAAAATCTCTGAAACAACAACATGGGCAAAAATTCCCCTTGTGTGGATATCTTGCTTTTAGCAGGGAAAAGCTCAGTAACAGAAGGTATATACTTTCTTTCTGAAAAGACTCATCACTTTTAGTAGAATCTCTAAAATTCTTAAACCTAATTCAGATACCATATATCTATCATATTCGGTAAATGAGGACAATGGAAATAAATTGCATTATTGGTTTAATTGTCAGTCTGGCAACATTTTTAAGATACTCTTCAGCCTTGAAAAATGTGTTGCAGGAGCATTTGCTAGAAAGAAGAGTGATGCCTATTGGAAAAGCAGCAGGCTGCTGTATGTTAAAAACTGCTCTAAACGGAATGCTTGAAATACGAATATGATTTTTTATATATTTATATATTAAGGATGGCATTGCTGACCAAAAGACTCATGCTAGCCACCACTGGTTCCTAAAAATATATCACCCCAACTCTTCTGTATTTAGTCATTCTACATCTAACAACAAATCAAAGGAATAGTTTCGTTCTACTCACTACAAAACAGTGGTGAGATCACTGCAACATCTGCCATCTTTTAAGCCAAATATACAAGTCACTCCTTTGATATATATCATCAAAGAGATGCCCAGAGAAAGACGTAAATGCATGGCTGCCACACTTCATAATTCTGGGTGGTTCTCAGATATCTCGATAACCGTCATCTGCGCAAGGACCACAATCAATAAACCGTGAGACGTAGGCACAGCGAGCTCTGCTGAGGCTGCACTCCAGCTACAACATAAATAACACAAGCAATTTAATGGCTTGGTGGCTGAGAGGACACGGCTCTATGGAGCAATCGTTGGGGTGGACAAAAAGCAGATTTGCCCATGGTGGGGGAGACTTAGACCCTTTGCCAGGAACACGAGAGTGGGGCAGTGCAGGAGGGGACAGAGACTTTACCTCTGACAAGGGGCTGCTGCTGCTGCTGGGCTTCACATGGAGCCTCCTTCACTGCTCTGGGTCTTCCTTGGTGAAGGTGGGGAGTGCTGAGGGACCCAGTGAAAGATGGGCATTTGCTAAGTTCTGCCTGTTCATTTCAGCAAATACTTACCAAGGATTATTTACTTTTGGGCAGGAAGCTACTGGTTTGGTAGACTTGGGTCTGAGAAGCTGAGGACGGGTTGTGGAAATGGAGCACATAATCAGAATGAGGAAGAATGTGCAGAACATCAGTGTGGCAGAAAGCAGAAGAAAAAAAGAAAAGAGGATGGAGAAAAAAAAAAAAAAAAAAAAGCAGGAGCAGCTTGTCCTGCAGGAAAGGGCAGAACTTAGAACACAGACACCAGAGATTTAGGGATAACCGGGAATGCAGGGCTGAGTGGGTTCCTGTTGCTCCTAGAGGGAAGGTAGGAGAGCTGAGGATGGGGCTGGAAGGAGCAGGGAGCCACAGTGGAGCTGAGCTGGAGAGCAGACAGACAGGCAGGCTGTGGAGTCCCTCCTACAACAGACGTACAGAGCAAACCCTGCTATGCCTGAGGTGGCCTAGTTTTCCAGCAGCCAAAACAGAAACTGGAAATAATACACGCACACAAACTCAATCTCTTCTGACCTGTTTGCTATGTTTTAGGTTGGCATAAAGATGCATAAATCTTTTATGCATAAAACATAAAGGATTAGCATAATTTTACATAAAATTTTAACTTTCTATTATAGCCGTCTGTATTTCTATTCAAGATTTAAAAGAAAAAAAAATCACTATTTTTAAAGCCATGCTCTGTTTTCCCTCAATGGATTTCCTCCAGAATAAGCCATATTGACCCATCTGCCCACAGACCTCTGTGGCATAAAGTGGATTAATTTTCCTCCTGTCATTCTTCCAGCATTTGCTAAACATTCTGTATTTTTTAAGGACAAGGAAAAAGCAAGAGACAACCAGGAAATCTCCAATGTGTGACTCTGCATTAACTGATTTGGGGGAATTTTGATCTATTGCTAGAAAATGGGCAGCGGGCATAGAGTCTCTATCAACTTGGGTTCTTCTCTCCTTGACTTAAATAAGTGCAAATTCTCTTACATCTTAGTTGTCATTAGGCTTAGTCCTAAACATCAGTGCATGGAACTAGAGGTTTGCACTCCTAGCAGCTGAGTGAGTAATTCTAATTAAAACAAATAGCTTACAAGCTTGGGCCATCAGGTCATCGCAATATGAACTGATAAAAGCCATTTGAGAGCAAAAAAATGCCAACAACCTGATATAGAAGAGACATTGATGATGTGTATCTGCACTGACAAGAGCAGTGGTGACTGAAGTGCATCCATAATGTCTGGTTCTGTTTTGCAGAAATTTACAGCAACTTGTCTGAAAAAAAAAACCATCGAAATCTTGATTTTTTCCTCATAAATACTAAGTGCAAAGTAGCTGCCTTTACGAGCATGGCTTGATGAACTCTGCTTATTCTGGGGAAAATCCTATTTTCCAGTGTTGGCCCTGTTACAGGTATACACTCCTGAATGTATCGAGTGCAGCACTTCTACCACCACAGAAGTCTTGCTCTGTGCCACAGAAAAAGCTCAGATAAAAGCAGAGACTGCGTGTCTGTCCTAGAGTCATAAATAACCACTATACTTGACAAGACTTAAAGCAAAGCCTAAAATCTGAAGAAAGCAAGGAAATGTAGGCTACACATGGCATAGTTATAATCTGCCTCCGGAGACGGGAAAAAAAGGTCTTGATACTGTTTTAGCTTTTGAGTAATGACTTCTGATTAAATTATTGCATGATTGCGTGTAGAAAACATTTCGTTCTGCTCACGCTTGTGACAGCAGACCTTCTGCCACAAGAGGGAGGAAAGGGAGCGCTGCAGTGAGCGGGCTGCCGTGCCCGAGCCCGCAGAGCCCGGGGCGCCCAGGGCTGAGCTGGCCCACACAGTGACACCCACAGTGTCCCCTGCCCAGCCAGGAGCCTGGCATGGCCCTGCCTGGCTCCCACTGACCCTGCATCCGCCGTTTTAAACACCTGCTGCCTTGGCACTGGGGGTGAAGGGCAAGATTTGCTTGCTGGTTGAGCTCTGCCATGGAAAAGACTGTGGGATGAACGACCCAAGCAAAATAGGGCATTGCTGGCAGGATGGGGCCTGGCGATGCCTGTTGGTGTTTCAGGGAAATCGTCTAAGTGCTTATGAAACCTGCTGCCATTTAGCCACTGTGATGCAGTGAGAGCAGAGCCCCCTTGGCAGGCGTTTTAGTGGCACGCAGGTACCTAAGCATGCAGACAGGTATCCAAAAGAAAGGTTCAGACCACTAGATACGTAACTCCTGCTGAAAGCTGTGAAAATCTGGTGCTTGAAGGCTTCTGAAAATTGCCCAAGAAAGCAAGCTTTACCGATACGCAGGCCCTGCCTGCCGTTAATTTCAAAGGGAGCCATGCAGCCAAACACCTTTGAGGATCTGGTCCTAACAGCTTCGTGACATGGGGCGCCAGCAGAAGGTATTTTATTAAATGGAGCCAGACCCCAAGCTTGCACTGCTTTGTGTTTTCACTAGTAGCAAGTAGCTGTTTTACTGCTTTATGTAATGCTGCTAACAGAAAAATGTCAGAGTGATTTACATCTCACCAAAGGCTACATGGGCCACACACAGTTCCTGCTCCAGTCATAACACTTTGTTTTAGAATCAGAAGAACTTTCACTAAATATTCACTCTCTATCACCTCTGCACTTGAACAGAAGCAGCAAAAAAATTACTTTTCTTTTTATATCAGAAGAACTACAATTAACAAGTTGTTATTTCATGGCTGATGTCAATGAGTCTGCACTCCGTGTGTCTTTTGCCCTCCAGCAAGTTCTGTCATATTGCTCCAAATGATGGAAAAGTGCTCGGGAGAGCAGAGCAACAGGGACATGCAAATACAAGGTGCCCACTTGGGAGAAGGTGTCCTGCTCTGTGGATACCATGTGAGCAAGCAGGAGCATCCGCCCAAGGAAATGCCTGAATGGGCTGAAGGAAATGTGAGCCATGGTATGAATCCCACTGGGCTTTAGCTGTCACGGGAGACAAGGAGTGATTTGCTAATGCCCGCAGTAACTGCTTGTGGCAGGAATATGTCAGTGAGCATCACTCGTATGCAAAGGCAGTAGATCTCCTGTCTCAGCAAAATCATTTGAGAACAGGGTTTATCACAAGCTGCTGATGTTACATGCTGTCATATCAAGGCATCGAAAGCCATTGCATTTTTTTTCTTTAGAATGACTGTGGGAGTCGTACGTGAGGTAAACAGCCCCGCTATGTGGGGAGAAAAAATTATGCGCCTGTTTTGTCAGGAATGCAGAAATCATTATTTTTACCTTTTTCATTTCAGAGGAGAGAAATTGATTGCACGTTCCTTATGTGAGCGATAATAAATCAGACATTTTAAATATCTGATCCTCTGCTGTCAAAAAAATGTCAATACAAAAGCAGTTTCCAGTAGCTAAAATCCGTAATAGAAATTCAAGCCTTTTGTGGAAAGTCATTGGTTTGAAGATTCTCATCTTTTTCTGTAGTGAAAAAAATAAGTCAGAACATTGCCTATTTAGGAGAATCTATATGCTTGATAAAAACTTTATAGGTTTTCAACTGGCTGTTAGATTGAGAATGAACCCTCTTAAACATTATTGTTCTTCCATTATTCTCAGCTGAAATGTTGGGCTTTGCTAATGCACATGGCTGGTTAATGGGGTCACCGCAATACTGAAAGAATAATTGTCAAAAACAGTGTAAATTATTTTTTTTTTCTGTGGTTTATTGTTGCCATTACTGTTTTGAGTTGTATATCAAACAAAGTTACCTAAGTTGCCTCTGAGAACCTCATTGCAATGTGATGGATTCCTACAGTTTTGCTGGTAGAACGGATCGCCTTGTGGTCCTAACATACTGCTCTGCTTTCCTCCCCTCATTTCAATAGACAGCATGTTTTAGTTTCTGCATAAAAAGTTACAGTTATGCTAGTTCACCCTCACTGCAGTGCTGTCTCTAGAGCGGAACACTTCAAGCAGCCTTAAAGGCATTTTTTTTTTTAATTATTACCTAGGGAAAGAATAATACTTATGCAGGTTATAACCATGATTTCTACAAAGCACTTTATAGTAACTGCTGTAAAAAAGCGATCCATGAATTAGCAGAATGAAAATACAAATACATAAGGCTTAGCTAAGACCTGCAGTAAAAACTTACAGAGTGTTTCTTCTATGGTTACATAAAAATGACTTCTGATTTCCAACCGAGTAGTTCCTTAAAATATCCAGTCCTCTTTGCCTACCTGTTTGACTAAGATGAATTATATTGTCATTTACCCTTAAGATGCAGTGCACACCATCACTTTTTGATGCAGAACTACCTCTCACTGCCAGAAAAACCCTCCAGGAGGGGAGACTTCAGTGATCCTTCTCAGGACAGCATGGCTCTCTGCTTTCCCTGCCACGCATGCCTACTATAAAGATTGTCTTTCTCTCTATTTTTTTTCTGTACAATTTGACAATCATTTTAAGCACACAGAGAAGTAAATTGACATGGACTTGAATGCTAGGGTGATATTTCTCTCCCGACAGCTCATCCGGAGATAGGAAACACACAGTGTGATGATATCAGGAGATCTTTTTGCTGGATGTGATGCCTGCAACTGAGCATGCTCAAGATTTAAAGCTGAATTTACCAGATTTAATAAGGATTTGACATTGGCTCTTCACCTGACAGTACTTTTTTTATCTGTGAATAACATATCGTAATGCTGTATTGTGACCTAAGGAAGCTCTTTGAGTAAACAAATCATATTCATTGCCTAGAGACTAACATGCCTTCCTGGAGTCTATCAAGATGAGGGATAAGCTAAAATATATGCTCGTAAAACTGTGAGTTAGCCAACAGCAGGTTTTTCTTTAAGGATATATTTCTAGAGCATTTAAAAACTAACACACTTAACATATTATTTAAGGTGCGGTTGTTTATATAATATCGGAAATGATTCCTTGGCACCATCTAATCCAAAGGTACAGATGGTTTGAAAAGGGGTCTGCAGTCCAGTTTCTTAAGGCAACAAGTTTTTTTGTGCTCATATGCTCTAGTTCATACATGCTAGCTGCCTATGCTGAGCGAAGTATTTTTGAACTTGTATCAACATACAATTTAATTTAAATTATGCAGAAATGAGACAAAGGTGGCAAAGGTCATCATGACAGTAAAGTAAAATTCTGAGACAGTGATGCTTTCAAGCCACCAATGAAGACCACATGAATGACAGTGGAAAGGACAAGGAAAAAGCTCATGAGCTGCATGGCCGAGGTGGGTGGAAGCAATGAGCGTTGCCTGAAACATGACATTACATGGAACCTAAGCAAATATTTTGGAGTGCAGAGGGGAGCTGGAAAGACACTTCCAAGTGGGAAGAGCTTCCAAGCATATAGCTGCAAACTGAAGGCAAAAAACCCCTCACAACCCTGAGGACCTACACTGCTTATGTGCAAGTCCTGAAATTTTTAATGGGACTTCTGAAAGTCTATTCAACTGGAAGGGCATATTTCAGTGTAGCACAGCAGAGAGTAATTACTCTCAGGTTGGAATGAATGAGACATGTATTGTACCCTTTATTTTATCCACGGAATTCTGTGATTTGTTCCCCATCCTACAATCTCCTAATGGCATTAAGTGATGATTGTGTGCGGACATGGGCAATCAGAATGAAAATTAGCCTTTTTCAGTTGAATTAATTGTCTCTATTTACTCTGCTTCCAATTCAATTTTTAGCTATTATTTATATTCTATTTAAAAAAAAATGCATATATTCTGCAAAACTACCGTCTTCAGCAAAACCACTGTCAGAAATAGGAGCAGTTTTATGAAAACTGAAATCACACACCATTTCTCATTTCAGTTGGATGTGCCTCCCATACTTCGTTTTTGGCTTGAAAAGAAAGCCATTATATTCAGATAATAGTTTTCCCAGCCAAAAGCATGTGCTCATATGGAAAAGATTGACTGTTAAACTCAAGCAAAATCTGTAATCTAAACATAGTGATATTTTATAATAGAAGCCTGCTCTAAGCAAAGACATTTTGTTTTTATTTTTAAAAACTCCTGGGAAACCACAAGACTGAGGTATCTGAGCACAGACCAGGAGCTTAATGTCTCTAAATGCCTCTGACAAGGGATGGTCTGACGGTGCCAGGAAAGGTCATGAGGGCTGTATCCAAGCTGCTGCAAATGGCAAAGGTTGCCGTCTGTAAAACCTCCACCCTAGTACAGCAGCTGGGTGCATTAATTTGTGAAGTCCTTACTATTGACCTTGCTCAATGATTGCCCGATGTCCCTGGGCTCAGGTTATTGCCAGCAACAGACAGTGGAGAGGAGTCACTGCCTTGATCGCTTCCTTTGGGAAAAGTCTTTGCTCCTCCCTGGCTCTCCAGGCCCCACAGGCTGGCAGTGACCGCAGGCCCGTGCAAGAGCTTTGGGAAATGTTCCCCGAAGAGCACTAGCTGCCCAGAAAGCGTGAACATGAGAGGAGGTGACCCCGAGCTGGTGCTGCTGCTCTAGCCCTCACGAGACTGCCTCAGAGGGCCAAGCGGCTGCATGGCACCTCTGCCTATGATCCACCCTCGTCTAGAATTATAGACTCATTATGGTGGGAAAGGGCCTTCAAGATCATTAAGTCCAACACAATGCCTGTTAAACCATGTTCCTCAGTGCTTCATCTGCACGTTTCTTGAACGTTGCCAGGAATGGGGACTCCACCACTTCCCTAGGCAGCCTAGTATTTCCAGTGCTTCACCACTCTTTCCCTGTAGAAATTTTTCCTATTATCTAATCAGAACCTCCCCTGGGACAACATAAGGCCATTTCCTCTTTTCCTAAAGGTAGTTATTCTGGAGAAGACACTGACCCCCGCCTCACTACAACCTCCTTTAAGGCAGTTGTAGAGAGTGATAAGGTCTTCCCTGAGTCTCCTACAGACTAAATAACCCCAGGTCCCTCAGCCGCTCCTCATAAGGTCTGTGCTCCGTTCTCTCCACCAGTTTCATTGGTGAAGCCCATTCACCAGCCCGTCTTTGGACATGCAGGTGTCCCAACAGTTACAGGTCCCTGTAGCTATTCCTGGCCCCGGCCCCTCGGTGTCTGCATTCGCCTCAGAGCGTCGCTGCGCGTGTCCTGTGAGGCGCCATGAGGGAGAGGCCTGAGACAGACCCCGGCCCACGCTGTGGCCGCTCACTGTGCCCAGCTCAACCTCACGGTGCCCTGCTCCTCTCAGGGGAGAAGGAAGGGCTCTCGTAGAGGGGAAGAGAGTTTGGGGCAGCTTGCCCTCGTATGTGAGGCCTCTTGCCAGGCTCTGTCCTGCCTCCGCTCCCACCACCCACTGCATTTTGGCAGGCTGGTCAAGGAAAACCTCCCTGGAGAGCTGTGACCCTGCTCCACTGAAAAACTGGAGCCCAGGCCTTGGTAGCCTTCTCTAGTAGCTCAGTTAGAGGGGAAGAGTCAGAAGAAGAGTCAGAAGAGCTAAGTTTCTCATTAAGGGACCCTACCAAAGCAAAAGTTTCTGGAGACACATATGTTAGTTATACAGGAAATTGCTGCAGGTTTTACTATCACATCTACTAGTTAGTGTGCTCAGTTAGTTAGTTCGTACTCACGTGTAAAAAGAAGTAAAGGAAAACACTGCTGGGAATGCATACAGCTCTCAGCCACATGTACAGCAAATCCTCCAGTGGAGAAGGTGACAAGTTTGCAATTTCAATCATGTTTAACGTGCTGTGAGGTGCCAGTGCAGCTTTCAATTACTACTCCAGAGCAGTTTTTGTTTTGTTCTGCTAATGAGGGGTGGAAACAGTAAGAAGAAAGAGCCAGTCCTTTGCTTGCTAATCTGCCATATTACTCATTTCCCCACATGAATATCCATCTGGTGCTTGTGAGCCCTAGGGTTGTTATTTGTATTCCCTACAGAGCCCACTCACACGGACCAGGAGCTGGAAGCTCAGGAACTTTGCATGTTGGCAAAGGCTGGCATGGTGCATTTTCAGTCAGAACTTCACACTTATTGCCCTCTTAGCACCCTGATTCTCCCCCAGAGCTATCACTGGCCATTTAGCAGGATGTCAGATATGATCAGCGAACTATTCCAAACACAATCAATTCTGCTTAGATTTTCAAACAGCTCTATTTTTGCTTTTTCCACGCTTTTGCTTAAATTAGGGTGCAGCTCCTGTGAAGATCCAAACAGCTACACTTCATCTGCTTTTAAATGCCTTCTTAAAAGTTCTCCTTTGCCACAAAAGCTGCAAAAAAAAAAAAAAAAAAAAAAGTGGCAAAAAGTCAGCTAGAGTTGTGCCAACCAGCTTAGCCAAATATTGTCTCCTTGTACCCCACGTGACCAGACTTAACTCAGTTGTCACTTCTACCAGACTGAAGCCAGTGGGGATGGGGATCCATGTTTTGACAATACCTGTAATTAGGTATTAGGTATTATACCTATCTTATTAGGTAAGAGAGCAGTCCATGGCTAGTGAACAATTCAACCCCGATCAAATCACAGCTTTATAGTTTATAATGCCAATGTAAATAAATGCCTTTCAGCAGTCACAGGACAACTTTTAAGTTACTACTTGCCTTCAGGTAGGACTATAACAAACAACTGTTACTCACATCAGCTTTGCCTTTTCCCCAAGCTAAATCACAAGGGGTGGGCTTTCAGTCCTGAAATTGGTATATGGCCAAGCTCTGTCACTCTTAATATTTTGGATGGCAATATCTATTCTTTGCTTGTAGCTCTCTGTGTTAAAGCCCTCAGTAAATTTTGCATCCGCTTTAGATCAATGCCAATTCATTTTTTCGATATTCAAGTATGGTGTGATAGCAAAGGGAATTTGCTGCAGTTCTCTCCAGTTCCCAGACATTGGGCCATTTCAGGACACCATGCTCTAAAAAACAACTCCAGGTTTTTGACTATCTGCATTTGTGGTCCTGGTGTCAGATACACCAAGCTGGTAGTGCTTTTTCAGTTCTTCTGAAAGTTTATGCTTGTGACAACAGCCCACAGACTGTTTCGGGAAATCAGTGCCTATGGCACAACAGGACTACTGGAGAGGAAGCTGAAGCTGAGGAAGCTGGCGAAATCTGAACGAGAACATTCACATGTTAAAAACCATATTCAGTTAAACAAGCTACTGTCCTTTTAACAACTGAAGGAAAGCTCCAACACTGAACATAGCTTATGTGAATCCTGCTTGGACAAGTGATTAGTGCATCTTCCAAAGAGATTTTAGTAGAATAGCAGTTTTCTATTTGTACTCACATAAAAGACCACACTCATCCTCGCTTTAGCAGAAAGTTTTTTGTGCCACAGAAACCTGCACTAGTTTCTCGTCCATGTGTTTGACTTAGGGTCCTGAGGCGCTCGACCTCAGCCATCCCAAGACCTGTTGTTGTGGGGACTCCCAACAGCCTCTTCTATCCTTAATACGAGATACCACATGTTTTAATACTAGACATCTTATGCAAGTATTCAGCCACCACATGAAAAGAGTGTCCCCAATGCTACTGGTGAGGGCAAAGGTTACCAGAGCTGGGGGAAACATCGAGGGGAACACTGCCTTCCAGGACCTTTCCCCACCACACGCTTTCACAAGGGGCTACAGGCCCTGAGCAGCTTGCAATACTGTCAGTTTAACTGCAGTGTCTGTGCCAGCACACTTATAAGTTACAACGCATTTGGCCCTATTTATAACTGCACATGTTGGAGAGTTTCAATACAGATGTATATCTGCCTAGATAGGTCTGTATGTGTGTGTGCACACACATGTTAAAGAAAACAAAAGCAGGAGAGGCCTGGGAATGAACAGGATTTTCACATGAAGTTCTTCCCCACGCTCTCCATTTTGAGGTAACTGAACACTGCCAAAATGCAACTAGAGAAAATAGTTTGATTGACTAAGTCTCTGCCAAGTGAGTGATCATAAGTTTTCTGAAAATGACTTAAAAGGGTGACAGGACTAGATGAGTTGAGATCTAGCCGAGATACGTACTTTGGAGCACTCACGCACAGGCCTGGCAGCACCTCCTGGGCTCCTCAACAGCTCTTCACTGCCAGCCTGGCTGCTGGTGTCTCACGGACACGCAGCTTAGCTTATTATCAGCACACTCAAGACTGCTTTTGGAAAAACGCACATGGCAAACAATGTAAAAACAGTAAAATTCACAGAAAAAGCATGTAGAGAAGACTTTTTGGTGAGACATTGCTGCGCACTCCACAGACACCGGGAAAGGTATCCATTAGGAAGGAGGATAAAAAAAGTCAGCCAAGTTTGACTCATTGCATGAGAGATTTGAATAGTTTATTTTGCCCAAACAGAGCCCTTCAGCATAATGACACATTCATATACACATATATGAACATTTTTTTTTTCTGAAACATTAATGTATAATACATTTTAAATTTAAAATACCAGCTGCACAGGTATTTTTATTTACAAAAATATTCCATACTTTTTTTCTTCACTTTATGATGACATAGTTCAGTTCAAGTACATGTAAGTAAAATAACTCTATGCAACCTAACATAGTTGAATTTGTAACAGTACAGTTTGCAGTTCATATGAAACTATATTTGTAGACAGATGGATTTGCAACCCTACCTAAAATGCATATTCCAGTAATCACCCTCAGAAGAGCTAGTGGGGCTCAGCAAGACTTAACTGAAGAAGAAGTTGCAATGATCAAAAAGAAAAAAGAAAACACACATGTACACACTAAGTTTTACATAAACAAGAACTGCCACACATCAAGCATGCTTACCCACAAGTGGGCGATGTTAGAAAAATTTACTGATGTCTTTTATTTTTCCCCCATGGTGCTGGTACAATGAAACAGTAGCATAACTAGAAAGCAGTATGTTTTCCTAGTTCTAATCACTACAGATAGCAGAGCTCAGGTCTAAAATAATACAGTAAGCTTATTTACACTTTTTTTAAAGGGAATATTTAAAACATGTTCCCACCCCACTCCCTTTGCATGACCTGTTACTGGATATTAGTGGTAATCCACATACAACTCCTTACATGTTTTCAACCAAAACAGAGTTTATTTTTGAGTAATTACTTTTCACTGGTAATATGTAACTAATAAAAACATATCTGAGTGTCAAAAAACCTTGTGGTTGTATGACTTTTAAGAAAATAATTCCAGGTGCTTTTCTCTAGAAACTAAAAGAAATACCGTTTGTCTCCTTTCATTTGGTTGCTCCATGTTCCTGCAGCAGTTCTCTTTGCTAGAAACTTCACCTTTACACCTGAACTTTACAATGTGTAAAAGAACCTAGAGATACAGTACACTCATCTGGCTTGAAGGAGTGATAAAGTAGACGGTATAGAGCACATCTTTGTAACACAGGAGAAGCTTAATGAAAACCTTTTAATGAAAACTGAAATAAAAGCAGTTTGGCCGATTCGCTTACACTACAGAGATTTTTTTTTCCTCTAGTCTACTTCCTCCTCTTAAATAACATTAATTTCTGTCTACAAAATATTCTGTGGCAGTAGCAAAGTTACCCAGCTCCACCCAAAAAGATGCACGTGACTCACACAAGGAATTGGTTAGGAAAAAGTGCAGTGGAAAAGCACTAGGAAAAGCTCCCATGAGGGAGGCAGCCCACGCACACACGGGCCACCCCGTGACACGATGCAGAGCAAAGCTTGTGCGGCCGTCACCGCTGCTCGGCCCTGCTGAGAAACGGGGGGCACTTCAGCGACGGGCTGCACGTCTGGGCCCATTCTGAACACAGAAAATTGGACTGACATGTAAAGAGCTGATGTATAATCTGGACTTGTACAGTACTAAAAGATTTTTTTTTCCGCAGACAAAATACATAAAATTTCATTTCAGTTTTGGGGGGATTTTTAAAAGTTTGAGGAAAATATCTGAAAAAAAGAGCATTTTTCATGTCCATGCTTAAAAAACTACTACTACTAATAATAATAATAAAGAAAGAAAAATGGCCAGCCACAAACTGCAGCTACTAAGAAGAAATGTATGTCGGGTTTGTTTTCTGAATGCACCATCTTCCCTCTCCAACTTCGGGTATTGTTTAAGAATGTTTAAAACGGGAGGTAAAAATAAGTATGATTATTTTCTCCAAAGCAAAATGGGCTGTTTGTTTTCATTGCTTAGTAACTGTATCATCTCGACATGAGATATGAATGTATTCATAAGCTTAAAACAACTTCTTCTATGGATAATATACATACTTTAAGTACTTTGACTTAAAAATTGAACATAACTCTTTTTAAAATTAAAGTTAGAAGTGTACATATAAAAATTATTTAAAAGTAAAAGTATACTCTTAAGCAGTATGTATAAATATAACAGGTTATTACCATATTATCTAGTAACAAATCTGAAAGTGTTGCAGTAATTTATAAACTGAATGCTGACACAGGATAAGTGCCTTTTGTTAGATTCTATATTGTATATACTTGTATATACATACTATGCTAAAGAAAACACACATTCCAAACTATAACCACATAATTAGCAGATGTGCCCTAAAGGAATCTGTTCTAAACTCTTTATTGAATGCGTGTGTTTATTTACAATTAATGAAGCTGAACTACATAAATGTAGAAGTAAAATTAAGGAATAAAATATCAAGATTGAATTAAAGTGCAGGAAAAATTCAAGTTTAAAGTTCAGGTAAGCTCAGTGCTATCAATAAAGCAAAAAAGGGAAAAAAAAAAAAGGCAAAAGAAAATGGAAAGAGGAATTGAACTTGCTTCCAGAAATCCTCCTTTGGATGTAGCTTTCTAACATCACCTGCCATGCAAGTACCACTTTAGGCAAAACTCTTTGTATAAAAACAGACAAGGGACACAGCTATATATTACTGTATTTTATAACTGACTCTTTTCTAAAGAACAAATCACTGGAGATGCCTGTGGTGTAACACTTTCAGACTTATTTGGAATACACACATATTTACACAAAAACATTCAGAAGTTACAATTTAGCAGGACTAAGATGAAGAAAAGTTTCTTCGGTTAACAGATCCTAATAAGACACACTACATATAAATAGATAGGTAGCAGCAGTTTCTTGCACTTTCATCAAGAAAATCAAAAAAAAGTAATAGCTCAGTTGTATTTTATAGTTTTTCCAGACACTCTGAAAAAGTTTCACACAACTAAAATCCCAGCAAGAGACAGAGGGTGTTCCCGATCCCCCCAAGAATTGCAATATACTTAGCTGTACAAAAGGTGCACAACCAACAGCAGAGTCATAAGATGCAGTAACGTGTTTATATGATCAACTTATTTCCGCAGAGGAAAAAAAAGGAATATTTTAGGGGCTATGCACAATTTCAGTCTATTATTGACTAGAAACCATTTGTGCATTCATCTTGTGAGCAAACATTAGAACAGTTTTCCAATCTAGAAGCACGCTCTGAACATATGCAACAGGAAAAAGAGATGACACTGTGATAAATTCTATAGTATCAAATAAGCTAATACTCTCCCCGTACTGGCATATGCACACTCATTCCTTCTTATTTTTTTGCTTGCTGGTGGTTGTTTCCTGATGGGAAAGGTAAGTACGTTTATCTTTAAAGCCAAGATTAGCTTCTAGGAAGCTACCATCTGAAGAGTACTGAAGAATACTTTTTGCTGAAGAGAACTTTTGCCATTCATTCCCAGACTGACCAGATTAACTTTCCAGGATACCTCTATTGCTCTTGAATACAATCCATCTTCATCAGGTCAGATAATAACCAATAATCTGAATTTATAGGGGAGGGGACTACTGTCAGCTAAGCAGTGGTGGTTCTTTTTTTGATGGTAGATGACATTAGTATAGCTGGTTCTCTGCTTATTGGATTTTACACAAAATGGTTTTATTTTAAATATGCATTAGCTGGACAATGCAAAAAAGGAACAACTCTGGCAGAAGCAAACAAAAAAATAATTCATGGTGAGTTAAGTAGCTGAAACTAATATGGCCTTGGCAGATTTGGGCCAAACCCATCATAATGCTGCTTGTTCAAACTGTCATATTCACATTTGTCAAGCTCTTTAAATTATGGACATGGTATGGTAGAGCCTCATCCCGGTAAGAGGTTTTTATTTTTTTTAAACTACATGATGCTATACATGAATCAGACAATTCACCCATTTGTGATATGAAGCCCAAGAATAAGGGACAAATTTTCCAAACGAATTAAGAACCATGAGTAACTGCAGCATTAGGTGGACGGTAAATTTGCCTCATCGAGGCACCCACCAGGTGAGGCTTTGCTCTGCAAACATGGGGAAAAGTGGAGACCACACGAGGCCCTCGGGGCCTGCGGGATCGCATCCCAACGAGGCATCACAGACAGCACGGCAAGGCATCACGTATGGGCTTCTAAGCACTGCCTCCTACCAAAATGAAACAACAACTATTCCTGCTTGGAGAAAATAATATGAATTCATTTTTGAAATGCAAACATTTCTTTGAAGGGTTCTTCTCTCTCTTTTAAAAAGAGCTCTCATGCATGATCCCCACAGTTAGAGCTTTGGTGCAACAGCCACTCATGGCCTTGCTCGGCTGTATTATTCACCTTGCCCAAGTGGAAGTTTATTTCACCAATTCCTGAAGCTGTGAAAACATTTTTTAGTGCATGGTTTGCCACTGACCACGTCACTGAGGATGCTGCTTTAGAGACTGAACACAAATGGCTGGCCAGCTGCCCTTAGTGCAGCGGGGGGCCGAGACAGGTACTTGCAAAACAGCTCTACTAGAAGGATTCAGAAATTGGCTACGCAGCAACACACCCACAGTTATTAAATATTAGATGCTTGCCATTACTCATGCAAAAGCACCTCCACTGAGTGCAAAACTGTTTGAAAACCTGAGTCCAAGATTAGTTGATTTGGTAGTAAAGGACTAAAGGGGCATCTACAACTTAAGTTTGAAGCAAAACCTGCAGCTATCTCCGCTATTTTAATTAATGGCTGTAAAGATACATTCTGTTAAACGTTTGTAAAAATTCACAGCATGAATGGAATCCACAGCCAATTCTACATCTTATACAAATTGAACCAATAACTATTTTTGGCAAAAAAAAATGTATTTAAATAAACAGAAGTATTTTCACCACGATGAAGAGATGTTGCCACATTTCACACTGCACAGTCATAACACAAATGAAAACTCCCAGCATGACACATTCCAGTAATATGAATCACTTGACTTTTTTTAATGCAAAAATTGTGTATCCTCTTGTTTTGCACTTCACAGAATATGATGTGAATACAAGAATACTAGATCAGGGGTCCAAGAAAAGACTATGCACAGGTCAACTATGTATACAATTTTCAACATGAAATCTTCCAAGCTTCCAGTTTTTCTGATGAAAGAAGTGACAGCAAACTTCAACTCTTCTTCAACAACAACAGTAAATATAATGAGTCCTAGAGAAGGGTAGGTGTAAGTCTGCTACTATCCAGCAAGACAGACAACTGTATTCCCGCCCTTGGACCCCTGATTTATTGCCTCTCCTCACTGGAGGGTATAACACTGGCAGCAATTACAATAGCACAAAAACTTTTGGCATATGAAATATTAACACAGGATTGATCCTGCATTGCCCCTGCCCATCTCACACTACTTTTTCCTTTTACTTCTTTTCCATACGTTCAAGTTAACCTGCTTTGTTCCCAACTTTGAGCTAACCAACAGCAAAGAAACACTTGAGTTTTTTTTTCCCCTGTGTTTCTCTTAAATATAAAGCTCCTCAGTTAAAGCCATGACTGAGGTAAAACAGTGTGTGATTTGTGCTAGGAAACAACAGTATCCAATGATAAATGCTTCTTTAAGCTTCAATGGTCCTGGCAAAAATCAATGAAAAAAACAGATTTTTTCATCAGGACAAAATTATACAGATGAAACTGATGCGGGTCATCAGAACTGGTACCACTTCTTGTCTTTGTACTTCAACATCATCTAAAAACAAAAAATAAACGCCATTTCTTGTTAGTGGGTCTATAATGTCTCTAGCTGTACAAGCAAATTATAAGCTTACAAAGCAGAATTAGAAACAGCGACCCCAGTGAGGCTTCTCACAGCTGCAATAACCATGTGGCTCAACAGTGAGGGGTCAATGCAAGGAATTTTTTAATGGTAACCTTGCTGAACTTGAACAGAAAAAGATACATTTTTGAGAGGATAGTAAGAAGGCACATGAGTTTGGTCATGGGAAGAGATCTGTGTGAGCATGGAAGGGGACAGCCATCCTTTGTACTTACTGAAGTAAAAATATCTCAAGTTCATGGGATTTGCATTCAGTTGGATCTTTCTTAAGAACCCATAGGAATCACAAACAGAGCATTATTCAATACATCTAAATCAGTGACACGGGCTTTAGAAAATAGCAACTTATTATGGGTAAGCCTATAACATTTGCAAGTCTACATGCCACTGAGGCAGAGGACATGTTTCAGACCAATGTGCTGAATGACAAAGCTGTTTACATTAATACTTAACTACTAGAGGTTTAATTTGCCAGATAAAATTCAAGTGTCCATTATGAAGGATATTGCCTTCTCATTTGATATTTTCAATATGCATCACAGCATAACAGTCAGCTAGCTGTAAAACTTGCATTTATCTGAGAAAAAGATAATGGCTCTAATGGACTCACCTCATGAGCATGTTTAGAGAAAGAATCAGCACTGTAAAGCATAGCTGCAGTTTTTTCTTCCAGTTCCCCTAGTTTCTGCCCTCTTTCATCCAGTGCCAGCCGGGCTCGTGCTAGTTCCCCAACCACACCAGACGCAGCCCCTTTGACACCTTCAATACCCCCAGGCCCTGGAATATGCTGGGCAAGACTTCTCGAGGCCTTCCCAGACGCAGACTCTCCAACTAGAGGCATTTGGAAAGCAGCAAAAACAGAACAGTATCATTGTCACATGAACACCAAAGCAACCGTTTTATAAATACAAATAAATGCCATTTTTTTGCATGGATGACAAACTCTAAAACATGACTGTGGCTAGAAAGTGCACTCGATACTAGACGTTCTTGGAGGACATTTAATCAAACTAAGATTTGAAGACGTATTTCAAACTTTCCAGGCATTTTATAAAATTACACCTTCTTCCTGGTCCAAGCGTGAAATTAAAACGCTCACAGCAGCGCTGGCTGAAATCACGGGCAACAACAGAACTGTGCTGGTGAAACGGCTCACTACAACACGGCTCGCTAGGCTGGAAGGGTGTGGGAATGAGGCAGGCAAAAACTGGAAAACTTTGCTAATATCACATGTGGTCACTTCTGGAAGTGCTGGTGCAAAGGGAAAGGGGAAAAAGTTCTTGCTTCCCAGTAAATAATATGGTGTTTCATCTGTATAAGAGGAAATTTGTTTTTTATCCTTTAAATACCTTAAAAGGATGCATATAACAACAGTAAAAGATTAATAAAGTTTTAAAAAGAGATTGAGAAAGCAGTAAAAATGGCCAAATCTGAATTCTACCGTCCCATAATAGAAAGGGGACTGAATTGAGCTACCGCCTGGTCCTGTCCTCCCTGCCATTCCTAAGCCAACTCTTCACAAATCTAATGAAGAAAAAGAATCCAGCAAATGAGCTGAAAAACAATTCAACTTTGCCACTACGGCAGTACTTTGCGGAACCAGCCTCATTCAGTTCAGCAGTGTGAATCATGGGCAATGCCATACACCTGAAGATGAAGCATAAGATCAGCTTTCCAATTTATTTCCTTCTTCTGAATAAAGGAGGTAAACAAGTCTTATGAAAAGACAGTAACAATCTTTTCCATTTACTTGTTGATAAAAGTGATACAGCATATGAAACCATGAAAAATATTTCTCCTAAACCCCTCTTTTTAGTTTTCTCTTTGAAAATATAATGCTATATTAACACATATAACACATTCCTCATGGTTGACTGGTTTCCTTGCAGGAAAATACCAGAAAAATAAATAATACGGAAACTTACAGAGTTCTTCTCTGTCAAGTGACTGTGCTCCACCTCCAAACAGGCCTTTAAAGAAACCTCTGTTTGGTGCTTCTGGTGTTTCCACAGGGGTGAAGAGCTCACCCAACATTTCCTTTGCAATGAAGAGACAGAGCACGGCATAAATTATTACACGCACAAATTCACAGAATATTCTTTTGCTTCAAATATTTTTTTGAATTTTAAAATGAAAACGCTTTAATGAGATTTTGGCCTTGCAGTAGACAGTCAAGGCTATTTCTGAAGTAAAAAATAACAACAGATTAGGAAATCTGTCACAACCATCTGTTCTGATAGTTACAAGCTATTTGCTCAAGACCTTTTGCAAAGAAGCATGTTTGAGCATAGCTGTATTTCCCTCTCAACAAATTGGGCAACATTCCTAAGTTGCTTTACTACCTGCAAATACAGGTACACACAAATATCTATGTGTGAAGGGAAAGCAGACCTCAAAAATTCCCTCTGCTATTTCAGGATTTTATATGGCATCAAACCACAGCTGAGAATCTTATCAAGCCTTTGAGCACCTTGAGTGACTTGGCACTCACCACATTAAACATTTGGTTCAGACCAAAAGGAAACTGCGCAAGAAACTACATTTCAAATACCTCTGGGTAAAACAGTAAAACGTAAGACAACGGGAAATGATTCATCCTAAATCAGGCTCTACTCTGTGGGAAAATTAAAGCACGGTTTACTTTGGCCTTCAGCAAACACAATTACTGTGAAAGCATCATGAATTGAGAAACAGGATCTCTAGGACTTATTTCTGTTAGAAGATAGTTAAGGTGTTTTTACACATTACCTGAAGATTTTCACAGGTTTCTTGACTGTAGGTGAGCCTCTGTATTTCGGTTGGTGAGACAAGATAGAGCGCTTGTCCATTATTGGTGAAGCAGAATGTTCTGGCTATCCGCATATTTGTGAGTGGCAGATAATATACATCCAACAAGGGCCTTAAACTTGGCAAACTTGAGAGAAGAATTAAAAAAAATCATTAAATACAGAAAGATTGCCTAATATCGATCAAATAACTGTGGCTTGTAAACCACAATGTATTGTTTTCCCTCATACACTTTACAATAAGAGCAGTTTAAAGAGGACACCAAGAAACGCAATTACAAAAGTCTCTGAAGATAAATATGAAATCTCCCAGATAGTATCTCAAGAGGGAAACTTAGACATCTCCACCTCAGATGCTGCTGAAAATGCAATTTTAATGATTCTCTAAGATATGCAAGACAAATACAATTGAAGTATTATTCAAAGAATTTTCGTAAATATTCATCAAGAATTTTCACCTTTACATATAATTAAGTAGTCTGTTTCTTCTCTCAGGTGAGGAATTCTGCCTTGACTAAAACTAAAGTTGAAAAGAATGTGCTCAGGAAAGTTGGAAACACGCAGATGAGGCACTTTCAAAGGAAAACAGATTTCAGTAGCTTAAACACAACGTGTTTTTGGTGGGCTGCATACTTAAGACAAAACCCTCTTCAAGCAAAGTTTGCTTACCTGGTATTTTCTGTTTCTGTGCATCTAACTGCAGTATTTACTACATCAAGCTACTGATGAACAGATGCGGCAGACCAAGGCTGTACCAACGCTTTTGCTACCCAACATTCCTTTCCCTCAAGGTAATAAAAAATGAAAATAAGAAGTGACTGAACACCTAATATCTTATTAAATGTGACCCAAATTGAACCAATACCTCAAATGTATTCCCTGTGAAATTTTTGTAACAGCAGAACTTAAAAAAGTGCTTAGATTCGCTATATATATATATATATATATATACACTCAATAACATATTAAGCATTTTTTTCTGCAGATATGGTCTGAGTAAGATTATTATTCCTAGAGACTTAAAAAAGGAGTAAGGGGTCAAAATGAAGCTGAAAGTAATGAAAAATAAAGGAGAAAAAGTAATAACAACAATAAGCTTTTTTTTCCCCTTCTTCTCCTAGGTTCAATAAAAGATTTCTTAAATGTTATGCTGACATTTACAGATTGCCTCCTTGAAGTGTATTTCAATTACAACAGACTGGGAGGAGGACAGGTAACATGTCTTTGGAAAGAATTCTACAGGTGTGAAATACAAAGCAATATTGCCTTATAAGTCCACCTCCAGCACTGACTGGCAGCATTGCATATATTTAAAATAGCAATATTTCAATGAGTTATTGAGTGAAAGGAGACTGAGAGCCTTGGGTTCACTGAGGCATCTATACAGCTTCCAAACAAACATGGGATCACTTGGAATGACCTCAGAGACAACATTTTCACAGTATTAAATCTGTAACATTAACCAATCTGTAACATACTTATATCAGTTTAAAGCAGAATGGCAAGTCCCATTTTAACTTCATAATCAGCAGGTAAGTACTGCAAAGCCCGTGGGCATCTCGACGCAACACGGCGCTCTGGCAACTTTACCCAGAGCACAGCTAGTTTGCTTGGCAGCAGCAACCCATTTCCTCTCAGGTCGGTCACCAGTTTGCTCCCCACTTGGCAAACCAACGTGGCTGCTGCCAGAAATAGCCATTTCCGAAAAGAAATTAATCCTACTCTAATAAACCAGGATGCTGTAACAGAAGAGCCATTTTAAGTTGGGGAGGGCTGACAGGTTACTATAGGAGGCAATTTCCCTGGACACTACAAAAATTCAATATTCCTATTTTAGCGAATTCTTTTCTATGTAAAGTCCATTAGAGAACAAAAATTTCCTGAGGAAAGTAATATTCATAGTAGATATTTAAGCAAGTGGAGTATTTTAGACTTTCTGATCTGCAGAAGATGGAGGAAGCTGCACAAATCTGTTGTCTGGTTGATTGGTGGCTGACATGAACACGGAACTTGTAGCCTTTTATAAATCAGACAAATTCTGATATTGTAACAACAAGCTGCACAGAAATACAGCATTTTGTAGAAACTTGAATAGGCCTGACTAATAAAAAAATAGAGCTTTTCTTTTCAGATAATTGTGTTCAGTTTCTTTCAAAAAATCAGGATTTAGCCATCGAGCAAAAAAAAAAAAAAAAAAAAAAAAAAAAAGAAGCAGAAATGTATGGCTGTCCCTAAAAGGTAGGGAAAATATTCCTTCTAACATTCATTACAGTGTATGGTAATCAATACCACAGCATTGTGTATATTGCCTATTGATGGAGAAGCCTATGGCAACGGACCCACAGCTACAGAAATTTGCTCTTCTTAAGTGTGGATGGTAGACTTAAAGTATCTTTCATTTTTGTAAGAAAGGAAAATAATAAAACCTGTAAGCAGTAAGGTCCTTGTCTGTTTGTCAAAATAATTCAAGACGGTTTACGTTTCAAGTCTGAATATTTTGTTCAGTTCTTGATGCCAATCTCAGTTAACAGAGGACTTTCATTTTGTGTAATCATTTTGTAATCATTTTAGATTAAAAATCACATGTGCAGATCTGTTCAAAACATTATTTACAGGAATACCAACTTACATTTGAAAACCAGAGCTTCCGAGCATGAATTACAAAGAAGTGTCTGGAAACTGAGGTATCTTTCGTGAGTGTGTGTGTGTATGTGTGTTTTGTTGTTGTTGTTTTCTCTCTAAAGATAGCTAACGGCAAGGTGAAAATGTAGATGCAAGTATACAGCTATATGCACATTTTTTTTCTACTGTTGTACAGAAAAAATAGCATATGCAAATATTCAAGAAAAAAGCTACGTAGAAATTACAGACTTGATGTATAAGTACCTTATACAACATTACTTTGCACAAGCTTAAAATCAGAACTTCCACTCCTCATTTTACGACTTATTCCTACACTACAACTGCTAGCAATTAATCTGCACCTTTATAGCCTGAGTTTAAGGTCTTTGACACATGAGCAGGCAATGCAATACAGAAAAATTCAGGCATGAGTATAAAGCAAACAGGACTACAAAAATATACCGAGCTGTATTGAGTTACCAGGTAAAAATCTACTTCGAGGGCCTTTTGTCCACGCAGGTCTGTATTTGAGATCATCAGTCCCAGCACCCACCCATGTTTGGAACTTTCTCCATTTGTTAAATTGGGATCGCTTGAGTTAAAACACTAAGTTTGCCTATGTGTCAAAGGGCTAATTGATAGGAATACATAATTAAAATGAGCCATTTCCAAACTTTTAAAGGTTCATCAACTTAAGCAAATAAATACTTTTTTCTTTAATCTATATATCTATGGAAAAGGAAAGTTTTTATCTGGAGAAGATAAAAACTCTCTTTTTCCTTTTAATATTTAAGTCACTATTAAACAGGTCTTACCTAAAAGTCATAATATGTCCATTGGCACAGAAACATGCAAGGCAGATACTGTTACTCAACGCCACTATATCTCCACGAAGAACAAAAGAAGTCTCTGTTATGTTTTGCTTATAAATACAGTTCTGGGATGGCAGTGAGATAACTTTTGCTTGCTTTTCAGAACATATCACTGCATATTGGTTTTCACTGATTTCCTGAGAGGAAGAGGGGGACACTGAGACAGGTCGCCGCTTTTTTGATTTATCTTTTTCATCTTTATCTTCAGGAACGTTGTGTTCTCTCCAGGGTTCATGTGCTGGTGGGACTAAAGATCCTGTTGTATCCAGAAAAGCCATTCTCAAGATTGCCCCCTTTAGCCTCAGAATGGTTCCTAGGACACAGAAGTTAAGCAGATTTCTAAAATAGCTCTCTAAAATTTTCTTTAAAAATACAAAATATATATTTTTAAGAAACAGCTAGCAAAACAAGTATGGAATAAGAACTTAGACTTGCCTCTGTAACAAAACACAGCCTTATCAAAACCTCCAATCGTTAATCTGAAAACCAGGGAGGCAAATGTCTATACAAGAAAATGCTAAATCTGTTCTCAAAGGTTAAGGGTATGCATACACTCCATTAACCTCAATGAAAATAAAACGTATATTAAGAGAATCGTGCTGGAATGCATATTCATATTAAAGTTCAGTGTGACAAATGCAACTCCCTCCTGAATGCTTTCCCTCCTGAGGGATCATTGCATACTAAGTATCTATAGCGAATCCTGTAGTAGTTCCCACTTTAGTCCACTTCCCTACAGCATAAATGTAAAGAGGAAAAGAACTTTCTTTCATGGTTGTTTAAATCAGTTTGTGTGTGCCATACCCTAGACTAATACATTTCTTTTTATTTTACTCCAGGTTTTATTCCAGTCCAAGCAGAAACATGAACATTTGCTAAGCACACGTGAGATCACACAGAGCAGTATTTTTTAAGGCCCAAGCTGCAGATTCAGGGCTTCAAAACACTGTTGTGTCTGCAGCTTTGCCTTTATCATAAACCATTACTAAGTTGGACAAGATCATACTAGACAAGACACAAGTCAAGCACAGTTTAGTGTTCAAACCATTCCAGTTACATTTAGCGCTGCAATTTGCAAGTCTAGAAAACACCTCAGTTTAAAGGGGAGCTGTGCAACGTGTGCTGTACGATGCTGGCAGTAGGAAATACAAATCTAGGCCCAACACTGTATTCAGTATAACATCCCTGTGCAGGCCACGTTTTGCAAACCGCTAAAGTGCAACTGCAACAAAATCAGTTGCTGTGTTCGAGAGAAACAAGCCACAAGATGTCTCACAGGAACCGGAAGGAATTTTATCATTGGCATTTAATAATAGTTCTCCAATATATAGCCCTTAATTTTAATTCCTTTTTCATGATACAGTAAATTTGAAAGTTTTCTATCTTATGATAAAAAACAAAGCAGCTAAAATATTCTCTTCTGCTATCTCCATTTAGAATTTGTCATGTACTACATCACTCTTTCCTCAACAAGTACACATTAAAGTGAAATTTGAAAATTACATAAAACCTTACTCTTAATTTTAAGTTGGATTTAAAACTTTAGTAACCAAGTCATCAGGAATGCAAACCTTCTTAGCACAACGAACTATATATTAATTGCCAATTAATTCATAATCAAGAAAAACAGAGTTCCTCGGGGGGGGGAAAAAAAAAAAAAAAAAGCCATCAAGACCAATGACGATACCCTACCAAAGTTATTTAGCCTGTCTGCTTTGTACATACCACTCGGAGAAACGATTACTGGCTGAAGAAGTCTCTGCTCTCCTCCTGGAGGTAAGTTCAGCCCAATGACAAGCACAGTACCCAGGGTGGTTCCAACCCACAGGCAAGGCGAGGGTGACGTATCCGCCTTTCTCGTGAAAGTCTCACAGAAATGAAGCGCTGAAATTGCCTCGCGTGACTCCTTATCAATGCTAGTAACGCTAGAACTCCGGGATCGACTGAAAGAGTTGTCTTTGATATCTGAAAACAAACCGGTACTAATTAAAAATCAGGGAAAAATGCAGGGATTATGGAGAAACAAAAAAAAAGGCAGACTTTTGTTTTTAGCATGAAGTAAATATTAACTATTAACTTTTTTTTTTTCTCTTTTTTTTTTTTTTTTTTTTTTAAATTACTTAATCACCTCTCCTTTTGGCCTGATTATCTAAGCTATCCTGAACACCTAATCTTTCACTTCAGAGGTACCACTGGGCAATTGTCATGACTACTGGCATTAATATTTCTCTCTTTTTGGGACACAATAAAAGGGTCACCATTGAATAGCATGAGTCCTTGAAAAAAAACAAAATTACAAGGCTCATTGCTGATTAACCTCCTATATGACTGATCAGATTAAATCTGTTGGCTCCTAAGGAGCATGGTTTAATGATCTTATAAAGTACATATGTTTTAGTTTAAAAACCACAGTAATAGACAGCAATGCTAAGACATGACTTGTACTGATTTCCAATAATACCATCTAACTTTTGGAAATTTTAGGTAAGTCTAATAGATTATTTGCACAAACCTGAACAGGTTTACTCTTTACTCTATGCAAATAAACCAGTAAATAAAATTATCAAATGCCACCAAATGCTGTCTGCACAGGCATGCAAATCTGAAGATCTGTTTTTTGAGTACTGTGCCAAGTGGCATTCACAAACTTTTCAGGAAGTCTCATTTATTGTTTAGCAAGTAACGTTATCACAGCAGAGGGTGAATTCTAACACTAACCACAACCTCAAAGCAGTGACCATGCCGCTTCATTCTGGTTGTTCTCTACTTTTAATGTATTGTCTGCATGTGGCATGTAACATTCCAACACCTCTGAATTTATCTGTGTGCTCATGAATTAATGCACACTGTACGTTCCCAGCACATCATTACAACATTTTCGCATGACAACCCTTACCCGTGTAAGTTAGAGGTAACTTATGTCATGACATTTGAAAATGAAGATTATCATTTTAGGTATTTGAGTAGGGTTCGGATACAACTGGCAATTTTTTTTTTTAACAGGATTAACAGCTAACAACACCTAACTTGAAACATCTTGCAAGTACCAATATAGCAAATTCATTGTAAAAATTTCTGTAAAGAACATCTGAAATGCATTTGAAAAAGCACACTATCTAGATTGCAACTGACTAAACACACACTTCTAGTCGACATGAATAGTAAATTTCTCTAAAATGAGACTTGTCTAACTCCACAGATCCAAAAATTACTCTCCCAACCAAACTTAGTCAAATGTAAATTCGAGGATTATAAAAGGAATCTAGGTAAACCAGCTCAGATGTGGACATCTTAATCTTATATACTTAAAAACAGTGGGGAAAAAAAGGTAAATCCAGAGAAGATGGGGGAAACAACTATTTCTTTTTAGATTTTTTCTAATGACCACAATAATCACTTAAGATGCACATTTCTTCAGGTTTAAATATTTACCAGCTTTTAATCTTTTGGTCTCTAATGTGGATTAATCAGTCTGAATATAATCATACACTAACATTCTTCTGATATTAATACGTATCTGTACAAAAGAAAAAATGTATGTAAACCAAATTAAGAAAAAAATTGAATACAGTTGAGTTGCATTATTATATTCTGCAGACCAATAACCATGAAGAAATGCTAATCCAAGTACTAGCAGCTCCCTATAACTCTGAGAGTAAAAGTGGTTTCTTTAATTCTCTTTTTTTCTAAGTTAAAATTGGTGGACACACTTCTTACATGCCTTATTTGAATAAAGATCTTTCTCCTTTTCCTGTGAAAAATAAACATTATTGCAACAAGTATTAAATTAAATGTGCATTTGTTGAGTTGCAACTGGTTGGATATTTGACAAACGTGTACAAATGCCAGAAGTACTGGAAGGAAGAGGGGAGAAAACAAAACAAAACAACCAAAACACCTCAAACAACCGGCCAGACAGGATCCGTATTGCGGAGAGAGGACAGCTCACCCGGAAAGAGCTGGGGGTAAAAAGTTGAACTGCATTAGCGCATATTATTTAGCCTGAAGTCAGGAAAGAATTTATGGCTTGTTCATGGATTTGCGCCAGATGGAAAGGAAGCAGCAATGGGGTGATGACCCACAACAATACACCACTTAATCAGAAGGATGGAAGATGAGGGTCTCTTGAGCAACTGAACCAAAGGCCCCAGCAGTACTGGTACCATAATCATCTGGATTGCAACAATGAAAAACAATGGTATAATGCAGGCAGTCCAACTGAAGATTGATTTATGCTGAAGATTACTTCTGTTTTAGAAAGTGAAGGATAAGCACAGAATCAAATATTTTATATTTTCTTGTGGTTAATCAGGGAGGAAAGAAGAATGACAATGATCTAAAGATAGAAAAGTCATTGGAAAGAATACGAATGGGAGAGTAGGGTTCAGGAAGCCAAGGAAAGAAATGTCAGAAAGAGATAAGGGCAGTGAACTTGTGAAAAGAAAAGCAGCATGTCAGCTATTTCCTAGAGCAAGCAGAGAAGGCCACAGAAATGACCAAGAAAATGTGAGCAAGCTGACAATCAATGAAGCACACTATGCACAAACTATGCCATTAGGAGAAAGGATAGGAAGTAAAACACCATCACAAAATACTATTATTATTGCCTGAATAAGTTCCTTATGGATCTACAAAACCTAAGACCATTGTCTCTAGAATAAAATGATGCATATATGTACAGAAAAGCACACAGTGACAAAAAGAGCAAAACAAGTCAGTCTGTTATAATTAGGAAGGAACAAAGTATTTTAGATTATGTCAAAAGTGAAATGGCAACAAAAGAAAAAATCCACAAAAGTTTAATTATTTCAGTAGGAAAAAAAAATTCTAGATGACGTGGAAAGTGCTCAAATGGTTTCAGCATCTTCTTTTCCACAGACTTTGGGAAAGACTGAAGACAACCACTTCTAAGTACTTAACATATCAGAGGTGAGAGTAGAATAAGAACAGGAAGAGGAGTTGGGTAATTCGCAAGACTACAAGTGTTTTTCAAATTGTTAAGTTTGATAAAATTCACCCTAAACTGAAATCATCCCTGAACAACTAAACAATAGAAGAACATGCACAGATTGAACAGACCAAAGTTGAATATTTTCGGTCCCAATATGGCCACAGCTGAATGCCCATCCCCATCCCAAGACACAAGGTATTTAGAAAGATGAGAAAACCTCAGAGAAAGTCCAGAAGAAAATAACAGTAGCCACCCTAGATGCAGACAATATGACTTATAAACAAGGAAAAGAACACTGTAAAGAAATGTATCATCAAAAAATCATGTATCAGTTATCAATTGTTCATCAGCAAAAGATTGAAGAATGACATGATGATAAGTTTTCAATACCACAAAAGGTGCCTAACAAAGATAGGAAGAACTTGTTCACTGTGGGAAGGACAACGGGAAAAAAAGTAAGGTAATATGGAAGCAAAGACTTAATTTGGATTGAGGAAATCTGTCTGATTATAAAAATATTGGAACTTTGCGTTTAGGATTTTTCTTGAAACATTTATTGGAGGCTCATGCATTCATCAGAGGTCAATCTGTCAGTCATTTGGATCCTCGTCATTGGAATGGATTAAAGGAGCTCTGGAGGTTCCTTCCAGCTTCACATTTATTTGAGTGGAATAAGCTGCAGCTTAAATCTGGGTGGTCCAACTCTAAGGTTTCAGGATATCCCAGTCCCTTCCACTCTTTCCCCACTGAAAGCAGCCGTTAAATACACTGTTCTGCAGCTGCCACAGTTGATGTTGGTCTGTCTTCTGCTGGGGTGGTGGTAGGGACCCTGCTGCAGAAGGGGCAGGCAGCTGGGGCAGGCAGAAGGCAGCTCTCAGTATTCAGGCTGCATCTGCTGCTGTAGGTCTACAGCTGCACCCCATCGTCTTTAGGGAAAGATGCAGGAAAGCTGGAGCTGATCTACAAGCTGGCAGTCAAATTGTGATGACAAATCAAAAAAGAAAAAAAAACTATTCATGCATACGCTGTTTTGTTTATGTTGCAAAATGACTTTTAATACTGATTTTTTTTTTTTTAAACAGAATAGCTTATTATGTAGAGTCTGTACTTTTTCAAGAAAATGAAATTCTCACAGACTGGTAAACAGCTATATGTTATTTTCATTTATATAGAGGGGTCACAAGACAATTAACATTCTCAAAAGTATGTCCCAAGCTCTTGTTGAATAAATCTCAACATATCCTGTTATTCCTAAAATATCTCATTTTTCAACTTAAATTTTATCAGGCAGTTCTAAACAGGCAAGCTATACTCCTTTTTAATATCTTACCTGTTTATTTTTGCTTTTGCTATGATAGCACTATTGTTAAAGTGAGAACAACAGATGTCTAAAACTCAGGACAAAACTGCGATAAGCCATGTACAAAATTTGTAGGCTTACCTTATGACGGCAGCAATGAGATTTTGTGCCTGAGAGGCCTCCAAAAGAGTTAAATTAAAATTTTAGTTCTACACTTGAGATAAATGCAACTTAAAATCATGATAGTTTATACAGTTTAGGAATTACTTCAAAGTATTTGCATTCTGTAAAACAGTTTCAAGAAAAATAAAATCAACTATGTAAACTTACCTAAGTCAGGCTTTAACTCAGTTGGCAAACTTAGCTTCCTGGACATCTTTGCTGAAAAGTGAAGTATATCTTTTTTTTAAAAAGAAGAAACATGATTCCTGCTGGCCTTTACTTGCCTCTTTCTAAATATTTAATATATCATTCCTTATTACATTAAATTGCAGCACTTTACTAGAGCAGAGCTTGACTTTTAGGAGTGAGGGGCACAAGATAGAACATGGAAGATATCAAAATCCCCCAAAACAATTTTTTTTTTGCCAAATTTCATTTCCCCTCAGGCATCAGAGAGAACTTGACAGATTGGATATATTTAGCTTTAGCTCAAACCCAAGTTTTTTTCCCCTCTCTCTCTCTCAAGGTGACTATGCACACTCTCAGCTTCTGCAAGAATGTGCACCAAAATTTAAATGAAGTTTACATTCCATTAACTCTTCTTCTGTCTAACTTCCTCATCAAACCCCCAGAAGTAAAAATAGAAATAAAAAGAGAAATTTTAATGACACTAACCATTTCAATATAAGTGCACAAAATAAGCATCTGAGATGCCATTAACAGTCTTACAAGAATGGAAAAATTACAAAGAATAAAATCATCAGCATAGAAACATTTACAACATTGTCAAATGAAAGACAGCTAAATTTTTTGTAGTATTACTCAAGCAATAAGCAGAACTTGAACTCATCACTGACTTGGAATTTTTCATTTCTAAGGAAGAGAAACCATGTAGTCCACTTTAAATGCTGTATAGAACTCTAATGAATAAATATAAATGCTACAGAACGCTCTTTCAGCTTTCAACAATTACCAGAAAAGCAAAGTTTTTGACATACCTCAGCTTCTGAACCAGGACTTTAATTCCAAGTCACATGTTTAACCTTTGGTATATCATTTCATTTTTCATTATCTGATAAGGGTAATACTTCTCTACCTGAAGTTGATGTTGAGAATAGCCTCAGACTTTTATGGAGTACCATGTAACCATTACCAGTCATAAGGTAGACTGAATCTCGCTGCTCCTCTCTAAAAAATGAATTCACTCTAATTTCAGGTTTTTGGAACGGGTACATTTCGTCCAGATACTCGAGAACAGCATGTGATTTAAAGTTACTCTCACTCACTGCAAAAGTGAGATACACTCATCAATATTGAAATACTAGTTATATGAATAGCCAAACAGTTTTATTCCTATCTTATCTTATAAAAAATGAGAATAAGATTCAGGAAATAAGAGTATTTCCTTTATGTGTCAATGCTACAGCGTATATCCTATTCAAATTAAACTGAAATTACTTACTCTCAGGTTGCAATACCAGAGCCAATTGTTAGTACAGGCTCAAACCAAAAAGGGCAGTCCAAACACTTATTTCCTACCTAGTCCTTACATGGTGCTGGCATCTGTCTGGCCTGATGCGTGGGGCATGACCAAAATTCACCTAGATGAAATTTCTGTCAAGGGCTGTTTTCAGTGGCATCAATTCCCATCCCAGCTCTGAGTTCAGCTAGACAAATGTCACACCTGTGGCACATTCATGACCTGGCCACTACCTTTTGCTGCCAGATGGAATTTACCCTAGCTTGAAAAGAGGTCATATAACCTCACCTGGAACTGTGGATTACAGGGTGGCATTGCTAAAAGTTGAGAATTAGTGTGCTCTACGCAAAATTACATTTTAAAACATACCTAAGTGTGATCAAGTGCTGAATAATTCACACACAACGAGGAAGTTTATTTAAATAACACTAGTGCCACCTTGTGCTTAAACAGAAAAGTGGCTCGATATTAGAAAAGACAAATATTTCAACAGTTAAATCGTTTCCAACTAACATTACTCAGTACAATAAACTGCTTATATTCATGGCATCTGCCTTATGGTTTTCAGCAGTATTGGAAAATGTAGTTTATCCATGCCTCAAAATCAAAGACAGCAACCTGTCAGCTCTAGACACCTTCTACCACACAAGAAACAGAGCAGAGGAAAGGACAAAGAGATGAAGACTTAGAGGGAGAACTCTCCAAGTCAGGCTTTGTACTTTTCTCCCCTCTATGTGGCAGGGCAAAGGCGATGGTGAGTGCTGAGTGTGAGTGGCCTCAAGCAGTTGCTGCCATGTCAGGCTCTTTAATACCTCTCTCGTGCTAAGGTGGTGGAAATAACCTCACCTCTGGTGGTTGCTGCAGCATCTACAGCTGAGCCTGTCTCTGCACAGCTCTGCTGGGAGACAGAGCCAAGCCCAAGGTAGTTGTGTTGTTCCTCTTGGCATGCTTGCTGCTCTGCGCAATCATTATTTTGTCTGTTTGCTTAGACCTACATATCATACTCCTCTAAGGGAGAAAACCTAGTGACACACATTCACATTCATATTCTCTAACATATATCATTAAATATGCATTTTATACTAAGCATGCCACCACAGAACTGTCCAAAATACAATATTCAGGTTTTTTTTTGGCATTTTCTCAGTTGTTAGTCTTGACAGGGAAAGAGTTAGAACATGGAAGGTTCTCGTGGCATGATGTCCTACACCTCAGCACTCTAGACTCAACTAATTCAACCAAAAATACCCTGAAGGTTATCTGAGACATGCCAGAACTGTCAATAGGAAGCAGTGGTTTATAAATAATAGTTACTTTTCCTTTGCAATAGATTTCCAAGGTGCTTTACAAAGCAGTACAATAAACAGTATTTAATTTAAAAGCTATGAACTGATTTCACAAACATTCCCTATTTAAACAATTTGAACTATTCCCTTAAAAAATCTCCACAGATTATAAAGAAGAAAAGTGTCTTTGTGCTTTGGCAGACAATAGAGAGTTTAAAGAAAACAAAACTCATTTAATATTTAATGAGAAATATATAAACAGCTTAGAATTATCTTTTTGTTCTTATCAATATTCTTTAGACATATCCACATTTCCAAATTATTTTAAGTTAAAGTATATTAATGTTTGATAGCTATATAATGGACAAGAACTACACAATTTCATGATGCCTAAAAAATTGACTATTGTATTTGTGACAGTTAAAGAGAATTAGATTCACAACAATGAAATCTGAAATTTTGATACCCTTAACGATAATTAAACCCCTTGTAAGAGAAGGTATGAAAAGGGAGCTACGTGATGTATATGAAACTAGATCAGATATTATAAAATACATTTAATAATAATGTCTGTCAGTCTTTCTCTGACATTAAGGCAAATAGGAATTTAACATGAGTGCATTAAGCTTTGCTTCTGTGAAAAGAGTATTAACAATGTTAAATTTTCAAACAGTATTGACATCATTTAGTCATATGTTACAAATGTGAAAAAAAAACTTACTATTATTAGCAGGACATTCAGAATCCCAGAAATTCACAATTCTGGCTATTACTACGCCAATTAGATTTGCCAGCTAATAGTTTGCGATTACTTTTAAACTGAGCAATTGCGTAAAAGAAATAAAGCCTATAATTTCACTGAAAAGTATTTAACACAATCTACTGGAACAGCTATAAGAAGTGTCTCCGAGTCTGTAATACTTTCCAGGTACCTTTACTAAGGTCCTTTCCAGAAATGGAGAATATAGCATCTCTACAACTTTGAAATTATCAGTAGGGATACATTTAGTCAGACTCTTCACGTCCAATAATTATCTTACTAAATAAGGGTAAAGTAAAATAGCTTAGATTTCCCTTCAGCTGAAGCAGGATCGGAAAGCCTTTCTACAGCAATGATATCTTGGTCTCAAAAATTAAGTTTTTCCTTCGTTTTTTTCCCCCCTGTAAGTCCATCTGGATTTTGGACGCTTTCCTGTATTCCTCCAACCCAGTATATTATTTATAGTTTCAGGCATCTGCCATTTCTAAGCGAAAAGGATGCATTTAATTTTAATTATTATAATTCCTATAAATGGTTAGTACAGTCTAAATAGTTAATTTTACATATTTCAAAGTTGATGCAAATTTAGAGGAAAAAAAGGGCATCCCTTTCCAACCTAAAAGACGACCACTTAACAAAGTATATATGGTAAATGCTAGTTCATGAAGCCACTACATTTTTACTTATGCTACTGCTGCAATCTTGGATGGCTTTTGATTCTTTAATGTAGCAAGAACCCCGTTCCTGATACTGTCACTAATGATGCAAATTATAGAAATGAAGATTAATCTGTGCAGGTTAAAATAAAATTACATAAATTGAGAATAACTTTGTATTTCTAAATGCCTGCACATTTACTTCGATCTTTAGATACCACTTTAGAGTTCTGTCACTGAAATGAAATTCCTTCTGCTTACTTTAGAAAACATTAGATTTCCCTCTCAGGACTTTCAAAGAGGTCTTCTCTTACCTACTGTTTCAATGTGACATGTCAGAAAAACACAGGAATGCTATTCTTAGCAGTTGAAATTACATAAGTAAATTATAATTTTTGTTCTTTTTGCAACCCATTTGACAAGTTGTACTTCATGCAAGAACAAAGAACTGAAGGAATTTGATTCCAATTGCACCGTGTATGCCACTGCAAAGAACTATGCCCAGATTACCATGCATCGAACTCCATCTGCACAGTTGACGAAAGTCAACTGTTGGGCAAGAGGATGACGTTGATGGCAGTAAGTGGCACACACATTATACAGAATTCTCCAGGAACATTCAGCTGACTACAGTTCGGCTTCAGAAAGTGAAATGCAAAATCACACCATCATTAATATCAAATAATTGGCAAAGCATTTTGCCATACTTCAGCTATTCAGAAACGTTTTAAGCTCAGAAAGACCCATGCAGAATAATCATGCCAACTATAAAACAGGACAGTGAAGAAAATATTATTTGTAGGGCATCCAACTACTCAAAGCTCTTAACAAATAAGAAAATATGAAAATCAAGTGGAAAAAAAGAGTGTAAATTACACAAATCCTAAAATAGGTACTTGTGTGAATTATACATCAAATGCATTGTTGTTTCAACTCATCATTTAACCTACTTCCTGAAGTTACTACTACTTGTAAATACATGCTACATTAGTTCTAAAAATATTCATAATATTTCCTTTGGAAAGAAAAGGTTTCAAGCTGGAACACACACCAAAATTTCTGCAGAATTATCATTGGCAGGCAGGTTTTATTAATGTTATTAGGAAAAAAGAGGAAAAAAAACGAAGCCATGCAAAAAAAAATACTAGTCCAAAACAAAAGAGCAAAACAAAACCTAATTTTCTGCACAAATCTGGAAGATAAAAGGAAAATACTACTCCACCAACAGGCACTGACATAACATGCACAAAATTAAGTGCTATTTTTCTCAGTAAAAGAACTCAGTGAGAGTTTCCTGTTGGGCTATATGTCCTTCAGGAAAACATACTAATGTGTATTAATATAGACTGTACTCTGTTTTTTAAATAGAGACGAATGGCATAATGATCCATTCTTGAGACGTTTGCTTTCTGGAATTCTTCTTAGGCTTCCACTCCCTTGGAGCTCCTGTCGCCTGTCACCACTGTTGCCAGCACCAGGCTGATCCCTTTTCTCCTCCCGTATCTTACCTTTCAGTGCATTCCTGGGAGCAGGGCCTAGTACTAAGCCTAATGCTGCGGAAAGGGCATCCTCCCTCCTCCATCATTTTGTGCCTCAGGTTCCAAAGGATCTTTTGTATCTTAGCAATATTTGCCTCATTGATTTCTGAATAATTTTGCTTCTCAGGTACCAAATTGCAATGGAAGGGAACTATTAATCATTTAGGATAAAAGTTAAGTTGTCAAAGAGTAAATTGGAGGCAGGGCACAGGAAAATAAATCTACTCCTTCTCCCTAGCCTTACACGTCAAGGTGCAACGTATAATCTAAGAAATCATAGTTTAGGCAAAGTGTCTCTATATAAGCAATACTGATTCAACTTTTTGACTTAACTAAAGAGGGAAAATTAAACCTTTTGTAATCACATACGGATACATTAAATGGAAACAAAATGAAACATTAATGTGGTGATTCTGAAATTAAATTACCAGTATTCAAGATGAAGAATTAGAGACCCTTTCCCAAAATTAAATCACACAGCATCTCCACTTCATTTTTATAGCTCCAGTTGCCATAAGCAGAGTTAATTTTTATTCTAATCATAAAAGGGTTCAATCTATCATATGCATACAACATATTCCAAGGCACTTTTGTTCCTTAAAAAAAAAGAAAAACAAACAAACAAACAAAAAAAGAATATTCCGAAGTTGGTAAAGTGCTGTATCATTGCTAGACACAGAAGGAAAAGTTATAGAATAGCGATGGGGTGTAATTACATATAACTAAGTCCTTTTCCAGATGATCAAATAAAAACATGATGCTACTTGTATCTTGACCATTTTAATAAGGAAATCTGGCCATATGGCTATGAATGTACCACATAAAAGAAATTTAATCAAACAGATGTTCTCAATGAGACTGTACCTTCACGAAAAACAGTGGAATAATGTTGACTTGCATAGACTGAACTCTCTTAGTATTTCAGATTAGAATTCCACCCATCCAGAAAATGCAGAAAAGTGCATTTGTAAGATCACAGAATATTCTTGATTTTTTAAAATTATTGTACCCAGTGTATTTAGCACAAAAGCAGCCCATAGAGTTACCAATTAGGACAGAGATTGAAAAATTAACAGCTAAATACACAATTAAATGAGATATTTTTTCTCCTGCTTGGTTAGTGTTGCATAGATTAAGGCACTGGATTAGGAACAAGGCAGAATTTTTCTAGTTCCTACCTATATCATTGGCTACCATCTTGGAAAACTTTCTGCTTTTGGTCTTCACTGTAAATAATATTTTAATAAAAAAGGTCAATCTAGGTATATCAAAGGATGAAGTTAACAAAAATAAGACTATAAAAAAGAAAAATACTGTACCCTTTTCTATAAAATTATTCATTTTTTGATCATCATCAGAATTGTTTGGTGAACCAGAACCTATGAGTGAAGACAGAATGAAATGGACACACAAACATACATCTTTGACACAAGAACTATGTATTAGTAAAAGTTTTGCATTTAATGTACACATGCAAAGATGGATTAAAATATTGATTGGATACCGGATACTAAAGGTCTTTGTATATGACATGAAAAGAATCCTGCCATATTAAGATTAACCACAAAAAATATAATGCTGCACAATGTAAGTTTATTGCTGTAAATATTTCCCCCACTGAATAAAACACTAAGTACTAACACTGAATAGAGTACTGTCCTAATCATGGCTCCAGACACAAGAATTAATCCAGAATGTGTCCCATAGAGCAGGACAGTAGCAATAATCTCAGCTTTGAAAATTTGCTTCTTTCTAATTCAATAAATCTTCTTTGGGTCACAGTTGTTCAACTACTCTGCAGACAACTCAAGAATCAGCACTGCAACTTGGCAGTTTTCAGAATCATTAATACGGAGAAATCTGAGAAATACTGAGAATAGTTGTGGCCTACATCATTGTTAGGAAATTAAAATAGAATTTAACCAAAGATGCCAAACTTCATTGGATTTTACATCCAAATGCAAGCATTTTAATGCTCTTGCATGCAAAAGCATGATGCTTTTTATTTTATTTTGCTTTACTTTAGTGTATTACGGGTCACCTGCTTCAGGGGCCTTAGCTTATTACCTTCTCACTTCTGTAGGAAAAAAATAAAAAGAAATAAAGCCAGCTGGATTTGGTAGACATGTCAGGAAATCACACTTTCAGCTAAGTTGTTTATTTTTCTTCAATAAAAGAAACATGAAGTTTGATAATCTGACTTTCTATTCAACTTCTACTTTTACTGTAACTATTTACTCCAAGTAAGGCTTACTGGAAAAGAGAATGACAATCTGACTCATCTAGATTAAAGGTCTGTACAATTTAAAATGAAGATAAAAAGACAGACTTCCAATCAGAAATAAAAGTTCGTATTAAAATTTCTACTAAAGTCACCAACAGGCTATTTTGTTCTGTTACGCTTTGAACTTGGCAAAAATAGTAAACCTTTTCATAGAGAAGGGGCAACTAGTAAAGACTGGTTGTAAACAATGACGTTTCAGTTTTGCAGCTCCTTCCTTAATGGTCCAACACAAAGAAAGTTATTCTGTTAAGTGATGAATTTCTTCATCTTCTTGAGAAAACATTAACGGTTTTGGAAAGGACAGGCTGAAATGGCACCTTTAGGTAAGCCAGCTACCTTTAGTTTCCTGTAATGATTATTATTTTGAATTCCTTTGGACAAAGTAACTTCCAAGTAGTTAAGCAAACTTGCAATTTTGACTTTTAATCTAGTGTAGCGCTTTGACTGAAATGGATAAAATGATGTATGCTATTAAAAGTTCTGTCACAGTAACGGGATGGGAAGAGGCAAGTGAAATATTTTAAGCTATCTGAAATATTCTTCCCCAATATTATGTAACAACATTCACTATTAAGTATTTGTATGGCCACAGTCTCAACTAGGGAACACTGAACAAATTTCTAAGCAGTACAACGTATTACTGACTTTTTCTTCTAAGTCACATACAGGAGAAGTAACTGGGAGGCCAGCTTTTGAAGACCTCTGCTTCTGAAGAAAAATAGTCATTTATTATTTCTGAGGAAGTAGGAGTAAATTAGATCCTTCTACAGTCTCAGCCACTTTCGAGGACTCTCTGAAACACCAGTCACCTCAGCTATTAGAGGAATCCGTGTAGCTCTTACCAACATGTCAAAAATTCCACTTCAGTGGAGCATGCTCTCTACAGTGTGAATATTTCAGACTGTGCATCTCTTCACACATCCTTATGAAAGTATTCTTATTACATCTCTTAAAATCAGTATTGTTTTAAAATTGGAAAAATTTGTAATGAGAAATCAAGCTGCGAGAGGGTGACAGATTTTATGTAATTATTGAGCTAGTAATGCTGACTTAAAGCATGCCATCCTCTTCATAAACAAAATATTGAACGACCCAGAAACTTTTAATTACCTGAAGTGGGTGACTTGCAGCGATCTTCTGGCACCACTGTACCTTCATTAATATCACACAGACCAGCTGTAACACACACAAAAAACAGTATATAGTAAGAAAAGCTGCTATTTTTGATTTTCCTTTATTACAGTCAGAAGTTTGAGCTTTCATTATATCCAAACCAGCTGGCTGAGGTACAATTTATATTACAAATTACATTTTTTCATTTGGACATCAGCCACAGTGACTATAAAGTCACTTACTTCATACTCATGTGAAGCTTTCTGGATCAGTTTTACAAAACAGTTCCTCATAACATTTTAGCAAAAACATTGCCTTCTCAGCAAGAAAGACTTAAAAGAACAGTTTATTTACATGCAATGGATATATACTATCTACATGTCATATCTGTTTTGAAAAACAAAAAATTAAATATGTAATTGCAGAAGAAAGTCAGATGAAAGAAGACTTCTCGTTACAGTGATATGCTGTGCATTTGTGTTGCTTAGTTCACTTCCCAGCAAAACTCAGTGATGTCCCTTAGAGAAATTACAGTGTAGGTCGCTTACGAAAATATTCTTCCTCACACAAAGAGATTTCACTAAAGTTTTAACACAACCTTGCCCACTCTCATCATAAGAATCAATACACTATGTGAAAACCAAAAGGTATTAACCTTCATTAACCTTTAATTCCATTCAGGTGGACCGAATAAAACCTAAGAGTCCACAGTCAGAAGGAAAGATAGATTTTGCCTCCTTAAGGACCAAGTGTCATGCCATGCAATACTAAAATAAACAAGCCCACAGTATTTAATTGCAGTAGTTGGGAAAAACTGGTTAGAATGAAACGTTCCTGCATGCACATAAGGATCTGGAATATAACCAGCTTGACGGGAGGAAGGGCTAAGGCAATAACGACTTTCACATGCAAAATCTATTCTCACAGATATATTCTACCCATTTACAACAGGGCACTGGTGGTATGTACCTGTTAACAGAAGACAAAAATATGGAAGTAGCTCTGTTCTTCTCTATTTTAAACAAAAAATAATACAAACTCCCAAACCTTCTGATTCAGTTCTGCTTTGAGCATAGCTACAAGCTGATGTCAGCCTAGGTAAAATCCAGTATAAGTAAAAATTTGAAAATAAATTCTGATCCATTTCCAGTTTATGGAGGAGGGGGAATGGGCAAAACATGAACAAATTATAGAAAGATTCAAGTACATACTTCCTTCAGGTTTGATTAAATCTCAGTCCTGAAACCCTTTAAGTTGCACTAGAAAGTTTTTTGATCAATAATAAAGAAAAAGGAAAGAGAGATGATATGCATGCAGAAGCTGCTTTTGCTTTATAGAATAATCTCTGGTAGTACTAAAAAAATGCTTCATATATAGGAAGCTAGACTCAGCCAGAGTGAGGGTTTTTTTTTTTCAGAAATACATATACTATACTAAATGCTTCACAAAGTATAAACTACCACACAAAACATGTAAGATATTTGATATAAATCAGTGATAAATTCTAAAACATGGTTTCAACTGGGAGTTTTTATCTGATGTGTTAGCCTGAAATGACAGCATATAGTCTAACCATTGGAGTTAAATAGATGTTGCTTTAAGACAATAATCTGAATTTTGGTTTTGAGTAGGGGAAAAGAAAAAAAAGAAAAAAAGGAAGAAGATACATTCATCTTCTTACAATGCATGTGAAGGGAAAAACCCCTATTTCTATTACTATTTTAGGAGATATATAATGCTATGTCTATGATACTTTTGAAGAAAGTCTTTCTAAAAACACTATGTTAAATTTGAGTATGCTTTTGTTAAATATTTGCTAAATAAATATATATGTAGATTGCTGATTAAGTAGATAGCTCATGTGGGAACCTTCAAATATCAGGGTTCTTAATGAGGAAGGATCATTTCTTGCTACTTTGGTCAAAACCTGCAGAAATTGTTGAGTAAAACTATTTCCCACTCTTCTCTCTCCCAACGCTATTTAATTTTCAGTTCTGCTATTCTCGAGACACGATGTACCCTAACAATATGCTGCTCTGTCACACTCCGGCTCTAACTAAATTCAACACAGCTAATTAAAAAACTGGTGTAATGCACACCTAGGATAGCATTATTATGCTAAGTATTTGAAGCTCAATGTAATGGTCTCAAAGAGAATGAGAAGATACAGTGCATCTCTGAGACGCCCACATTAAATATAAGCACTTATTCTAGGACTGGAAAAGGAGGACTAATAGTCCCTGAAGGTTATTCTCATCTCCATCACTTAAAAAGGGTGGGAGATTACCTACTTGAAATTCCCACAGGGCTGCGTGGTACACAAATACTTCACTCATTATCCTTATAAAGTAGATATTTGAAGAAGTAAGCTTTCACTTTTGAAAGACATCACTGTCTCAAAAAGTAAAAACAAGAAAAACTAAATCACTCCAACCTCTGTAACTGTAATTCTCTACCAAAAGTGGACCAAGTAATGGAAAGTTGCAACCTCAGATCTCAGAAAGTACACAACACTTAGCAGATAAAAACTTGGTTCTGGAGACAGTCAAGATCTCCTTTTTCTTTCCTTGAAATGAAGAGAACTTGATGGCTGCTTTTTCCCTTCAAATTTCTATTAGAGCAATAAGGAAACATATCTGTGACTGCTTAAAATGGACTAACAAAATTATTCACGGTGAATGAACAGCAAGTCAACAAATCAAATTCAGATGTTCAAAAACATTTTATTGCCATGAGACAACTTACTTATATAAGAGGTGCGAAGTTTTTTCACAGACTCTGAATATAAGTTAGAAAGGCCGCACATGCAAGAAGCCACAGTCAGCATACCTTCATGAAGCAATGAGAAAAGGAAAGACGGAGACACTAACAGTACATTGGAGACAAAAAAAAAAGCCAGCAGAAAAACTAGTACAATAAGATTTAAAAGATGCTTTTGCCATGCAGATTGTTAGTATTAAAGCATAAGATGAAAAATATAAATATGATTTAATGTAACCACGGTTATATTCATGAGCAGAAAAGACTAAATTCATGAATGGCTTGGACACACACTTGTAAATTAAAGTCGAGTCACACAGATTCAATACCTTAAAGTAACAAAAGATAAGAAAAAGGGGAGTTAATCATCCCAAAAGGTAATTCATGATCTAAAATATACAAAGCAGAACTTAAACTCTTTACTCTCAACAGGAATCTAAGCACTGAACCAGCAAAGTTTTTTCTTTTTCCCCCGCTCACAAGAGGTAAGTTTTTTTTCCCCATAAAAGTCTTTATTTGTATAGAAGAAAAGATTTTATCTGAAGGGCCATGAATTGCATTGCTTTCTTAATATTTTTAGGACTATTTCCTCAGTTGAACTCACAACTGCCTGATAGTAATGGGATCTTTCTGAAATGAATGATTTATTAAAAAAAGGATCAGCGTGTCCATTTTCATTTGAATAAAATTAATAAAAAACTTACCTGAACTTTCTTTTGGATCACTCATAATAAACATTAGACATGAAGAAGTCTTTTGAATAACTTTTTATATCCTATCCTATCAAAAAATATTCATTGGGGGGCAACAATGAACTTGTTCCTAGCTCTGTCTTGAGTTCTTATCTCAACTAACTTAAAAAAAAAAAAGCTTAGCATTTTAAAATTGTTTTTTTTCTCCTTGTTTTTTAGTGGATTTTTTTTTTTCCACGACTAAAGCTAAAATTTGGATTGAAAGGTCATTTTCCTTCTCGATACTAAGAAACACTTTTCATACACACCCCCACCCCCACCCCCCTTTTTCAAAGCAGGATGAATGTCACCAGTTTCAATTCAGATATGGAATTGATTCATTTAAATGAAAGGCTCTTTTTTAAACTAACATGACAGATACATAACATAACTTGCTTTTGATTATCATGGATGTGCCTGTCAAAGATGGAACTAATAAATCAAAAGATCGCAGCAGAGGTACCGACCTATCTGCAAACATTAATGGGTTTTATATAAGCATAATATAAGGGTGTCAGGCTCATCAGAAATACCAGAATATTTTAGATGTAGAAGTTTGAATGTTCAATCTATGCTATCAAAACCTTATATCTGTCATAAATTTATTGTACATTCAAACTTCTACATCTAAAATTACCTCCCTCAATGTTTTCCCATCTAGTGGTTTGTACACTGCACTAATTAAAAATACAAGAATACAAGTAATGATACTGAGTGTCAGTTTAGATTCTAGTAAATGAAGTTTTCACAGGAAACATGAGGTTACAAACCCACAAACACTGTCATTAAAGACCGATCAAGAAAAAAAAAAAAAAAAAAGATGAAGCTAGAATGGAGAAAGAATATAATCAAATTCAAAGAACAGTCACTGAAAGCCCAGATAGGCTTAGAAGAGACAGAGAGACTTGGTTAGAACAAGCTCTGGTCTTCTCACCTCCAGACGGTTGCCGAGTTTTCCGGGGAGATCGCGGCTCTCTGCGATAAGGATCATTAGAACCATACAGTTCAATAGTGCCAAGATTCAAGAGCACTGTCTTCTGGAGGTAATCGACCATGGCAATACCATTACAGTTCCCAAAAACTACTCTGGAAAAAGGAAAGTGGGAGGAAAGATAATGCTAATCAAATGTTGGTGTAAGCTCATTTCAGTGTTGTGTTTTTTTTTTTTTTTTTTTTTTTTTAACTATTCAGAATAATTCTTTTTAAAATCAAACTCCTAAAATTCAGAATTACACATGTAATTACACATGTATATAAAACTAGTATTCTGGAATGCAGTATTAAGCGTTTTCTTGGGAAAATGCATGGGACACTGTGCAAAGCAAAGCAGATGACTGTCATTATACCTGCCAATCTATGCAACAGAAGTCTCAGCTGACACTTACTATTGGATCTACAGTGCTAACAGAAGTGCGGAAGAAAGTTGACTTGATATTGATGTTAATACGATCAAGTTCTGCCCTGACTCACCAAAAAGAATTATCTTTTAAGCAACTGGATAACAAAAAATAGCCTCTCCTCCACTGCTGTGCAGTACATGTGAACATGTCCTGCGTAGATTTCATTTTTATTAGCAACTGCTTTAACAAAATGATGAAAAAAAAACAAAATAAAAAATTTGTGTAGAATATACTTACAGGCCGTATGCTGAGTTGACTGCTAAGCTGGTTATCTGCTGAGGAGGTTCTCCACTCACCCACACCAGCTGGATAACGAGCTCAATTTGGTAGCCTGGAGACTGCTTGAGGGGAGAATTTTTAACTCTGCAATGTAAACAAAACATGCTGTCTTTTTATAACTCCATCGATTTTTTATTTTAAATAAGCTTAGAGCCTTTTATAGGCTTTCGATCCTATGTGACACTGGACATTAAAGTTGGCAAATTGCAAAAACAATTCAAACATATAAAAGCAACCAGAAGGAAAAGTCATCAACAGCGGTCATTTTTTTAAGACTACCTAATTGAAAATGACTTGACGAATGATCACAAAAACCTCAATTTCTCCTTTAGAGCAAGAATCAATAGCTATTTATTTATATGGTTATATATTACTTATTTATTTATATATTTACATATTACTTTATATTGACTTGAATAAAGATGTTCAGTGTTTACAGGACGGAATTAAAGATTTGTTTCAAAGTTGCCCAAAGGAGAAATCAGTTTGGAGAATGTGGAGGTGGGGAGGACTTCTTCCAATTTTCCTTTGAACTTAGTCCTGCAATTCAGTATAATCAGTATGATACAAATTCTCCTACCCAGGGAAAACAAGCTCATTAGTAGAGTTCTTTTTTTGATGGATCTGCTCAAGAAATTTAAATTCCAAATTGAGTCTTAACTTTAGAAAATAACAGCACATATACATCTAAATTTTGCATCTGACAATAAAGTGCAATATATATTTTGTGAAAACCACACACAAGCCTACTCTTCTTAAAACATTAATTTCTCAAATGAGTAAAATTCACACATGAATTCTTACTGCCCAATATAGAAAATAATAAAAAAAAAAAAAAAAAATCAAAACTAGTCAAAGAGTAGAAGTAAAATCCACCAGGCAGAACTTTATTTAAAAACTAAATGATGAAGACAGGACATTGATTTCATTGTCTGCTTCCCAAAATACAATGCAATTCCCCTACAGTTATGAAAAACTACTGTTATAAGCCTATGAACAGTTACTACTGAGTTTTTCTAGAGCCTTAAGCATTTTATAGTTCAATGAAAAATCAACCAAACTACTTATAAGTTAGGCAGAGCTGCAAAATGTTAAGTGGCTTATTCATTTCAATAGACAATACTACTTCAAAATAATTATACTGTTGCCATTTAAAATACATGCACTAAAGCAGGAAGATCTATACTACATTAAAATCTGTATCAAATCTTCCTATGGCAGGAGGAAGGCAAGCATTTCCTGATTTTTACAAGGTAGAAATATTAAATGCAAAAAATTTTGCATTGTAAACTTATTTATAAATTTCTTGAAACAGAACTCCACTTTCAGATATTTGGAAAATGTTGCTCAAAAAAATACAGCACTTTCCCCAATAATGAATTTTCTGTAATACTAAATATCACATCTCATCACATATATATTTTTGTAAAGTTTCAAGAGCAACAGTTATTAAAAGAATACACTTACTTTAAACATGGGACATTATCACGTAGTCCATCAGATGAACTGCTACTAGTAGACGGGTGAGACTGAGGGACAATGGACTGAGGATTGGAACCTGTGCCTGGAGTTGGCAAAGGAGGTACCTGCTCACCATCTGGGGTTTCAACATCATTTATTTCATATAGCAGTCGCACTTCCAGCATCTGTAAATAAAAGCAAAAACCACCACCACCAACAAAAACCCAATCAATGAACCAAAGGAAAAAAACCTCTAAACTCATAGTGAATTAAGACTTTCAAAAAAGTATATATGAATTAAATGAAGTACAAGTGAAGATACTAGTGCTAAGATTGATATCCAGGACTGGATGCAAGACACATTTAATTATCATTCCATGCACAAAATAAACTCTTATAACTAAGTCTTGTTTTATGTAGTTCAGGAATGCCAAAGCTAAGAGATAAGGAACATAAACAGCTTGGCTTAATTCAGTAGTACTGAACTGAATTCTCTGTTTAGTAAGTTTTGTGTTGAGCTAAATTATAACATTTTGAAGAACAGAAAGATGACATGACTTTGATTTTCTTTCTTCTTTTCTATTACAATATTAATATCAACCGTAGTGTAGTTTAAAGGCAATTCCCTCATTGTTCTATTGTCATCATCTGTAAAGCAGAACTTAACTCAAGAACTGATCACCAAGACCTGTATGTTAATTTAAAAACTTCCTTACCATTGAAGAAACTGGCTAGTTGCTATTTTATAAAAAATAATTTAAGAAAAGCATTCCTTCAGGTATTATATGCCTTCTAATATACATGATTGAACATTACACAGGAAAAAAAAAAGTCTCCTTGAACCAAGACTTTTCTGAAGGAGAATAACTGTCGAGCTAACTGGCAAGTCTGTTTATAGCAATATATTTTAGTTTTGACACCATCAGTTTTGGTCCACTATTTGCTTTGATAATTAGAACAAAGATCTATTATGGATAGCAAAACCAATGGAACCTAAAAACTTGGTGTATAATTTTCACTTTTGCCGAATTCAATAATTCATTATTTTTCAAACACAAACAATTTAGTCTGAGAGTTTTTTGGTCAGTTTATAAATCCAATGTTAAAAAAAGAAAACAATTAAAAATTGCTAGAATATTCTCATTATAGCTAAATCTTGTAGAGAAATGCTTATATTAATTACCGGAATGACTTCTGTTGTCACTTCTTGCTTGCTGAACCTGTAAATAATGACATGTGCAGAAACTCCTGCTATGCAGAGCATTCGACTTTCTGGACACCATGAGATGATCTGAATAGCATACGGATCTTCATCTACTATATCTGTGTTTGGCCTGTCATCCTTATTCCGTGATTTTTCAAACACTTTGGCTGTTTTTAGTTTATAAAGTACTTGCAGTGTTACTAGGAACAAACCAAAAGAAAGAAATATTAGTTTTGATAGAAACAGGGAAGCTTCTCTTGCATTTTTTCTGGTCCAGAAAGCCCTTCTCTACTCAGGAAAAGCCACTCTGTTCGTAAGAGGGCAGACATGAAGCACTGAATGTCTGTGTTGACACTGGTGCTTGAAAGAAATAGCTATGTTCATGTTAGTCAAAATAATAAATCCCCCCAGCATTAAACTAAATGCATTTATTTCTTTTTGATACAGGCAAGGAAAAAAAAAATTCTCTTAGCTTCAGACCAATTGTGGAAGAATTACTTTGTGTTGGCTTTAATAGATGACATTCAAGTCCCAATAGTGTGTTTTGTTTTATTTTCTGGCAACACTGACATAGACAAGACATATTTAATTCGTATTTCATTAGATTTCCTTTTTTTTTTTTCTGCCCATCTGATTCTGAGTGTAAATCCTTGGTGCTGTCCTCAAAGGGCTGGGATACTATCCAACAGCTAGCCACAGTATTCTGAATTTTACTTCCAATTCTTTCTTCTAGCATTCTCGAGCTCTCATGGTGTTGCTTTCTAGTCAAGTGCTCAAATTACCAAAACAAATATAAATGCTATTTTATACATTCTTTCTCCCCTTCCATATCGCAGTGGTTTCATCTAAAACACATTTGCTTCGTTCATCTCTAAGACTGCACAGGGAAGAGAAATTTGAAAGGTTTAACACAAAAAGTTTAACATTTGACAGTGTTACTCCTGTCAAGCCTATTAACCCATTTTGGAAGAAACTTAAATAGCTTTAATAGGTTTTGCTCTTGACACATCTATGCTGGCAGTATTTTTAAGCACACATGCTCAGTTAGTTATTCAGGTGCCACTCTCATCCCAAAGTGAAATTAAGATCTCTAACACTCCAAATACTCCTCCTCCTTGTTTTTAAACATACACTTTGCATCTGTTCCCTCCCACCCCCGCACACCCCTCAGCCTTTTGGAAGCTCACCAGTCTTCCAGAAAATTTTTAAAGAAAATTCTTAATGATTGCCAGATTGTTTCAGTCAGGTTTTAAGCACTAAGCATAAGTTCAGTCAGAACTAGATGATTTAAAACATGTAACTTATTCATCTGAAGTTGAGTTCTAGTTTGAAACCTTACTGCATTTCTGAACTATTGCCTGTGCAGACCATCAGATGCAACTGACCCTTTAACTAGAGAAAAATGCAAAACAGGATCAGACTCATCAACCTAATTCAGCAGTTCACCAGAGAAAGAAAAAAAAGTGTCTTTATTTTACTGTTCTGCTTTTCTTTATAAATGCCTGCGCTGTTGTTCTGGCTTAAGTTATTATTGGTTTGGATTCTCATTTTTGATAAAATAACGTATTAGGAGTTAGTATTTTATGGACACATGCCTCACTTGTGTTTCAGGCAGCAACAACACAAAAATAACTCACTGAAATTCAGTTGTATTATAAATAAATGTGTTTTCCTGTACATGTTCGGATGTTCAATGATGTGCTTCAGAAAATTCTGAAATACTTCCCTCTATGCTGGTCCCTGAATCACTACTGCATTTTCACTGAGGTGGTAAAAAAAAAAAAAAAAAAATCAATGAAACATTTAAAGAAAAACATGATGTTAATTTATTTTAATTTTAAATGAAAAATTCCTATATGATACTGACTATATATGAAGCAGAAAATATGAGAATGACCAGTTAGTGATTACATTCCATTAGAGAAATCAGTAGTTTAGAAAACTCCTATTGAATTAAAAAAAAAAACACACAAAAAAAACCACTCTACTGACAACACTTACTTGCAGAGGCATCCCAAAACTTGATTGACCCATCAGCATGCCTATGAAATATTAAAGAATTAATAAGATGGTAAAACAGTTAGTTGGAGAGTTAGACCTCTTTGTTACTAACCCATTAGAAATATATCTATACATCTAGTTCTATACATTTCTTGACATGTTGCTTATTACAGGGTGTTTTTACTTGGAATGAAACTTTTAAAGGAGAGAATCAAATTAACCATTTTTCAGCGTGTGAAGAGATGACCTAACTTTTATTTTAGCCTTGAAACTGACAAGGGACTAACTTTCTTCATGATTGTCTCTTAAACTCTTTGCAATGCCTACAATAAACTAACCACCAATCCTCATTAGGGTTAATGGGTTGTTCTGTGAAAATTTTTGTAGCACCCTTGCTTTCAGTTATGCACTGCATGAACTTAATCCATTACTTTTTAATTTTACTCTTTACAGTGAAGGTAGAATGATATGTCTCAAAAAAGTCAAAGTGAAACAATTTAAGTATTTGGTTGCCTTTTTAAAATTAAAAGTCTGTTTTCCCTTAAGAATTGAATTCAATAACTACTTAATGAATTTTGTATGCAAACAAACATAGCCCAGATAATCCCTAAAAGCTAAAGAATAAAGGAAGTTTCCAGAAGGTACTGAATCCAGAAAGCAGATACAATCACAATAACATTTTGTAACTATAAATCATGTTAGATCCCTGTTATTATGCTGCTTCCCTATCTTCTCTTCTGCATTTTGCTTTAGTTTCTTTTTAACTCCTCAAAAATATCATGTAAATAATTTGTTTAGTTAACATGATTTCTTGAACCAATCATACACCTTTCTAAGATATTGCTTTCTATAAAAGAAACAAAATGTTCTCACTTCTTCGTCAACTAATGAAGTTACTCCCTTATTGTGTCACTTACCCTGTAATAATTATCTCTGGATAGCTCTGAGTAATCAAACCCCAGTTGCCTCCACTGATGGGCCATTCCTAGAATATTAACAGATAGACTGAGGAAATAAAATATCATATTGCTCACAGTCAAATCATTAAAATTACTGTCACAAGACATTACAGATGCCAGTATTTCACATGAGCTCAAGAAGTAATTAGGCAAATCCACTGAAGAACAAAAAAAATCCACACAAGCTACGAACGACACTCGTTGCTCTCAAAGACCCCTAGTTTGCAGTAATCTGGCAACTGCTGGAAGTGCACTGGGTTAAGCATGACTATACACTTGCCTTACGCTTTGCCCTCTCTAGGCATTTTCTATCAAGCACTATTAACCAGCATAACAAGGGGGAGCCTTATTTTTAGCATGGTCATGCTTAATTTCTGTTTTTTTTTTAAAAAACAGTAGTTGATTTTTAATATTTTCAAACACGTAAGTACTAGACATTTTACCTTTTTACTGTAACCTTGGCGTTTCTGTCGAGCCCCAACTGAATAGAGTGCAGGTATGAGGTCCACAGGACAATCCGCAAAATATTCACAACAAGTAACTGGAGACTCATGTATTGTCAAAGGATAGGGATTCTCAAATATAGGGTACCTTTAATGAACCAAAAAGGAAGACTGTTAAGCTAGCAACTTCAATTGCAGAACACCTTGTGAAACACTGAACCTGTTAATTTTATATTCATTTTGTACAAAAAAAATAGGTTATGATGGTACACTCCATACCTTTTACTCTACTTTTAGAAGGTACACTAAAGGTATGTAGCTACACTACATACCTTTACTGCTCATCAAGCATACTAATAAAATACTGTTGATTTCTACCTGGAAATTGAAGTTTCTATTATTTGTAGAATACGCTTAAAACATTGGTATTTCCCAGCTTTAATTTATCTTTTAAAGTCTACTATTTTCAAGATGTGTAGAAGAATTGAAGTTACCTATTCTTAATTGTAATATTCTGCAGCTAACTAACTTTTAGGTCTGTTCTTACAGGAGGAATATAAGAAAACTATTTCACAATCTACTTGCAACTCTAAGATCACTTTCTGACAGTCAGAGGCCGTAATTCATAGTTACCAATTAAAAGCAAACAGAAGCACATATGAACTTGGCCTATCAACTCCATCAGAAAAATAACAGAGAAAGAAATCAATAGTTCCCAAGAGGGTGATACAAATGTGTGTATACACACACACATCTATCTGCACATCCCTGTATATATCTGATACACTACCTTAAGAAAAATTACCATGGTAGCACTAGGGGGAAAATCTTAAACTTTAAAATATACCATGATTAACAATATATTACTTATTTCTGTTGGTCAATCAGGTACAGTAAGGTTGCTTAACATTCTTACTTAGCTTAACTTAGCTACTACCTATTAATTCATGGTATGAAGGTACACAGTTTTACCTAGGAAACTTAATATCTACTATTCAAAATTTTATGTTTGGAGCAGGAAAGCAGCAAGGTAAATTAAGAAGCTGAAAAGCAGCAAGATGAGCCAGCCATTAAAAAGATGACCTAAGATTCTTACCCATTTTGTGCAAGATCAATTAGTACTAAATCCTTTTCTAGAAGGACAACTACAGCATATGGTTCCTGGAAGTCTAAAAAGAACAAGAAGATAACGTTACTTATCTGTAACACAAAACTTCAAGCATATGATCAGTCGTTGCCATTGGTAAAGGACAGAAAAGCTTTATAAATGACTGTACAGTCTCTGAACACATTTCACACACTTACCTCTACTGCCCTCATATATTCCAAGTTTGTAAGTCTCCTCTCCCTTTAGTTCAATATTCCCAACTCCTTTCTTATTGAGCTAGACACTCTTAAGCAGATAAACTAACAGTAGAAGTAACATGCAGAGGCATTTACATAAACATTAAAGCTGACCAAAAATGGTTACTGAACAATATCTCCCCATTGCCAGCTCTCTTCCTTAAACTTACTGTGGCGAAAGCAGCAATAATCATAGAATCATAGAACCACAGAATGCCGAAGGTTGGAAGGGACCTCAGAGGTCATCGAGTCCAACCCCCCTGCTCACGCAGGGTCACCTAGAGCACGTGGCACAGGGCTGCATCCAAGCGGGTTTTAAAGATCTCCAAAGAAGGAGACTCCACAACCTCTCTGGGCAGCCTGTTCCAGTGCTTTGTCACCTGCACAGTGAAGAAATGCTTCCTTAAGTTCCTGTGGAACTTCCGATGCTTCAGTTTGAAGCCATTTCCTCTAGTCCTATCGCTGGCCACCACTGAAAAGAGGCTGGCCCCCTCCTCCTCACTGCCTCCCTTGAGGTATTTATACACGCTGATCAGGTCCCCCCTCAGCCTCCTCTTCTCCAGGCTGAACAGACCCAGCTCTCTCAGCCTTTGCTCATAGGGCAGATGTTCCAGGCCTCTGATCATCCTGGTAGCCCTGCGCTGGACTCTCTCCAGCAGCTCCACATCCCTCTTGTACTGGGGAGCCCAGAACTGGACGCAGTACTCCAGATGTGGCCTCACCAGGGCTATGTAAAGGGGGGCGATCACCTCCCTCGACCTGCTGGAGACGCTCTTCTTAATGCATCCCAGGATCCCGTTGGCCTTCTTGGCCACCAGGGCACACTGCTGCCTCATGGTCAACTTTTCGTCCACCATGACACCCAGGTCCCTCTCTGCGGGACTGCTCTCCAGCAGGTCCACGCCTAATCTGTACTGGTGTCCAGGGTTATTCCTCCCCAAGTGCAGGACCCTGCACTTGCCCCTGTTGAACCTCATGAGGTTTCTCGCCGCCCAGTCCTCCAGTCTGTCCAGGTCCCTCTGGATGGCAGTGCAGCCCTCAGGGCTATCAGCTACTCCACCCAGTTTGGTATCGTCGGCAAACTTGCTGAGGGAGCACTCCAGCCCTTCATCCAGGTCATTAATGAATAAATTGAACAGGACCGGACCGAGAACTGATCCCTGGGGGACACCACTAAGTACAGGCCTCCAGCTGGACTCCGCACCATTGACAACCACTCTCTGCACCCTGCCATCGAGCCAATTCCTAATCCACCTCCCCGTCCACACATCTATCCCACACCTTTGGAGCTTGCCCAGGAGGATGCTGTGAGGGACAGTGTCAAAAGCCTTGCTCAAGTCCAGATAGATGACATCCACCGCTCTGCCCTCATCTATCCAGCTAGATAATGAAACTATTTGCTTCCAAAAAAGATTGCAAGTGAGCTCACCTAACACTAAAATAACAAAAAATGAAAGGCAGTTTACAAAGTTTTGTTTGCCCTCCATACTAAGCAACTGTCTGTACTGGCAGATGAACAAACACTGGAGTCACCAGAAATATAATATTTCTGACCTGGGACAACTATTTAATCTATGACAAAAATCCCCTTCCGTAGAAAAGAGATTACAAGTTAGTGAAGAAATTCCTGTGAATATTGAAATTATTAATAAAGTTACTTAAAGTTAAGAGCACTACACAAATGCTAATTATGACTTAGTAATGACCGGAAAGCTCTAATAAATATTGATGAACACGTCTGCAACTTGTATAGCTTAAAATTGTAATCCTACTTTTTATCTGCATAGGATTTTGGCTAAAGAGGGTTAAAGAGCGCAAAACCCATGCAGTTTAGAATCATCATTCCTCTAGAAGCAAAATAAGCTTCAGAATAAACTCTTTTATTATGAAAACAGACAGAGATAACAAAAGTTTCTGCTGCAGTTTGAGTCACAGTGATAAAAAAAGAAAGGCAGCAGTTCAGAATATTCTGACGGGATTCAAGTTCGGAGAGAAGTAAGAAGTATTGAGAAAACTCTTTCTAGTCCTACCGTTAGGATATGGCGTTTCACAGAGGGTTAGAAAATCCACAATAGAATAATCCATTTCTAGCACAGCAGTACTTTTTCCGTGCATAACCGTTAAACAGGGTCTTCTTCCCACAGTGTCGTAGGACAAACCTCCTGAGAGAATGATGAAAGGCTCCCTAGAATAAAGTAGAGAAATTCAGGATCAAACCAAGGTAACACAGAAGTAGAGACTGATCAGTTTTCAAAACCCTGGAATAAAGTTCAATAAGATATATTAAACATAATGCAAAACAACTCTCCATGCAATGGGTACTTTAGGTATATATTTCAAAATTTAAACAGAGTTAGATTACACAGATTTTTCCAACTCCTCCTTGAAACCTTCTTTTCCATTGGGCTTATTTAATTAATCTCAGTATCTCTTTGCCAAGATGATGTTTTTCTGGTGGGGGGAGGGTGGATGCGTTAAGGATTTTTTTTTTTTTTTTTTTTTTTTTTTATTTTTTTTATACAATATTCCAGCAGGATAGGGAAGAAATAGTGCCATGGATTTTATTTTATGCATATAATTAATCTCAAGCCTGAAGTATGAACAATTTTCCAAATACTGTAATTTTGCAGTCACAATAACACGATTGTTTTGAAGAACCAAGCTGCTTGATATAATTCAAAGACGTAACTTTAGAAAGGCACAAATAAATTTCTTACTATGCTTTTATTCTAGACATTTTATCTATTCTTCCTCTGCTATTGTACACAAAATTCAAGGCCCTGCTTTTTTCGTAGACCAAATTCCTACTGATAACTAAATGACTGAGCTGAGCAAAGCAAAAACATTTTCTCTAGTTTTGAGAAAATAGATTATGGTCTTCCTCTAAAAAAAAAAACCAAAAGTTTTAAGTCTTTACATAAACAGACTACAAAATATGTTCTCTAACCTGCACATAATACATAGCTTAATATCTCATCTAAAGAAAAATAAGATCAAAGATGAATGCAAGAGTTTCAGTATTGAGTATAAAAAGTCACTATTCCCATTAAAATTGTGCTTGTTTGAACAAGGGCTAATGATGACTATTGCCTCAAATTCCTGGTTATATTTCTTTAAAAAGCAAGAGGGTGCAATTCCTCTGACCTACTTTCGTAACCTCTCTAAGATGATATGAAGCCTACCCTTTGTTTGCATCTGCCTTAAATGAAAGTTGTTAGTGTAACAGTAGTTGAAGAAAATCTTAGGGAAAAAAAGCCTCATCCACAGCAAATACAGGTCTGAAGGTTTGTTTTATGTTGGTTTTATGTGTTCCCATAACCACATCTTTCCCATAATGCCTAAATAGATTTCAGTTTTCATTAAGCTAGTGTTTAAAACACAAACATGACAGATTGGGCCCTTCCTTCTAAAGTTTACAGAGCTTTACAGAGAGGATATGTATGTGAAGAAATAATGCTTATACACTGTTTTCCACAATAATTTAAATAAATTTACAACAAATCATTACGTACTATATATATATTTATTTTATTTATATAGTCATAAGCTTTTTTTTCCTTTAAGAACTCTAAAAATTAAAAAAACTGTGTTGGTCCAGGATACACATTTTAAATTAACCTCAGCTGCCCTACAGAAGCTAATTACACCATAAACTGTGCCATTCTACAGCTAATTAACTCAAATTAGTAAAGAGAAAATGATAAAAACTTCAGAGCACTGAAAGGTAACTCAGCTTTGCTTAAAATTTCTGAAAAGATAGCGTACTACTGGAACTAAATATAGAAGCATGAAGCAAAGCACATCTTACAATAAATGAGTGGATATTTCCAGTGCATTGCTTCCATACCACAGGGCAAATTCTGTTATTTAATATTCCTTACTAAAGAAGAGAAGAATATCACAACAGTTAAAAGTTTAGAAGAAAAAAAAAGAGAAAACATCAAATAGACCAAAACCATCCATCTATATGAACACTGGAATAATGTATATTGATGAGTAAAATCAAAAAAAATCCTGTAGTATGAAAGCGCAATCCCCCCTCCCAAATTATATATTTTAGACATTGTACTAGTGAATTCCTGTCTAAACTTGATGAAAACTCCATTAGTTTTCACATTACAATATTATATAAGGCAAGCTTCAAACAAATCTTCTCCTTCAAAATAATTGTTCATAATAGAGAGCTTTGGACAGCAGATATTGTAAACTGAAACTGGCCAAAGTTGAGGCTACCTTTTAGTTATCTCTACCTTCATTTGAGTTAGTTTTGGATTCTTCAGTTGACTTCTCTGCTCTAGAGAAAGTCATACTGTTGGATAACACCATTGAATAACTAGTGATGAAAAGAATTATGTGGATAGATGTAGGTTGTTGCAAGTAAAATAAGATTCTCCAACCGATTATAGATATTTAAATCCCTGGAAACCAGACACAGACTAAAGTCTCTGTTTATCTCACTTCAGTGAACAACAAAAATACATACAGCTACTGAAAATATCTGTATTGTTATAGTCATATATAGAAGATTATATTGCATCAATTAAGTAGCAAACTTATACATCTGGAAATTAAACAGGACACTATGGAAAGGAAAAAAATAAAGAAGAATCAAAGTAAGAATCAAAGAAGATAAATTAAAGTCAAGAAAAATTCAACATCTGCAAACAGCTAGAGGTCACCACGTGTATTTTATCTTTGTATTGCACCTTTTAGCCAATCACTTCACAGTGTTTTAGAACCATAAATAAAAAATTGCACACAGCACATGAAATCTTGCAAGCCTAATTGCAGTCTTGATAGTAAATCATGCCACTCAGGATACTGCAATGCCATCAGAGCCTCTTGTTGCAATTACAGCTTTCTTACATTCTCAGTGTGTGTAATTAGGCACAATTCACTGCATAAATCACTGCGTTCCACCAGAGAAACTTCTGTCAGTAACAGGTTTTTTTGGTCTGCAACATGTGTTCAGAATTTAGAGTATTTGGATCAGGCCATCATTTGTCGAAGTTCAGTTTTTCAGGCCTCTGAAACACAGCTTCTGTGCTGTCAGGCTTTCTTGCTTTAATAAGAAATATTCCCAGAAGACCAGGCAAAAACATACTTGAGTTATTTTTAGTAGCATGGGAAAAGCTTGTAGATAGTGCATTAGCACACAGCATCTTTAACTTGGTTAAGATTTGTGTTTAGTAATTTGTTCAGATGTGTTTCTGTTCTATAGTACTTGCTTCAGCATAGCTCAGGGATATCTGGGTCCCTATCGCCAACATAAAGGTTATTCTCAGAGCATGCATTATTGTGTGCATGCTAATTTCGTATTCAAAACAAGCCTTACCCAGCTCTCGTCGTTTTATATTCCACCTTAAGGATGGGTTTGCAAGGTTCTGGCTTCTTTCCATCCTTCAGTTGTTTTCCTGGAATAAATTATTTTCTTATATTAAACTTAATATTCCATAACATGACGGCAAGCTATGACATTCTCTATATGATTTACGAAACAGAAAATTCACATAGTGAATGTGTAGTATTGTAGAACGTTTGTTTTTAGAAATTAAAATCCCCCTCTAAAAAGTCATTGCAAGTATCACTGAGAGACTTAAAAATCTATCTAATGTCTACCATTCTGCAACTAAAACTGATCAATTTACAGTCAAAGTTAGTTTTATTCTAACTGGCATCCTTATGAGCCTAAACTTGAATTTGAAAGCCAATTCTTTCTTTACTCTGCATTATTAGTAACTGAAATAGTAACTAAAGCTTCTACAGATTCAACTTCTACTGTGTTCAATGGAAATTATGAGTATGGTGTAAATACATATGCTTTCCATCTGTACCTTCATCAAATTTGATACAACTATAAAATTCCACAGAAAATTAAGGTTGCTGTCCAAAATCAAAACATAAATGATTTTTATAAGAGGCCAAAACAAAACAAAGTTAGTCTTGCCCAGTTAATCTCATTACCATAGTAGCAGTCAGGTTTTTTATTATTTTGACCACTATAGGGCAACAAGTTATCTGCTGCTTCCTCTTTCCACTCTAGACAACAGGGTCCACAGCCAGCACGGCAATCAGAGGCTTACTGAAGAGTCAGACAAATAAACTGTTAAGCTTAACTACAGCATCTTTTACTGTAACCATAGGCTACCCATGATCCTCACACTTAAGGCACTGCTGACGTACATGATTTAAGTGCATGTGCAGCAGGCAAAGTGCAGCAACATATTTCACATGAATGCTGGTTTCATACATCAAAATTAATGTGAATTTATCTGAGAAGTGGCAACATCTGATCTTGCTTATATGTATTTTAAAGAGCAAATAGGACTGTAATGTCAAGCAAAATGCAAAATATGCATCAATGTCTTAATTCAAAGAGCCATCATACAGTTCAGAGACTTAGACAACACTCCATTGATTTGTATTTTCTTATTTCATATTGGCATTTTTTTTCTTAAATGAAGTTATCAGAAGCTGGCATGTCCGAGCTAAAATTTTTTTTTTTGCACTGAATAAATGGATGTGTTTGCTTTTTCCCCCTCCCACCCCCCTCTCAAGTGTACAAGATCATTTTCATCCTGTTTCAAGTGCTGTCATACATTTTGGATACTTACCATGTGGAGTGATTGTCTGGAATGGTTTGGTAGGAGATTTTACATTCCATATGGTCAAGGTGCCATCTGAGTGACTACAAATAAATTGTTTTCCTTCATGATGCCAAGCTACAGAGTGGATAGCCTGTGTAAGAAAGAAAAAAAAATAAAGTCGGAATTCAGGATCACTTCATCCTTACTGCTTCCTCAAAGCCACAGATGACAAGAAAACGACTGAAAGCACTAAGTACACAGGTAACTACACAGGTACAGAATAGGTGCAGAAAATGCAGAAAACTACTATTCAATCTTTGTACAAATAGAGAAACCAACTTTGGATTTGGGGAAAAGAAAAAAAAAAGAAAATCAAGAAGAGAATCATTAGCCACACCACATAAAATAGCTAAAGACAGCTAAGTGAAATTTAACTGCTGCCTTAAGGCCAGACAAAGGTAAATAATGAAGAGTCCAGATAAAGCAGCAGAGATTAACTAGTAAGTATAAAAGGTTTCTGTGCCATTTCTGTTTCCAATACTTCTATTATACATGAGGACATGATCACACAGATGAGGTTCAAGAGAGTTTTACTTACAGGAGGAAACTGTCAGTAAATAATGACAACCCGCAGTATTTCTCTATTGCCCAAAAGGTGCAGGAGAAAATATTATGCACCAGTAGTACTGAGCATTGATTCTACTGAAAAGGTAACTTTGCTTAAAACTTAAGAGAAAGACATTCCTTCAGGTAAACTGAAAGCAAGAACTAAACAGATGAATGCTGATAGACAACTAAGGCCCATCCCTTGAATACCCTCAATATTCAACCCTCAGTAGAGCTCCTGTCTGCAAGCTGGGACAAGGCTTAGGCTCACACTAGCTCCTCAGGTGCCCAGGGACATCCTCTGTCAGACAACACAGGTGGGTGAGCAGTAAGGAATCCTACCGAGCAGTAAATTATCAGGCGAAATGTAAATGACAGAGGACAGGTCTAAGCTGGTTTTGTCTAAATTGATGACAAAAACACCAGATCTTCAAGCTTCAAAAAAATTATACAGAAAAAAACAACAACAACAACAACAAAAACAAGATACCTTCCAGCAAATTGATGAGAACTCAGACATTTAATAATAAGCAAAGGATAATAGCTACTTGGTAAGAGTGAAGTCTTCAGTCTAATTTTTTTCCCAATACAGATATCATTATGAAAATTTCTCTAGCAAGTTACAGATTAACTGCAAGTTTAACATTGACCCTAGTCAAATTTTTATCTTGCTCCTTCTGCAAACATTATGATTCTGCTAGAGGATAGACTTGGTATAGCAATATGTATACATATATTCTGTATCTATACATACATAGCTCAGAAACCTAGACCTCTCCCATTAAGGTACCTGGAGACATGAGATGAAATATCATTGCTCATTCTGTAAGACGAGTATACGTTAGCAAATAAAAGCAGGAATTACAAAAGAAACTTTGCTTAATCTAATCTTGAAGAGTTTTTTTTATCTACTATGTAAAACTAAATAACCTTAGGATTTATTTGAAAAAGAACACTTTATTTAGAAGTCTATGGTATGATTAGCAGTACAATCAAGAAAATCATGTTTTCAACACTCTCCCATACAGAGTCTAGCCCTGGCTACAGTAAGCAGCTCACAGAAGGTAGATGGAAGACTTTTTCATATATGCTTGTGTAAAAATAGGCCTTAAGAACCTGCAGCAAAGCAAATTGTATGGAAGAAAGCATAGATCTACCAGAACTGAACCAGGTTTTTCTGTTTGTTGAAAAACAAGGTCAAGAAGTAGAGAAACTGCCTCCCATTATTGTTGAAGGGCCATTAATGCCTGTGAACATCAAAGATCTGATAAATGGAGCACAAAGGACAAGGATGATTGCTATCACTTAATTTCTGCAAGGAACCTGATGGCACGGAAAGAACACTGAAAAAGAGTAACGAGGCCTTTGGCTTTATGGCTGTTTATTGCCTAGTTTTATCGAGCATCTGGTCACATTTACTGATGCAGTTAAATACTATTTAATGCATACCAGAGATGCTTCATGTATTTTTTTAAAAATTCAACTAAAAATTGTCTAAGTAGGATGAACTTTGCTAGAAGGCACCATGCTTTAATATTGCACAATTCACCAAACTTTTGTAAGCCTGAAAAATACCAAAAAAGACCTGTAATTATCTGTAAAACAATCTCTGAGTTTAAAACAGGCTAGCATATCTATAACTACAAATCAGCTAAAGTGGAAAAAAATACAGTAACTTTAGGTTGTACGAGCTAGTAGGTATCAACAGCTTCAACCACCAAAACTGATAAAAATACAGTGGAAACCACCGAGATTATAGAGCTTTACCTACTTTCTTTAACACACACACAAAAAAAGACCCAACAATGATATACTTTTCCAATATATTTGCATTAAATTTTCAGATTCAGAATATAATTCTTCCAAGTATTAATAAAAATTCTCTGGCTTGGTTTTAAAACTTCTCACAGTACTTCTGGTGCCCAAACACAGAAGTATGCCTAGATCAACCAGATCATTTACTCAACTACATCTCTCTCTCTCTTTTTTTTTTTTTTTTTTAAATAATATTGCTGGTCAGTTGGACACCAAACACACAAAAAAAATTCCTACCACAAGATTACCCATTGCTACCAAGGGGAATTTTAGCTATATTTAGGGCACTAGTTGTTTGTATCCTGAAGAAGAACCATCTGCACAGGCTGTCCCAGGCTTGATATGACTTATATTTCAAACATTTTTGTTTACTACAGTACCCTGAACACTGGAAACTTCTACAAGTATCTTGTATATGAAATGTAAACATTTAATATTATAGGCAAGGATTTCTTAAACAAAAGAAAGACGAATTTCGGTTTATGTGAGAAGGCGGTTTCAAGTTTTTTCTGAAGTAGTTGCATGTTTTACAGAAAAAAAAAAAAGAAAAATCAATTCTTACATTTTTTTAGTAATAAAACCAACATGATCAGATCAGCTGTCCTGTCAAAACTTAACCAAAGACACAGACACTGACCATCCTAGTGTATTATGTGGAGACAGGCTGTGCACACAGGAGGCTTCACATTCATCAGCTGTTCCAGAAGCATTATCCCTTGGGGAAGCAGGGCTGCTATACTGCCTGCAAAGAAGGTGAACATTTCTGATTTTCTGAGAGAAACCTCTTCTTGCAATGTCTGCAATGGTTAGCTGAGTGAGACCGGGGGACTTTAAGAGACAGAACAAATAAGAAACTGCAGAGGTAAACCAAAAAACTGATAGAAAAGAAAAAAAAGTTTATATGCAGGCCTTCTGCAGAAATGTCTACAAAAAAAGCAGATCACTGGCTTATGAAGATGTTTTGGCATTAAAAAAAAAAATTAAACTCCTACAATAGATTGGCAGTATACTTAGAAAGCACTGTGATTATTTTGTTTCTTTAGAGAAATGAATTCTCTATATATGGTTGAAGAGCTAAATCAATCCACAAGCTCAAGCTTTAATCTTCGCACTCACCTGCTATGGGAGATATTTCAGTTCATAAAATATCCTGTACAAGAAATACGTTTCTTGCAATTTCCTAAACACAGAATTTTAATCCTACAGCTGATAATATGTATATTATTTAAGAAAAGTTTGAGGCTTTTCAGAATCTTGAGATTCCTCATATCCTATTTTCTTGTGAGACCAGGCATGCAGAAATATACAGATACTTTGATCTGAATACAAAAGCTTTTTAGTTGAGCAATTTTATTCTGTTTCTATAAGATTCAGTGCTACAGAATAATGCATAATGCTAATACCAAGTTCATATTACTGGAAACACAACCGAAATACAACTGCTACTGCTTAGAACAAATCTAGGTAAATTTGTATTTTTTATTTTAAATGTGCTTTTTTTTTTCTTTTTTTTTTCTTCTCATCAAGTGCTGCAGATCTGTGTTGACGAGATTTCCTGCATTCATACAACAGAATCAAGGAAAACTCTATTTATTATTCTTTAGAGAAGGATATGATTTTTTTTTTCCTTTTATACAGTTAATTGAGCTTGGAATACATTGTATATAACTGTTCAGGCTCATCATAGGAGCTCAGTTACTTTACAATCAACCCTGGTTACTCTAGCCTATTCAGATTTCCCTGTCCTATTATGATAGTAACTCCATTTCCTTCATGGAGATGGCAGAATTTTCTAGTAATCTTGAACGGATGACAACACCAATTCCTTCAGCACAGGTTTACCATAGTATTCTAAGTAAGGACAGTAACACAAGGATACCTATGCCAGCTATCCTGTTAATAATCACCTCTGCCAAAAAAAAAAAAAAAAAAAAAAAAGAGGAAAATATATGTGCGAGGACATAATGATTGCACAGACATGCTTCAGTTTCAAGCAATTTTTTCTGGTTTGGTTTAAATCCCATGGGTTACAGTGACATGTTTTTAATGCTGTAAAATAATCTCTCACATTCAGCCATGTACCAAAAGATTGAGCCTAAAAATAGCAATCTATAATACATGTGCCTCGTTAATGCTATCAATGCTTAGCTTAAACCAGAATAAGCAAAATACTACTTTTAAAATGAACTTAAAAAAAGAAGTTACAAGTTTTGTTATTTAGAAACCAATTAATACTTGAGAAATTTGTTTTCTTTGAATATGGAATATGGAATGGGAAACATTTGCACAGTAAAGTGTAATTCATATGAGAAAATTATTAAAATGCTTTGTCATTACAACTGTTTCAAAAAATCCCCATGTTTAAAATTGTAAGCCTCCTTATGACGAGTGACTCTCACATGAAACCAAGCAGGAAGCTTAAAAGGCTGCAATAGGCTTAGGCTCTTCCCCAAAGGCACCGCACAACTATCTCTCTGTAAACCTCTGATTGTGGAGAAAGTTTGCTCCTCCTTTTTTTAACAGCAGAGGATGGCCCCTGGCCCCTTTTGACCCTCCAAGTTGAGAAGAGTTGCATCAAATGCTGCTGTAGGCACAGCCCCAGCACTTACACCTTTTGTAGACTAATACCAGCTAAAAAACAAATGACAGTGGAAATGACATGTGAAGACGACATGGTGAACTAGTGCTAGAAAAAGTTGTCCATATTGTGATACTGTGAAAGCCAAGGAAAGTTATCCCAGAGCTAATGAGCAGGCCTTGCTCACCAAGGGAAGTGATTCCAACACCCTTCAAGGCTGCTTTCCTGCAGCAACAGATGCTGGTGAAAGGATGTTGTTTGGGCCAGGGTAAAATTGTCTCTTTGGGCAGCAATGCAATATACGAGGCTGCACCTTGAATACTGTATTCAGTTGTGGCCCCCTTGCTGCAAGAAAGACATTGAGGTGCTGGAGTGTGTCCAAAGAAAGGCAATGAAGCTGGCGAAGGGTCTGGAGCACAGACCTATAGACCTACATTAAACTAACTAACCTCTACCAAAATTCTTGGTAAGATGTCACAAGGATTTAAAGTTTCCCATGAACTTTTAGATTCTGTAATTATAAAGGGACACACTTCTTTCTTCTCCGGTCAACAAGCACATGTCTAGAAAGCCTTCAAAGAGAAAGTTTAACCTTACAAGTTCTGAATAGCATTACCTCCCAGCTACTGTATCCTTGTAAAAATACATTGCTTCTGTAACATGTATTACAATCAGACGGTGTTCATCTTTTTGACTCTCAAGTCAGTATTACGTGTTATTATTAAAAAAAATCAGTAAGAAAAGGAAACTGATGACAGCCTCAAAAATATTTAAACAAATTCAAGGTATACCAGCCAAATTTAACATTAAGTTATTTCTGCCTAAAACTTCACCTTTTGCACTCTTTTCTTAATGTTGGTTACTTGTATCCTCCCCTGTGCATTGCTCGATTCATTCAGGATTTCCTCTGTTTCTGATTTTCCATTCTTCTATAAAATCTGCACAACTGTACTAGACTGCCACTGAAAAAAAAATTTGCTTACTATTCACTTACAAACATTTCCTTTCAGGATAAATTATCTGAATTGCTAAGTTATTAAACTAGAATGAACATATTTACTATCTTATCACAAAAATTCAGTACTGCTGGCCATTTACTCATATTTCTTAATACTCCTTATAGTGTTACCGGTCTGAGACTCAGAAGCTCAGGTTATTTTCCTTTCTATAGTGTCCTCTTTCAGCATTAAAGCAACTGGAAAGGCTTATCTCTTCTGTTAATGAGGCTGCCCATAAAAACTAGCAGTTTTATTATTTGTAATGTTCTCTTATTATTGCAATATTAAAAAATGTAAGCTTTCTTCTACATTTCTTAATAATTAAATTCACTTTTTAGAAATTGTGCCAAACTGCTGAAAAGCATTTATAGAGGCTGTTAGTTTGCCAGCATTCTTCACAATTTAATAAGAAAGATAACACTATGGAATTTCATGTCCCTTTCACTGACGTAAATTGAGGATTTTTTTTTTTTTATTTTCACTTTTGTAGTACAAAATTCAGAGGTGTTGATTCTCCTGTATCCATCTGTCTTCCAATTTATTCTTTAGCACCTCACGCTGGTTCATACTGACAAAACAAGAGTTTGTATACAGTATTTAAAAAAATTTTGTCCCAATTAAATTTCTGCTTTTTTCTACTCTTCACTTTTTCTCTATCTGATAGATCATCTCTTAAGACAATCAGCCCAAAACAACTACCAAAACATCTCCAATTGCCCTTTCCTCCAAATGCTTCTACATGTACTATGCAATTTTTCAATTTTGTTTAACAAGATTAAATATTTTATTTCTATGCCATTCATACCAGAATCTGGAACAAACAGAAACTGCTAAATGTAGCAAGATCACATGTTAGGGTGATTATTCTACTCTGCCTTCCCTCTTAGAAGAGTAGATCTAAATAACTCATCCACTGAAGAAGAAACTTTTGTTATACAACATTAAATGGATGACAGCCAACAAATTATTACTGTGTACAGTAATTTCTTTTTCAAAGGGAGGCTTTTCTTGAAGGATGATATGAAGGCAGAGAAAAAAGGGGTACTTTCATGATAACAGTGATCATGCTCTGTATTTAAGTGGTAAATATTTTTCATTAAATTTTATGCAAGATCCAAGCTAATGGGTAAAAACAAACAAACAAAAATCCATGAGATTGAGGCTTGCTTTAAGATTCTGGAACACAAAACTTTGGATGAAGGTGTTTAACAACACACCTTCAAAATAAAGGTGTGTTAAATACTCTTTTTTGATTAAATATGGCAATCAGAGAAAGTGTTCTCTAATATTAAAACACCACAAGCATAGATAAAAATGGTTAAGAAAAGATGAAGAATATATAATTCTTTAAGATATGATCTATAAAAGCAGCTAAAAGGAAGAATAGCAGTCATATAGCCAGCCTCAACCTTAAATTTTCTACTGGGCTTAATTCAGTTCATTCATTAATTTTATAACCTAGAATTAAAGAGACAAAGCCTAACAGCAAATTAAAATTTGGTGATCTAATCCTGTATCAAAATTACAAAAGAAAAGAAAAACCACAATAATTATTCTACAATACAAATCCAATGTCCCCACATTTTGAATGTAATAGTTGTGCTTCTCATCTATAAGAGAAGGATACAGTAGAAGAATCTATGATGCTAAGAATCCAGAGAAGGGCAAGACGACCTTATAAAAAGTGCAGGAACCACAGTAATATAAGGAAAGGCGTTAGAAAAAGATGATGCAGATATGAGGAAGTCTATAGAAATAAGTGACAGAGAGGAAATGAATCAGACGCATGCAATGAAACTAGAAGGTAGGATAAAATCCACAGAAGGAGATTGCTTCTCATACAACATACACTGAGGTTCAGATTGTAATTTCTGAACAGCAAGATATCTCCAGCTCTGGTGAGCTCTAAAAAAAACACAAAGAAAAATAGCTCTGGAAGGTTTATTGTACAAATGGAGAGAAAGCATACAAGAGAGTGAGTTATTTAATGTATGGAGACAAAGATAGAGCATTTACTTTTGCCTTTGTTCGTTTCTGGCCCTCTGCTGCCAGGAAAACATCTTCAACTATACTCATCTTCAGGCCTCAGGAGATTTCCCTGTCCTTTCAGAAAGGGTCTCCACTTGCAGAGCAAATACAATGCATACTCAACCAGAGCAACAACATGCCTGACTTCTGAAAACTTCAGCAGAAGACCGGGGAAAATGTGATGCCCTTTGTGACACAAGGCGAAACCAACCCAGCTGCACTGAGCAATAGATGTAGACATTTTACGATCAATAAAGCTATAAGATGATTGATTTTCTTTCATAATATTAAATAACACAACAACATATAAATTATGCCAAATGATTTTTCTTAATTTCAGTCTTTGTAACAGGCTGCATTTTCTCAAAATCAAGTTTTAAGGAATAAATACCATTCAACTTCCCTTAGCATTACTTAATTCAAATCTTATTTTTAAACTCACATAGGATAGGTTTATTTACAAAAATACATCCTAGTGAGCCAATTTAGTGGTTCCTCTTTAATCTTATTTCAGAATATCTGAAAGATTCTAAAACTACAGATTGCTACACTGTCTTGTTTCAAGTTAAGACTTCAGTTCTTAATATAGGTACAAGAGTCGCACTACTTAATAAAGGACAAAGGGCTGAAAAAATTCCTTCCCATTCAATTTGGTAAAGAAATCCAACCCATGGCATCATTTATTGAAACAAATTTAAACTTAATAAAAAATTCAGACTGTTTATAATTCATACCCTAGGGCTCTTCTACATTTACAGAAAGTTTCAAATATTTGCAATTTCAAAAAGATCTCTTTACTGATCCACTGGTGACAGGAGTAGAATAATAATCAACATCTTAAAAATCATAGCTTTAGAATAACTAACAATATTTTCATAATAAATGATACAGATATATTTGCATAAATGCTAGAAAGCAGAGGCAAAGACTGCATAGAAGACCTTTAAAGAAAGCATTTGGAAAAAGTTTACTCAAAAATGCAAAAAAAAAAATACCAAAAAGGAAGGGCTACTGTGAAAGGAACATCGTCAAAAAAAGCTTCAAAAGCTTATTACCTCATCATGTGTATATCTGTAATCTGCCTTCTTTGATTTCAGATCCCATAATACCACTGTTCCAGATTCAAAGCCAATCAGAAGCTGCAAGAGTAAGGATAAATACTAAGCCTTTACACAGAAAAGAAAAAGGATATTGTTTACAATACCTACAGTTCTTGCCTCATGGCAATGCTAACACAATTGAAGCTAATACAGTGTTAGAAAATATTTCATAATTATCTTCTTATTTATCTTTTCTTCTCTTGGAAAGTTCTACTCATTAAATTCTCCTTCTTTGACAGAATCCTCAGGAGTCTACATTACAAGCTTGTAGTTAGCATGCTATTAAAACATTTAGAGCACTACTAAGACTATTAATGCTACTATTCTTTTTATTGTCCTTTCCCTAGAAGATTCTTCACATTTGGGAGCTCAAAACATTCTAGGACCATTTCAGATAATGTCGAAGACTGACAAATACCTAATTTTAACATTGACTTTACATTGACAAAAACAAACCAACAAAACCACATTTGGCACATAAGTCAATCTGTTCAATCACTTATACATGGTTACTCTAAAAGGAAGTCGTTAATGAAAACCTGTTTAGAATGACATGTAGGTGTTCATGTGTATATCTGGTTAGATTATGACCATGGTTTTGGCAGTGGCCTACACAGCTTTGGAAGAGCAATAGGTACAGGGGGAACTTAGGGACATTGATGTCACAGCTCAAATTCTTCTTTGTGGTTGCTGCTGGGTCACAGTGCATGAGAACGTGTGTCTTGGGAGAATGTGTACTATGAAAAATGTTTTGTCAAGACAAAAGAGCGTGTCATTAATGTTACCTCACAAGAAAGAGAATAAAAGTTTAATATATAGGAGGATTTTCTGAAGTAACCATTGGTACTGTAAAACAGTTAGATTTCAAGTGATTTATTACAACTCTTAGATGCTGGCTGCTAAATAATGTCATGTCACTTAGACCCTGAATCTCTTCAAAATTGCTGCCTTAAATTAACTAAACAAAAGAAAAAGTACACCGTATTCTACATAAATATACTTCAGTGACCACAAAGCATTTAAGAGTTGAGAAACGGTAATAGCTCAAGAGCATTATAAAGCGCATTTACTTTCCATGCAAGTATATAAGACATTTTTTTGTTTGTGTGTGTTTTTATTTAATGGTTACCCCAATAGTTTAGTTTGCTCGTTTCTCTTCTTAAGGATTTTTGCAATTAAGCTCTTTTTCACCTCTGTTTTCAAGTGTTGCTGATTACAAGTATTCAATATCTGACAAAAGCGTTCCTACAATCCTGTCTGTACCCTTTGTATTTTTCGATACCAAAATCTTGGTCCATCCTTTCTTTGTTTCCAACATCATCCTTATTTACTCAGTTCCTCCTTTAGAAGCAGTGGAATTTATAACTACTTTTAGAAAATAAAAAAAGTCTTGCTTGAAAAATAATGGGAGTAATAGACTTTAAACATATCTTACCTTTCCTTCATCCATTGGATTGTCACTAATATGGACTATAGGTCCTGGGTGAGATTTTGATGACCTAAACGGGAAAAACATCCACTTAACTACAAGAAAATTTTTCCTTGCCCAAAATTGTATTACAAAAAAAAAAAAAAAAACACTCATTAAAAGATTACAAGTAGTACAAAAATTAAATTTCATAGTGAAACATCAAGAAACATAGATAAATAATGAAGTAGTCAACTTTCTGGAAATATGAAATGAAGAGACTACTTAATACAATGACTAATCTAAACAAGGAATATTTTATTAAATACTATTATTTCATACAACTTTTTTTTTTTAAATACTGTTTTATGCATAGAATCATAGAATGCCCAAGGTTGGAAGGGACCTCAGAGGTCATCGAGTCCAACCCCCCTGCTCACGCAGGGTCACCTAGAGCACGTGGCACAGGGCTGCATCCAAGCGGGTTTTAAAGATCTCCAAAGAAGGAGACTCCACAACCTCTCTGAGCAGCCTGTTCCAGTGCTTTGTCACCCTCACAGTGAAGAAATGCTTCCTTAAGTTCCTGTGGAACTTCCGATGCTTCAGTTCGAAGCCATTTCCTCTAGTCCTATCACTGCCCACCACTGAAAAGAGGCCGTCAACCGTTCAAACAGTTGAACTACGGCTTCCAGCTTATTGAAGTTCGGTATAGAAATAAGATGTTTTAATGAATGCTATTACTAATTCCAAATATGATAGCTGCTAAATCACAGGCAGGATATATTTTCTTTCCTTTCCTCTCACACATGCACATTTCTGGACAAGAGATTAAAGTATACCCTCTAAATCATTTACAGCTGAGGAAAAATTTTAAAAAGAATTGATGCGAGTATTTCTTTAGTGCTGTATGTTTCCTGGCCATTTTCAGTCAACATGCTAGTGCCACTTGCTTCTTTATCTTAGCAGTAAAAGTGACAGACATGCATTTATGCCATATGTTTTCAGACCAGTAAGACTTAATAGTAAGAAATATTAGACTAGAAATATATTAAAAAAGTCAATGACTAATCAGTCTGTAAAACAGGTGATTAACAGAAGCACAGAAACAGTCTTCTAGAGTGAATCCCCAACTTTCCCCCACACGCCAAAAAGTGTGTGTGGACTTCAAGAGGAAAAGGGCACTCATTAAAGGAAGACATAGAAAGCAAGCTGTTAATATGTTACAAAAGATTATGCATGAATCAACAGGGTTTTTGTGTGTGATTCAGCAGTTATCTATAAATGAAATTCTATCATTCAATAGCAGAGTCTGGTCTATGGACACACTAATATAGGAGAGGAAATTTACTACCAAGTTATTTTTCAGGACAGCAACCTCCTAGTTTCTGGTCCCTCTTCCTTATTTCAAATTTGGCACAGGTTACAGAAACCTTTATTATACACAGACTGTAAATTTTCCATATTTACATAGTCATGCATCTTAAAAAACATTCAATATGCACAAACTGAAGCTGTAGTCAAGAATCTACCTTGCAAAGGCAAATATTGAGAGGACTGACATATTTTGCTTCTAAATTTCTGAGATAAATGGAAGGACTTCTTCAGCTCTGCAGAAGACCAACCTTCTCCAAGTTGGCAAAGTTAGATAAAATTTTATTTTTTATTTTGGAAGAAGCAAGTCTTGCAAGGCGTCACCTTTGATTCCTTCAGTTATTAGTGAGCCTTTTTTCTTTCAAGACTTGAGGTGTTTCGAAAGCAGTTGTGTGTGTGTGCTAGGGCAGAAATAAATAAATAGCTATTCAAGTGGGAATAGGTTACAAAACCCTAGAAAGGCTAAACCATATATACGTCTAATGCTTTAAATAATTCAGAACTCCATTTTTTTGTGTGTTATGAAGGAAGTATCTGAGATTCAACTTTTTCAATATTTGAATAATTTCTCATTTTACTCATGACCTTCGGAAGTGCGGACATTATTAAAATAGTAGAGTTGGAGGTATTATGCTGTCTTCTTTCTCTTGAAGATGTGGAATATTGAAGACAACCTCCATTTGTTTTAGAATTCTCCGGCAAATGAAGAATTTCATGCATGTTTCATAGACGTTTTATATATATATATATATCTATATATATATAAACATCTGGGAACAAGACATTAGTGCTCATATCTCTAACTACATAAGAAAAGTAGCACCCAAATATATGTTCTCACCCACAAATTGCTACATTTACATAGTCAATTCTTATAAAAAGGGAGGTGAAACGACAGTAGTTGTTAAAAAAAACCACTTTGTTCTCAAAATCAGTTCACATAAATGTACATTTACAACCAGTAATTTTATACTCAGAGTACATTAGTTCTGTCACAACATACGTCTTTATATTCTGGAATTTCTTGAATAAGGATTACTGACGCTAAGTCTTCTAGATAATATGCTGACGTTATACAGAGTTCTGAGCACACAGCCTTTAGTTTAAACAAAATGGACAGCAAAATAAAATGATACTGTCCTTAAACCAACCACCTCCAGACTTTAATCCTCTACTGTGAAAGTGACATATCTCTCTAAACACCACATGCTATATTTTGCCTATACACACGCACACAAACACACATATATATAAGGAATTAGAAAATGTATAGAAAAAACTTATTGAAATTAATAATTTTTCTCTCTATTGCAGGTAGTATAATAAAATAGCTTTAAAATAGGCAGAAAAAGACACATAAGAAAACCAACACTTTATTTATGAGAATATAATATACTTAAATGATTATGAATATATTTTGATTATATTATCTGTTTAATAAGTCTAACAAGGAGGCTCATGCAAAGTAATAAAGACATTTCTGAAGTTTATTAATAAATCTAGGACTACACTGTTCCCTCCTTTCAGCAGAGAAACACTTCATTAAACTCACAGTTCAATGGCTTTATTCCACATGATGACATAGCCTGAGAGAGTGAATGATTCCACATTGACAATGTGAATGTTTCCTCTTTCAGTGCCCACATAGAGCCATTTGCTTTGGAAAGGCAGATGACAAAACATTATCCTGCAAGAAAATGCCAAAAAAAAAAAACGAATAAACAAAAAAATCCCAACACTTGGATTAAATAAGAAATAGAAAACATCAGTATTCTAAATTGTTAATAATAAAAAAACACACCATCACCTTGTAAAACCATAAAAGTATCACACCAACTTTCTTTAAGGCTAATACCACTCCTATGCTACAAATTATAAATCTCACTTTCAAATCTATTTTAATTTTAGAAGGTTTTTAGAAGGAACTTTCTCATGTTTTCCATAAGGAGACAAAGGCAGAACTTAAAACATGAGAAGTACAAATTAATGTGCAACCCGAAGTAAAGCAAACCTAAAAACAATCCTAAGGCTTGCTCAATTATAAAAGCTAATAAAAAAGTAGTTTAAATTTTGGAAAATTATTTATGAGTCTAGAATATTACATTAAATCACATTGTAATTTCTTACTTTATTTCTTCCTTCTGGTACTAGAAAAGAATACCTGAATAAAAACCCAAAAACCAA
>NW_020455599.1:142690-167063 GCF_003342845.1 Nothoprocta perdicaria | reverse complement strand
AAAAAAAAAAAAAAAAAAAAAAGCCAACAGAGAACTGCTCCATGGCTTTACATCTAGTGCAAACAGCAGTATTTGAAATTTCAGTGTGTCTGACCAACTTTTCAGTCCTGATTGCTGTTTACTTTGTCCTCAAAACCACTAACGTATTGATCTCCCTGTAGAGACTGCAGCTTCTAAAAATATTTGAGCCTCCTGGAGAACAGAAGGACTATCTTTATAGTCTAGAAACTTGCTACAAACTAGAAGCTCTAAACCATTTACTCTGGACAAGATCCTATGTTAAAAAAAAAACAAACAAAAAAATCCCATTTTTTTCATGATAAAATAAAATTTGGAAATTTGTTCTGTGAGCTCTAATCTGTGGCTTTACAGATTTGTGCTTCTGCCTCTCCTGTTGGGCTCTTTTCTTGGCAAATCCACGCAGCCCTTCCTTCGCAAGCCTGTTAATCAGGCAGGCGCACAACCCAGACAGCTCCCCAGCCCCTTTGCACCGGCTGCTGCGTATGCAGACACACACACACACACACACACACACACACACACACACACACACACACACACACACACACACACAGCCTCAGCAAGGAAGCAGGAACAGCAGCAAAGCGGAAATCTCACCAATAGCTGGAAAAAAAAGTGATAAATTGTATTATACTGTTAATGTAATGTAAGTGTTAAATTGTTTCAAAAGTAAAGTCTTCCAAATTACTTCTAACTGGATCACAAGTAGACCATTTTACTGCTTATATCATGCTTTTCTATTTAGGGAATGCTATTTAATCAAGCCTATAATTTCTCCATTTTATAATTTTCTTGATTTGCTCTACTTGAATATTGAAGCTGAAAGGCTGTACTTTTTTCATTGACATCTTAAAAAAATTCAAAGGGGGAAGGGGAGGCTCAGAATCTACCTCGCATCCTCTAAAGGGGGGCAAAATCATAAATTGGAGCTGCAGCCTTGACTGCCACAGCAAAAGGGCAGCCCTTGCAGGGAGGAAGGGCCGCTGACCCCTTGGGACCTCCAAGGCCTTTTTCTTCAATAGTTCTCACCTCGACAGCTCTACTTGATGAACTGCCTGCTCTGTGCAAGTGAGATTGCTTTTGTCAACAGTTCGCATGCAATAAACTATTCCAGACTGAAAGAGCAAATTACAGATGAGCAAAAGTAGTTTCACAAAATCTCAAAACCAGAGGCTGAAAGGATTTCAGAGCTGAAAGGATTTCAGATGTAAACACACATATATAAAACATACACCCAACAAAGAACAGAATTTTTGTCCCTTTCCTTCACAGTGTACTTTTACCAGTCTTGTATCATCACAAAAAGTTTAGGACGAATATCACACATAGCCTGGAAAATTTCTTTAACAGACTTACTGCTTAACAGAACCATTGAGAGCTGCTAAATCTCATAAAAGCTCTTCAGATTGACCCAGCCAGGTCAAAAGAATCCTGTTTCACCTTGAAACATTATTCCATTCACAAATGTAGCTTCCATTTCTATTTCTTTTTAGCCTGCTGATAACAAAGAACGTCTAACGAAACACTTTTCAAAAATTCAATTATAGTTTTGCCTACTTAAAGTACCTCTTTTCAGATTCTTCATTTATTCTAGCTCTCAATGTACAGGACATTCCCAACACTGAAGATCACGTACTGAACTTCTCCTTCCAGTATATTAAGGTTTCACCTTAAACATTCTGTGCATTTACACCATGTTATATGGGGCTATTCATGGCCTCATTAGCAATGGGGAGTCAGTGACGATATAAGCATATCAACACACAGTAAAATCATAAGAGCCTGTCAAGATGCAAGCTGTATCGGTGGCCACATAAACATCCCATACTCCATTTAGAACAGGGCTGCATATTAAAATGGATTCAAACTTGTTTTGGAGGAAGGAAACAAAAACTCCAGACTACAGGCAAGTCACAGGGTGACCCTCTCCTCTTGGGACTTAGGCAACCCCCATTCCTCTTTCACACTTGGTCAAGGACAGCAAGCGTTGACAAAACAAAACAACCCACAAACAAACAAACCACACACAAAACCACACACTCAACAATGGTAACAAAAACTCTCAGAAATGCTTCTGCAGCCAGCTCTCTCATGGCACAACAAATCAACCATGTTATCTCCAAAGTCTCCCAGGAAATCTCAGGTGCCTCATTAAATAGAGCACGTTCTGTGAGGTTGGTGGAAATCATAGTGTAATGCAACCCTTGTGCACAGTATTTTATTCCAAATATTTTACTTTCCTGTCACTATTCAAAGAAGAATCTTTCTTCTATAAAAATAAGGATTCTTTTTAAATCCAAGTTCTACAGGAAGATTTTAATACGTTAGCATTGCTGCTAAAATGAGATACTGCTATGAAAGCCCCAACAGCTACAGTAGTTCTACATTCTAATGTATCCAAACTTTTCCCTAAGTACCAATTTACCTCCCCACTCCAAGCACATTCACAAAGCAATTGCAAAGGGCAAGTTGCCTGTGACACACATTTATGCAAAGTTATTCACAGAAAACTCGGTGGTATAATAGCAGTGGAGAACATTGACAAAAGAAAAATCCCAATCCTCACACAACAAAAATTCTTATTGTACTTAAAATGTGATTTGTGCTATTGCTTATGGGAAAGTATTAGCACTGGCAGGAGAGGTTTTAAGAGGCAGTACGTAAACATATTGAAAGATTTCCTTTCTCAACCTCATAGTACAGGCCTCTTCTTATAACCTGTCAAAATTAGCTAAGAAAAAATCTTTCTTATCCCACACCATATCAAAATAGTAATTATAATGAGTAATACTATTCCTGAGAGAAATTTCATTAGCAAAATCTCAAAGATTAAATGGTATGCTGTTTAATGGAAATACAAGTTTCCACCTCTTTTACAAAAGATAGAAAAAAAAAATAATCAATGACCAGCACTGATAACAGGTTCTATTTTTATAAAATCCTGAAATTATTGCTAGGGTGAAGTAGATGTAATTCTATTACGTCTTCAGATCATTTTTATATACACACAAAATAACTTTGTCTTCTGAAAGCAAGTGTTAACTGGAATTATTCTCTGCATACTTCTAAATCTCTTCAACCTTTCATACATGAGACAGACGCCTTGCAAACTTTGGGAACTGAAATTTTAAACGTATTTTTGTAAGACTAGTCCATATATCCTCATGTATGAAGTCTTCAACGTGCACAGAAAGTCAATATCCTGCATCAGGATGGCACCCTGAAAAACAGGATGGATTGTTTGTGATTTTCCAGTGTTGCTACAAGGGGTTTATGGTCCAGACCTGGTAACTACAGTTGGCTTAAAACACCATCAAGAAAAGGGACAATTAGGGGTGTGGGGGCATAGGCAGAGGAAGAATTTCTCTTAGATGCGCCATAAAATTACCTCCAGTAAAATTATATGGACAAAGTACACCATACAATTGGATCAGGTTCTCCATCCCCATGTACTTCCCACAATGCTCCAAGTGACATCCAAGCAGGTTCACTTGGAGACCTGCCTTCAGAGAACCTACACTGGAATATGTGCCAAGGACTAACCACAGCCACTTCAGATGTTCACTCATGACGTTGAGATGGGAGCACTGGGGAAGTAAGAAATGAGAAAAGAAAACAGGATGCCACAACCATCTATCAGTGTGATATCAGGAGTATTTAGACATCTTTCCAGATGAAGCTTAACTGTAAGGAGCTCCCAGGTTGTTGTAGTATGTGTATTTTTTATCATATAAAATGTTACTAATCCAGTTCTTGGCTTATATCTCTCTTCTTTACTGAGTCACATTCCACAATGTCCCTTCAACTCCAGCTGAACTCCCCCTGGAAGGATCTCCACGCTCTTACATCCAAACAGAGAAGGGCTGCCTGCCTCATTGTAATGCCAGCAAAAAGACACTCGGCACAAACATTGTGGGTGATCGATTCTGAAGACCAAGACAATTTTACAGTATTGAAGGAATAAAGGCTCCATATCCTAAGGCTTTGAGGTGCTCTTTCTAGCAGTGAAAGCTACTACCCTACGCATTCATGAGCTCATGCTAGTCATCTGATGTGATGTAACCAGCTCCTCCGGCTGGTAGTTTGCTCCACCTATATATAAGCAGCTGGAGCTGAGCATGTTTGGCCTTGGAAGTCCTGCATAAGAACTTAACAAAGGCCGCATGTTGAGATGCAGCTTTCTCACAGACAAGGAAGAATTAATTATGCCCACTGTCAGAGACAGGTCTGTCATCGGACAGACAGGCTTTAAAGATCAGAGGTTGAAGCCTGCCGGGGGATGTGGCAGTTGGCCATTACGTGTCTCAAACCATGGAATGAACCTTGGTGTGCAGGAGAAAAGCTAACTAGGAAATGCAGACAGTTTCTGCAAGTTGGTTCTTTGAAATCTGAAGTCTCTGAGTAACAAAACTAGGCACAGTAGCTCTGCGTCAATGTCCAGGGCAGCACGAGGCAAACCAGGGGCAATGCTGTCCTGTGGGCTGCACCAACACGTGGCAACCCAAGTGCATGCACTGCCTCAGGAGAGTGTTTCCCAATGGATCTGATACAGAAAAATCCAGATATTCAAACACACACATGCATGCAGTTCCTTTTCTCTGACTTCTTGATTCAAAACACAGCTTTCTAAATACCTATTGTGGATCATCAACAAGTAACAGTTGCTTCAAGTCCCGTAACTAAAATGTTTCAGATGAGGGTAAACAAACCAGAAAATCAAGTTTTATTTTGATCTTAAAAAAGAAAAACTTTTTTTTCCACAAATTGTTCAAAACATAGTTGTGTGTCATATTCTAAATCTGTGCATGGTATACTCTCTATTGTGACTTCAAATATCAACTTCTCAGAAGTTTGGATACGTGTTTGGAATCTTTCTGCTGACAAAACACATAGGGCAATGGGAAAAAACTAATGTTTATTTATCATCACCTGCTCTCATGGACCAAAAATATCCTGCATGTCCTTCTGCCATCCACAAAGTGGCAGAATTGGTCAGTTGTGCATTAATGCAGTATGGAGAAAGGAGGGAAAAAGTCTCTCTCCTAAAAGTAGTCTACTAATGTCTACTAATTCATGACCTGGGATATAAAGTTACAGTACTTAATGAGGAGATGCACTGTCAAAATAAAATTTTAAAAATCTTGTTTATAATAAAAGTGAAAGTGTGATGTTTTGCCCACTCACTGGAGACAAAACTTCGTGTTTTAAAGGCAAAGCTCAAGCTGCAGTTCATTAGCAGCAGATGAAACCAACAACACTTGAAGCAACACTGTAACTCTGAACTGCATGCTTTTATGTTGAGAAAAACAAGTTAAATGCCACAGCACACAAGTTGATGCATTAAAAATTAAATTGCTATCAGAGCATCTTGTGATTGAAACACAAAGCACTTGCACAGTAAGCACTCAGCTCTGTCTTTACACTATGATTCTGGTCCTTGTCTTTATGCTAAGCCACAAAGTAAGTAACCTTTACCTCTTGCAACATCAAATCAGGGAATTCCAGGTAGTTCAGGCAGGATAGCCAGTCTCTGATTACTAAACGCATTTTTCATCCATATAGAAGGATAAGGTTTTAAAAATACTTTAGCCATATTTATCTATACTTTTAATATTTATATCTTCAGAATACATACAGATTTTCTCTCCATTTTCTTCTGCTTTGTAGCAAACTATTAAATTTGTCACTCATCTCCCCTCTTTTTTTTTTTTTTTTTTTTTAAATAAGTTAGTTTGTCATTTTATCCTTTCTGAAATACTTGGTTCTGTGCAAGTCATTTGCCCCACTAGCAGAGGTTCAAATCTTAAAACATCATGAAGTTTAATACTTCTTGCATGTCACAAGCAGTAAAGCCACATAAGTTATCTACCTCCCAAAAGGTTTTCAATACTTATTTTAATAAGAAAAGCTAATTATGCTGATTCCAGAGTGAAACTAGACTAACATAAGTGCTTGTTAGTAAGTTTAAATAAACTGACGTTTGTAGTACATATGAAAACATGGTAATTTTGTAATGTAGGAATATTTATACACATATGTAGACGACAAAGAAACTAGTCTCTCATTTAGTATCCTAGCAAGTCCGCACACTTATTTGTATTCTGCACAGAATTACACTTTACACCCTTTATTCTGCACTGTAAAACCACGATGAGCAACCCCTCAAGCACCATCCTGCATTTGCTTGGCCCCTACCCTCTTCCTTCCTCTTCCTCCCCACAGCCAGGGAGCAATGGCCAAGCTCTGCATTACACTGCTTTAATACCTCAAAATCGCACTGGTAACTAGAACATGGAGCAGCTGCAAAACCCACACAAACGCGACAGGAACAAAAGGGTAGAAAACTTGCAAAACTAGCTTGCTTTGTACTGTGCTCCTGACATCTGCCAGTGATTTCAACTAACAGATTTGTTATGCACCACAACTTCAACAAACACCAGTTCAAAAGATTCATTTCAAATCACTGAACATACTGCTACAGAACACCGTCCATATCTATGAATCCATTAAATTGTCAGATTCTTATTTACACTTTATTGATACTTGTTTCTGGATTCTACAGAAGGCAGCCTCTTCAGAGACTCTTGGTGTTTACTGTTAAAGAAATATGTTTTACTCAGAAGCTCTAAGTTACCTAATCAAGACATTTTCCACTACTATGAACAAAATCTGCAATGCATAGCACATGTATAGAATTAATTTAAAAGGAAAAGTAAGCATCTTTCTCACTTTTTTCCTCGGCCTTTAAAAATCAAGAGCAGAAAAGCAAGAATTCACAACACTTTCTAGTCATACATTACAGAGGTTACACTCCAAATTAACAAATGGGTAATTTCACACAAATTCAGTTTTGAAATGAGGACCCAAATGCTTAACATGACACATATTTTAAGAAGTTTTATCCATTTTTGATTCCTTACGTGAGACAAGCTCAAAGCAAGCCTAAGAAAACTAGCTGAAATACATTACCAACAGGTAAACCACATCAATTCAGGAAACTGTTGGCTGTTGAGCACTGGGTAGTTACTCCTGCACATGGCTAAAATCAGGGATTGGCTAAAATTACACCCCCACTCCCCAGCCAGACTTTAAAAAAATGCGTAAAAGATAAATTTCTGAATTAAATATTTTATCTGGACAGCATGAATTGCTTCAATTAGCACTGTATACCCCAAACAACTTGTTATGGCTTGGTTCTAATTCTTACACTTTGGCTCTGAAACTGAAAAACAAGAATGGAAGAATATTTGGCCTATATGTTAAACTGAACTGTTACTAAACAGGACACAAATACTGTTCCTGCAACCTCCATGAACTTAATTCCAAATGTTCCCAGTCAGGTATACAATTTTAAAACTTACCATCTATAGATTCCTGGAGCAAATACTGAAATAACTGGAGAGGTCCTACAATCATACAGTAACATTTGGCTCTGTTCTCCCTCCAAGGACTTTTTTTTTTCTCCAGTTTGTTAATTTATTCTTTTACCAAAACCAGTTTCCAAGATACTGAAGTTGCTTTCAAAGTACAAGCTTGCAAATTAAAGTATCATTAGAGAACAGATGACTACAAAGCTCAATTTTAGTATTTAATATTTTAATAATTCATGTTAAGAGAAGTTATACTTATAAGCAAATCCTAATCCCTCAGCATAAATTATTTAAAAGACTTAATTAATTAGGTATCTAACAACTAGGCACTTGTGAATTGAGAGACTCAGTTTTATTCATGACTACTCGTTGCAAGAAACTTAGTAGTTAAAACATGACATAAATCTGACCCAACCAAAACTCATCTACGTCACACTTACTAGAAACAATCATAGCAGTAAGAGCTCTTAGTTATTAAAATCAGCAATTTAGAATTACTCACCAATGATATATATATTTATTAATTCTGTGAAGCATTGTATCAAAACAATCCCCTCACAGCTAGATTGCATGCTTGAGCATTTTAAGAATGTAGACAAAAGAAAACAGACTATGGCAAAATGCAGGTACCACTTATACAGCATGAGTTAACAAATGGCTACCCCTGGGTATGACTTGGGCCTCTGAAATATCCTGACTACTATGAGGAGCTATTATAATGGCTACTTTAACATTAAAATACAACTCATTGCTGCTTGTATAGACTTTGTCTATATAAACAATCCCTATGGCATACAGCACCAAAACAACACAGAAACTCTGCTTTCACTGCTCTTGATGGTCACAGTGTTCTCACTGTGTATTTTAGCAGGGCACATTCTGCCTACAATATCTAAACTCTGTCCAGAATTTACCAACTACTCTGACCACTGCCAGTGCCATCAGTGACCCAAGGGCCTTTCCCACCTCCCTCTCGCTGACCAGTGCACATGCAGTTCAACTCCTTGACACTGGTTTTGCCAGTGAAAGCACCATATTTACAGAAAAAAACATGGTCCAGAATTTCCTCTGTTTAAACAGAGACATCCACATGCCTCACACTGCTATCCAACTTCAACAGCTTTACACAATCAAAACCACTTCCTTAGGTACCCATTTCGAAGTGTAGTAGGAGTTTAAGATGATGGTTATATGCCCATATTGAAGAGTAATTTCAGGCTGCAAATCCACATTTTTACATCAGCATTTATCTAGGTGCTAGAGGTAACAGTCCAGACACCCAAGAAAGAGGAGGAAGTGGGTAAAATTTTTCTGGTTTTACCACTGCTTTCTCTCAATAGTTGGGCAATCCTCCTAAAACTACATGTTGCAAATTCTAGTTTTTCACTCCTTAGCTCTTCTTTTATACTGTATCAAGGAACTTTCATGGGGCTGAACATTTTGCTCTGTATGCAAAGCTCTCTGTTTTGTGCATAAAAGTTCATGCACAGTGATCCAAAAGGGACTTAGTCATCACTTAGCCCTCCACCTCCTCCAAAACCAATAACCTGCATGTAGGTCATGGTGACAAATTTGCCTTTAACCTGCCTTTGAAACCAAAAGGCTATTCTAAAACTACCAGACAGTATGTTCCAGCTCTTTTTTTTTTTTTTTTTTTTTTTTTTAACCTCTGCAACATTGTATTTTGGGGGTTTCAGATCTCTCTTGTTGCCTAATACTCAAAGCCTGTTAATCTCCAGCCCTATCCAGCAGAGGAACAGATGCCAGATCATGCTGGGTTCTTCCTCGTATTCCCCGAACTCCCCGGGCAGTCTGTCTCACCTTCTGAAACACACAGCTCAATACTGAACCTAGCATTCACTCCTGTTGAGACCTTAGCCATTCTGCTGGAAGGGCTACTTTCCAGAAATTTGCAAAAGAAAAGTCACAAATATAACCCACTAAGTGTCTAGATTCTTCTCTTTTCCAACAATCACCAACTCTGAAACCTGTGTTCATTTAACAGATCCCTCATAGACTTTTCTGCAGAACATGAGATGCAAAAAAGCCACTACACATGCAGCTAACTATTCTTGTCTATGCTTTCGTCCACTGAATCTCATTCCTCCCTCACAGTCACATTCACAACTTGAGATCACTCAAAACTCTAATCCTGCTCTCTAACAAGTGTGGTCTGAGTTCAAATAATTACAATACTGCAATGTTATTACATATTACACATTATATTCAACTTCTGCTAGCCACAAGAGTTCTCACAATGCAGAATTCAAATAGATTTTTAAAGTAAGGGAGTTGAACCTCTGGTCGAAAAATGTTATTTGTTCTCCTGCTGTCTTGTGAATGTATACAAATACTCATGTGTGTTCCAAAATGAATTCTGAAGGTCAGTGAAGCCATAATAATCAACCTAATAGTGAGGTCATTAAGTTCAGGTCATTGATGTCTCTGCACTCAAGCAATCCGGAATCCTATCAGTCTCCAATTGAAACTCATTTGAAACCCACTTTCAAGTAAGTTATTTATTAGAAGGCATTAATAAAGATGATTTTATATCTGCACATAGTAATGGACAAAGCAGTAACACATCAATTCCTACCGTTCTCGGTTAAACTTGAGTGAATGAAGTATAGCAGGTCTCTTCTGACGCAAGTTCCATAAGTGTAAGGTATCATCAGCCAAGGCACTCACGAGAGCTCCCTATTGAAAATAAAAGTTTTAGTCAATTTATTTTCATAGCCCTCAGATCACATATAATAGGAATTACCTATATACCAACAATCACGTCAATCAGCACAGTCCCATTTGTTCAGTGCTATATTGACAGCTGACAGGGGAAAAGATGGGGAGACAGGAAGCTTGTTACCACGTGCACCCAAGATTTCCCTTTTGCACACACATGTGTAATGATACCATGCAAGCAACTCACCTATATACTGACAAAGTTAGTGAGGTTCAACATCACCATCAAATCAGGGTTATGAGCCCCTCTAAAACCTGACCCTGGACAGCACTACCATCAGTCACAGTGAAGAGACAGCTCTGAAATGTCAGGCCTCCAGAAAGTCACACTTGAGATTACAGAGGCATCAGACTAAGGAGCTCTGTGCTCTCTTCTACTGCCCAGCAGAAGCCCTACTACGCCTGCTGCCTCCACTGAGCTCACATTCAGAACAACTACAAAAACTTAGCATCCACTGAAATTGCTATCACTGTTAGAAGTAGTATTAACTTACTACTTCCAGGGCTACTTGCAATGTTTAAAGACATCAATAAACGTTCCTTGAAGCAAAAAAGAAAAACAGTTCTTGCTTATAGCTACAGAATACTCGAGAGTCAAAGCTCAATATTTTGTATTTTTTTTAAATAACTTGCTTAAAACTGTTATTACTGCTTTCCTCTCATGATAAAAGTCCATTTTCTTACCTGTATTTTGATGTTCCCTTAATGAGAAATTGAGGAAAACAGCTGAATATGTTGTCTGAATTACAGAATATGCACACCCACTATTTCACCTACCTCATTAATCAGGAACTGAAGCTGGATGACTGCTGCTCCACTGTCATGCTGGCAGTAGCATTCAACTCCTGGCCGACCAAAGCTGAATTCGGTACCATTAAGGAACATTTCTTATGTATATTGCAGAAAAATAAAACATTAGAGATATTACTAACACCAGGCTCAAACAGTTTAAAATCCCACTTTTGTCTTGCATACTCAAAAATTTAAATATATAAAACTAAACGATCATAAACAAAAGAATTCCATAATCAACATTACAAAGGAACACAGAAGAAATGTATCAGCAATTTTATTTAGCCCCCTGCAAAAAAGAAAATGACTTCATAATTTAGCACAGTTATCCAAAGGATTCTTATTCAATGACAGTGAATGGCGGACAATACAGTAATTATTTTAGTAATGTTAAATGCCAGGATTGGTATAAAAGAAAGTTAATCTAAATAAACATCATAATCAAATGATAAATATTTGAAAGGCTAAAGGAGCTTTCTTGCCTTTTTCTATTTGAACACTACTTAGAGATAAAAGAAGAGCTGAATAATGCAAGGCATGGTAAAAAAGAAAAAAAAAAATGCTATGACAGAGATAAAAAGATCAGTAGCCAAAATACGGAGGAGTCGGTGGCAAATTATGTGTAATGTAAGTTTCCAAGATCTCTGTTCCAAGACTTCCTGGATTCATACCAACGATGAGATAACAAAAGCTTGCTCATTTTCCCGCCCACACTTAAATGAGTCCTCTAGTCCCAGAACGAATACTAAAATAGAGCAGGAAACACCGCAGATTCTGTCTGCTCGCCATACTTTATTAATTTATTAGTCTCAAGGATTCTGTTTTTTAAGTATGGTTATCCTGTTTTTCTTCTGATATGAAATTAAGAAAATTTCCCAGGAGCAGAAAAAACAGGAGACAGGAAAAAAAATTATGCAACAAGTATAAATGAATTATACCAGTCAGTATTTCATCATTATAGTATGAGGTGCATTTCTGAAGTATAATTTGCCAGAGAGCTAAAATCTTTTGTTTTAAACAGATAACTCAGTTTTTGGAGGAATGAAAACCTTCCAAATATCCATGCAAAGCAGCAAAAACAAATATGATGTGCAATTTGTTCCCTCAATATGTACTAGAAAGTTGTGAAACAGCAGAAATTACACTTTTTTTGGCAACTTCCATTTTGTTGAGGAATTGCTGACCAAAACCAAAGTGGATACAATATCCTCTAAAAAATAAGTACTTTAAGTACTTTTTTTTTTAAGTACTCACACTACTTTAGACCATTAGGTGTCTTGCAAAATAAAACTGGAACACACCTCCTGCTCAACCTCTAAACTAGTGAGGTGAAACCCAAGTAGAAGTACTGTGTGAACTCTGCGTCTTAGAAGGCTGCTCTACTGAAGAACACATTACTTCAACTTTTAAATTTCAACTACTTTACTCCCCTAAACTAATGAATCTAAGTGATGAGAGATGTACTAAACAGACGCTGAATACATCTAGCATTCATCACAATACAAGCTTTCTTCTCTGTACAGAATTAGTAATTTAATTTTGTTCTGGCCTGTAAGGGTTTAGAGAGCCAGCTTGCCTCACCTGCCTTTTTTCTTTTTCTTTTATTTTTTTTCCCCCTTCTTCTCTTTAATTCTTTTCTTATCAACCTGGTTCCTGTACAAAGAAATCATCTGTGTTTCCCTATCAGCAGATAATCCTGGAAAAAAAGTAAAAAACAAACTGAAAGATTTTTTTTTTCCCCATAATGATCCCTTCCTACACAAACTCTATATTTACTGTAAAAGCTTGACTTTTACATCAAATATGGACTGATTGCACAAATTACCAGGTAGGAAAAAAATTCCCCACAAGCAACAACAGAAATTTCAAAGTCAATTTGCTTCAGCCTTGTTCGTGCTTCTGCATTCACTCAAGTTAATTCTTACATGCAGAAATGGACATACAGTATTTCTGAATGTGAAAAAAACAGATGTTTACTGTAATTGAGTTTTAAAGCTCATCAATTAATTGACAAATAGATTTTTTTTTAAAAAGAACAGAATATACAGTTTTATATAGCATGACAATTTCCCAAATATCCTGGATATCAGCTTCCAGTTTAAGTATGTAATCCTTGCTAACCCTCTCCACCCACGGTTTATTTGGGATAGAAGAGATTTTATTAAAACTTTGCTTCAAAACAAGAGGAGTTTGACCTGAAAAATTAGAGAAATCTACAATTCCTTCCACTTACTCCAACCATCACAAAATTCCATGCCTAAAATGTTCTAAAGTACTTCGGATGCAAACACATTTGGAAGAGCTTTTATAACTAGTCAATATCTGCTTCAATATTATAAATACTTCAACTTGAAAAAAAAAAAATCCTTTGAAATTTTCCAGGAAATCTCCATATGTTAGCCCTCTTCTGTAATCAATAAATATGTTGTATTAGGACTAAGTCTACATAAGAAGGAAAAAAAAAGAATTCTTGCAGCAAGTTGCACCTAGGTCTGCTGCTCCAGCTTCAGTAGGGCTTTGCTTTTTCACCTTGCAGCTCGATGACGCTTCCCATCTCACATCAGCATCATTCTCCTCACCAGAGGTGCGCTTTCCCAAAGCCGTGCCAAGCCTCCCAGTTTTGTGGGAAACCTTTGCTGAGAAAGCATCACTTAAACCTGGACTGGTGAAGAGTGACAACATGTGTCCTCCTCAGGACCCTCCACACGTTACGTGTTCCTGTGGGGAACTGTGCGGAACGCGGCTTGTCCTGGGCCTCTTCACTCATGTGAAGGTACTTTCGTGTGTGCTCGAGACAAGGGAGCTCCCCGTGCTGAGCAGGGATCATCCATCTCCCACAAAACCGGGCCCCAACGAGCCAGAATCGTAACGAGTGGTGACAAGGCAGGCGAAGCACTGGCATTTTGGAGACGGAATGAATTCTCTGCCTAAGACCGAGGGCTGCTCTAGAGGAAACAGTCTGCTCACGCCACAGTTTTAACCCAACTCTCCTCCTTCTTCTGTTGAACATTTCTTCCTAATATCGTCTCCTTGTCCCTCATTCCAAATACGAACAAATAGGTTAAATTATCAGCTCCTCAGCAGCAGCTGTGAATCTTTCTTCTGCATTTCCCAATGCCATTAGGAAACTAACTCTGGCAAAGAGTGGCCTTCCTTTGTTTCCAGTACATGTTTTTAAGAAAAATCAGGTAAGGGAGAAAAGCCTTGGCAAGAGTAAGTCCAGATAACATACTCGTATACTACTGCTCATTTTTGTAATGCTAGAAGTGCAAGTCATACAAAAAAAGAGCTGACAGACCAGGAATTTGTTCTGGACTAATCTCAAAGTTAAGCTTGCACTTTTTTTCAGGCAAAAGTGTTGCGTTTCCATCTCTGATACTTGAGTTATCTTGTCAAACAAATGCTTTTCCAAATTATAGTTCTTGATAGCCTCTCTGCACAGGCACAACTCAAGTGCACATCTTCACTGAAAAGTTACATTTTGAAGACAAGCATTAATTCTGGAGTATGTATGAAAATCTTAAAAAGGCAGTCCATTTTAAAAGTTAAACTTATTGTAGGTAAAGCTAAGGAATATGAGCGTTGCTCTTAACCTGCAGTTGACCAATATGAGACAGGGCACAGTTGCAAAAACTGCAGCTACCACCAGTTTAATTCTTACTGTGGATCAGTCATGACCATGAGACACATTGATCAAATAATGACCTTTCAAACTACACCTCCAAATATCTGCATCTTCCTGTTACCACTCTGTAATGAAGAGCTTTGATAGGATAACACAATACAGACCATCGTCCTATATCAGATAGGCCACTGTTAGGATGGCTTCAAATTTTCAAGACAAATAAAACTGTAGCAGTTTTTTGAACCCGTTACTTGTACTTTTCAAAACTGTAGGTGTAACATCTTGCATGTAGAGAAACAGATCTTAGAAAGGGTTAATAGTTACGGAGCAGTGCCCTCGCTGACCTGAAACACGTACAAACCACAAGGGCAGTCACACTGCACAGCACTCGTACGGATGCTCGGCCGAAGCATCTGGCTCTTTGATTGCATTTGCATGTTTTACTATAGTCATTGCTATGTAACTATGATCCACTTCACTTAATTAGCCACTGAATTATTATTCTAGGCAGTGAAACTACCATCTATTTTGCATATGGTTTTGGATATGCCTTGACTGTGGACTCAAGAATCATCATAAAATAGAAAAAAAAAATGATGATGGTGAGATTTTTTTCCAGTTGTTTTAGGTATGTAAAAATTAAGTCAGTTTTGTATTACCACTGCCAAAGTCTTGATTAAAAAACAAACTAAATACTTAATTTACACCCAGTTAGAACACTACAAAACATACCTCTAAGTCAGACTAAAGCAGCATCAAAAAGGCTTCAAAAACAGGCAATTTTCTTTTACTTAGCTGTATCTAGAGCAAATCAGTACTATTACATGCACATGCAAAAGCACTATCTCTCATAGACGCATAATTTTTTAAGGATCATCTTATCAGGAGACACAGCCATTTAGGAGAAGAGGTCCATCCAAGAAATTAGGAAGCACTACAGTTAATGCTGTCTACAAAACTTGGATATCAAGTCTTATAGGGTAAAATAAAATTCAGAGAACATTTGGGAAATGTCACCAATCTTGAGATGTCATCATATTATTACTGTTTCTGAACACCTACAGGGCTGTAGGGTTTATTCCTAAAACCATAAGCCTGCATAGCATCCTGCACTGTCTGTACTACTCAGCTAGGCAGGTCTTTACTCCTTCCCACTGCAGAAGTACAAAAACAATATTTGATAACATTTCACATCCACTTTCCTACACGTAAGTGACAACAGGAGAAATGAAAGAAATAGGGCTTCTATTATTTATATAGACAGTATTACAGCTTAAAATGCAAAGGAATAACCAGTATGGCAACCGGCAACTCTTCTAAATGGAAGAGCTCTCTTTCACATTTCTAACAGCAGCACTAAAACTCTCGTGTCCAGAATTACAGCACTTCTCACACACACAGACTTCGTATGCTGCGAGTTCTTCACTTAATAAAGTGGACTCTGAAATAAACTTGCCTTTCTCATCTTTTTGGCTCTAATCTAAATAGTGGAAGAGATGAACAGAATTAGGAAGACTCAGTTAAACGTCATCAAAACTCTCTGCAATGAAATAATCTAGGTCCCCTGTGAAGAGTGTAAGCTATTACATACTAAATTGAGGTTTTTAAAGTGAGGTTCATCCTTACATTATTTGGCATGATGTTCATGCCTTCTTATCTTTTTCCTCAAGGAGAAAACTAAAGGAGTGATTTTCGAGGAGATGATCAGACTCAGCAAAGCTTCACTTCCTTGCTACAAATAATGGGAAACAACCAAAGCACAGTCATACTCTAGTAACAATTTAAAATTTTGCCTGTTTTACAAATTAGCAAAATATACTACAGAAAATCAAATGATTTACAGACAAACTCCATCCTCAATATCACTTTATAAAACTCTCCTTGTTTATAATCCTCAAGAGTATAATTATCTACATACTAGATAAACAGAATTGGGTATTTCTCTTGCAGTTAAATTTTTTCAAACTCTTCTTTTTAGCTTGTATTTTAGCTTAGATTTTTACTCCAATTTTACATAGAGCTTTGTAAGTCCTCAGGAAGGCAGAGGAGAATATAAGCTGGTCTGTAAAAAAAAATGTGGAAGCCAAAGGGTGCAAATGCACTTGCCCGCGGGGGAAGCGGGGCAGAAGGCGATGGTGAAAGGCCACGAAGTGTGCTCAGATTTACGCGCCCAGGAGAGCTTCAGCACTGGCAGCCCAATCCAGAGGCGAGACACCCGCCCCGCGTGGCTCCTGCGCTCCTCGGCCGCGGCTCCGCAGCCGCCTGAGCTAAAGGCAGGAGGCCCCTTGTGGGCCCCACCACGTTCGCGTGACCCCCTCTGCACTGCACGGAGCTTGGAAATGGCAAAAATGGCTCTATCTGCCAGGCTGGGGATGGAAGAGATCTCTGCTCACTGAGTTTGTTGCCATTAATAACCCATGTGAGTTTTACTCAATCCTTACATTACGGACAATTTACTTGTCCGTAACTCCAGGACATTTTTCTTCTTTTTTCCCCTCCCAATTATTATTTCTTCTGTCACATTAATTTAATCCCACTGTGGAATACAGAAAAGTGCCATGAAATAGAAAGATCATAGAGAGAGGCCTTTTTTTTAAACATGCAAAAGAGGCATGACTAGGAGAAAACTCCCTACCTATTAAAGATTTAGCAAGGGAGAACCACTTTCTCACTTTATAAAGCTGATAAATTCCTAAACTTGAGAAAGCAAAAAGGCAGCGGGATGGGAATGGGAGAAGCGCCCGCACAATTCAGACCACGCTCACTCAGGGAACGTGTCTTCCTGAACGGAGAGGCCGGCGCCAGGGCCACCCTGGCCACCAGGAGCCGAGCAGCTTCCTGCTTCGCCTGCAAAGGCGCCGGCATCGGCATCTCGCCCCTCGAGTACAATTACCTTTGAGACCGGCGTTCAGTTCTTCAGGTAGGAAGAGCATCAAATCACCAGGCACAGCTTTTTGTGAAATTCAAGTTACGGTTGCAATGCACTTTTGTTCTGTTTTATTAGTGGGTAAGGAGAATGCGAAAACTAACACTAAAAACGTGGATGAAGGAAGAGAAATGTCAGATGCAGACAGCTGGAATACACTGGATGCAGCTTCTGCACATCAAATAGAGCACTTGCTGAATTAGCTGACATCTAGATACAGTCTGACCTGGTTACTTGGAAACAAAAAAGTCCAAGTTACATATCATATTTGAGAACAAAACCCAGCCTCTCTAAAGAGCAAAGCATGATATTTCCAGGCAGTGAGAAATCTACACCCAGCTTCCTTCCATTAGTCACGAGGAAGGAAACACGAGTGATCTGGCAGAAGAGGAGGAGGAGGAGACTGTTATCGCAGCCCTTGAAGGCCACCAAGAGGTTTTTTCCTCCCTCGAGACAAGGGAAAACAAGAAGATGGAACAGGGGAGAAGGCAGGGAGATAAACTGTAAACGATCATTTCACAACAAAAGATTGGAAAATGCATTATATTTTTCTCATTTACTAGGAGCCTTGAAGTTCTCAAAGATTTTTTTCTTGAGAGAATTTTCAGCAGCATATTTTTATAATTACACTGAAGGGTAATAAGCTGCGTTCAGATAGTTTATGCTCGTTCAGAAAACTATTTGCGATGTGTTATTGTCAACTCATTTGATGCCATCTAAATTCAGCAGCTACTCCTCCTGACACTCATAAACATTCGTGGATTCTCAGAGGAAAAAACAACAAAGTACATTCATATCCTTTGTCCTATTTCCATGGAAGGGGAGGAAGCAACTAACATATACGGTTCTCAAATATCTCCTTAGTGTTAAAATCTCCTCATAGTTTAATGGGTTTCAGCAAACAACTACTACCGTTTTGTTGCAATAACTTTAGAAATGCCACTGTACTAAGGACTACACAAACATTTGGAATCAGAATTCCTTAGCTTCTGCTTCCTGCATAAATGCAGGATATCTTTCTAGGGCATTCACTTTTTCTTTTACTAATTTTTAAAGAAGTGTTCAGCTCTTTTAAATTTCAGAAGCAAAACAATTCAGTTTTCTCTTAAAAAATTAAAAGTGGGAAAATAAAAGGAGATCTGCCTTGAAAAACAACCAAGTACACAGACCTCAATGCTCATCAACTTTTTTTCTCTATACAGGAAGATGTGGCAGCTTTAAAGCAAAAATAACTATCCTGACTTAAATTAGACCTAGCTTTACGCTTCAAAAAACTTTAAACTTTTAAGATCATTAAATTGTGTATAAACTGATTTGCAAAGAATGGCAAGTGATTCCATCTCATTTTTCTACCAAAGATAGTAGGTAGGAGCCAAAATGCTTCATGTTAAACTTCACAGTAACCTATAAAAATAGGTACAACTACAGCGTTCCCCAAGCAGCTATCCAAAGTGCCGTGAGATTTTATACGAAGCTTGTATGTGGTAGACATTTTCTCATAGCTGCCAGTAAGAGGCAATCTCTCTTCAGGAAAACATGTAATTAAGTAGTACAAATGCAAACAAGATTAAAAATCCATGATTTAAAATCAAGCAGGAAACAGAACTTAGTAAGTTTATATATGCATAATTCACAGAGAGCAAACCACGCTGTTAAATGAAGAAGTAAAAACGTTAATTTAGATTAAACAACATAATGTTTTTGAGCAAAACCAACAATGCTACAGGCTTTCCTGGATTTTACTCTTCTTTTCTCAGAAAACATGTCATTCCCTACTTCTCGAACCCAAAAGCTGCACTTCAGCACTAGTGTGAGCAGCACTGGCGATGCAGAAGAGGAGACTGACCCGGAGCTTTTTTGGGTGTGTGGGAGGGAGGCAGGGAAAAGAGCAGAAGGCAGGGGGAAAAGAGAAGGATATTGCTACAAATATATCTGCAAAACAGCTCCTGTGACTATATGAGACTTACTGGAATGTGTTGCAACTGCCAACCTGCTGCAGCTTTTGGAAAGGCCACATATAGAGGAATAGAATCAGGAAATGATTGAATATTTGGAAGACCTTTCTCAAAACCCAGAGGTGAACTTCATACTGTTGCACGCTTCCCAATCCCCTTCATCTTCCATCCATTTATACCAGTTTGATTTTAGTGTCAAATTTTAACGTGCTATTATAAATATCCTACCTGAACTATCCTTTGGTATCACTTGCTGCATCACAACATTAATCATTAATTAGGCTATTTCTCATACATCTATAGTTTCTTGGCCAAGACTAAAAGCCATTCTGCATTCCTAGTACTGAAAAAACAGCTCAGGGAAGAACAGTGTCTCATTTCCACATCCAAATATTTTGGGCAGACACTGCCAACAGCAGCATTAACAAATACGACATGCTAAACTGGATGTTAAGTAAATTTTTACATACCTATTTAGTTTAACTTATGAAAGCATATGGAGAACCATTGATATTATCTAAAGAAGGACAATTTAATGGTTTCCAAGAACTGAGCCAGCCCAAACCCAATCAATTACTGTCTGTCAAAATGGCTTTTTGACTGCATAGCAATTCCTTAGAAGCTCTAGACATCTCTTACTCTCTATTTTGCAGAAGCACAGAATGATTTAAAATACTTTCCTTAACTCTTGCCTGCCAAAGAGGTCTTTTCAGTCATTTGCAAGACACCAAATCAAGATACCAGTGACAGATGACACTTTGCAATCATCAGTCATTCAAGACCCACTTGGTTGACATCCCTTCAGTGCCCTCCCTCCAAATCGTCCGTCTGGTTTCCCTTTCAGTGTCCCATAAGTTCTACTCATCTCATTAATCCCTTAAATGTTTTTTGTCCCAGAACAAGACCCCAAGCACCATTGCAACTTATATAAGTTATGCTCACTCATCTTTCCTCTGACTCTCCCATCACTCTGCTAGTATTTCCCTCTCCTTTCACAGAGGTGGTTGTTCTCGTTTGCAGGTCACCTTTCCTTTTGGCAGAAAGGCCTTATTTTTCAAATTAACTATTAATCCTGTTTAATTCTTCCCTTATCCCAAAGCAGGTTTTGCCCCATCCTTCACCTTTGCTTTAATTTATCACTTTGCAGATATCTGCTTTCACTCGCTTGCCATTTTACTGTTTCTCAGCTGATAAATAAAGCATAAAAAGCAAGTGACTAAAGTACACGGAACTGAAAACACAATCAAGGCAGAATGTTTGTAGCTCCAGCTGTAGAAAAGACCATTAACTTAGTTGGCCTTTAAGGTTAAGGCGTTCACGTGTATGAATTTCTACCCCAGGTTTTGCTTAGGTTCTTCTTTCCATTCTGACATTAGCTCTCCATTTGGATACAATCCTTCCACACTTTGCTTGTGGATAAAGGTCAAATCCACCCTTCTGCTTCCCGCACCATTTTGCGCTATATCACTGATGGAAATGCCTCCTCCTCCCAAATAATCTTTGGAGAAAGTTTCATCATCAGAATCTTCATCAATATTTTAATGCAATTGCAGAATTATTTTGATCTCAGACAAATTTTTAAGGCATTTACTAGTGGAGCTACAAGGTAACATTCGCTGAAGTAATTAGAGAGCTAAAAAAATACAGGTACCAGCATTTCTATCATTCAGACAAAAAGCAAAAAACTACACTCTACAAGCTTAATTACCTAAATTTACCCCTCTACTTATACCAAGATAACAAGATAATCTATTCCTCCAATTTATATTGATAGTGGTTACAAACTGAAACATCTTTCAGGAGCAATGCTGCTGCTTTTTTAAATACTTCCATTTAGTTACTGTGTGTGAATCTCACTTCCAAAAATCACTCAATAAATGGATCTTAGGAGAGGCCCCCCAAAGTCCACCAAAGGCACAAATAGTGATAATAAGCAGATCCATTAGTACACTTCGCTGAAATAACTAAAATACTAGTTATGTACTCTACACCTTTATATCCATACCTCCATTTTATAAAGCTGGGCTAGTGGTGTATATTAGTGTTGCATTAAATGGTATTTTTATGGCTTTTGTTGTCAGGGAGGCAATTTTAAGCAGATTACTACACGGCTGATGTCGTGTCTAGAAGTTGCTTCTGCAATCTTCATTCAAAATCCGCTCAAATGCATTATGATCATTTCCTTTAGAAAGTTCACATAGTGATTCAGTGTCACTAGTAATATTTTTTTGAAGTTAAAGTTTTATTTTAAAAGTCTCAGAGCCAGCTGCTCACTGAAATAACCTAAATTATGTTGCCAGATTTAAAAAAAAAAAAAAATATCTGAAATTCACCAAAGTGAAGCACAGCACTAAAAGCAGTGCACGCCATTCCATTTTTATTCTTCTATTAAAAGCTGTTGCAGATGGTCCCTTTCCCAAGGTACTTAAGAGCATCAGAGGGGTCAGTTTTGGAGCCCTAGGAAGGGCCCTCTCAGCAGCACTATCCTTGCTCCCATGGGGGGTAGGAACACAGCCCTGCTGCTCCCAGCGGGTCACGTTGGGAGCCTCGAGAAACCACCAGCTACTGCCACGACCGAGTACGGGAGAGTCCACGCAGCGCTCTGAGATTTCTAAGCATCCACAGCCCAATTTAAGATCGCAAAAGGACTGAAAAATAACACTGCCAGAAAAGCACAACCCACGGCAGTTTCGCTAAGCAGGTTTCCTGCTGGTTTCCCAGTTGGTATGTGGTGTACCAGAGGAGGCCAGCACGCCTTGCAAACCTGCCTGCTTGAGAGGTGAGCCTTTCTGGTACCTCATAGGATCTGTTCATGTTACAGCCTGGGAACCTTGAGTGCCTGGCAGATTCCAAATACCATCTGATCTGTATGGGACAGTGCTCATTAACCCTAAACCTGCAGGAATGTTTCCGCTACCCGTTTTTCCTCTCCTAGTAACTGAGGCTGAAGACCTATCTCAAAGCAGCTTAACAGCGTGGAAGAAGCTTTGCTGAAATGGCTTCCCAGGAATAGTTAGGAAAATAGGACGATGAAATGGGAGAAATCCAGATTAGACTCATGTTCTATCCAAGAGAGAAAGGTGGTAACATCGTAAAACAGAGGCTGTGCATAAAATGCTTCAATAACAGAAAAAAACTTGGAAAAAAAATGCTACACAGGGCAATTTTACCACAAGATAGAGCCACGTGATATCAAATTTCACAGATGAAATGACTCAGTTTTTGTTTTCTCTAGACAAAACCATGCAGAATAACGAATATTTATCTCCTACATCTCATTTCCTATAAGCAAAGCTGTTCTAGTCCCAAAGAAAGGGAAAATCTCTCTTTCTTCCCATGATGGCAAATAAACTTGAGAAACAGTATTACCTTGCAAACTACAGTTTCAAGCTCTCCAAAGATGCCCTATTCATGCCTTTCCAAAATTTCTCTGTGATCCTGCAGGCCAGATGAAGTTTCTAGAAAAAGATTCTGCAAGAATCAGACAGTCTAAAAAATATAAAATAAAATTTAGCATACAGTTTGACTTTAGATTTAAGAGCAGTTAGGAAAGAGTCACTAGTCCCACCTTCTCCACAAGAAGTTGCAGCTGGTGAAACCAGCGCTGCCAGCAGTGCCTCAGCAGGGAGAAATCCAGGGCCTCGGACAAAGGACAAATATTCTCTGCAGCAGGACTCTTCACCCAAGCTCTCACCAAGAGGTTTTTAAGTAGCAAATACCAACCATTAGACTTAATATGATGTACCCGATTCTAGCCTGGTAAGTTCAGGCCTGTTTTAAATAGGAACAAGATGAATTAACATGGCATTATTCATTGTTTAACAAAAAAAAACAAACAAATGAACAAAAAACACACCACCAAGCAAACAGACAAAACCCCTTTTCTACTAGTTTTGAAAGTTCACAGTTCACTTCTGCAATGCCTTCCATAAAAAAAAAAAAAAAAAAAAAAAAAAGGAAACTGTTGAGGTAACTCTTACGTAACTCTCAGCCAACTCGTTAAAAATTACAACATAAAGAGGTCTTATATGCACTTTGCATGGGGAGGAGTAAAACCATAGAAGCCACAGGTACAACTTGGAGCAGTGAGTATTCAAGTTAATATACTGGACAATCACCTCTGACTCCTAAAATAGTTTTAGGAGGGAAAAAATATATATATATTTATCTCAAGAAACGAGGGGGATAGATTTGTGTTGTTACAGTATGAGCAGAAAGAAACCAAAGAGCGTAAGTAGTATTTTTAGAGGATACAAATCAGATTTTATTGCCTATTTTAAATGCTAGCATAGTAAAAAAGCATCATTTAAACATGAGAAAAAACATGAGCAAACATTCTGAACAAATAGTTTCTGGTAGCTCTATTTAAACTTCAAGCCCTATTTCAAGAAAAGGGTTAGATTTCAACAATTAAGTTTCACCTACACAAAAACGAAGTAAAACCTATATTAACATAAAGCTGTATTTCCCCATACAGAAAGAGAAATTTCTCTGGGCCAGCTGCATGCAGAAGCACTTTATTGCTCTGAAGTGCTACAAGTCTGGAAATGCTTTGGTTGAAGATCAAGTATTCCAACTCCTTTTGCATCCAAGGGCTACTGTTGGGTGTGTTAGCACAGCAGCGTTGAGTCTGATCACTGCAACAAGGCACGGAGGGGAATTGCACTCCGCTCAGCAGCAGGGAGACATGGAGGCCGTTTAAGGTGCCACATTTCAGGAGAGGCAGAGACAAAATTGAGAGGATCCTGAGGAGGACAACAAGAATCTTAATATGCTTGATGTCAGCCCACTTAGGGACGGTGGGAAGAGAGAAGGTATATAATTTGGAGTGACTAACAGGGAGAGTGTGTAATTACTATGTTACAGCATAGTAATTACACCAATTACCATACTGGAACAGGGCTGGAGTCTGGGGAGAGGGAGAGGGAGAGGGAGAGGGAGAGGG
>NW_020455599.1:122585-142647 GCF_003342845.1 Nothoprocta perdicaria | reverse complement strand
GGGAGAGGGAGAGGGAGAGGGAGAGGGAGAGGGAGAGGGAGAGGGAGAGGGAGAGGATGAAGCCCCTACCCTAGCCCAATGCCACATGGCACCTGATTTTGAACCCTTAGAGCCAGATCACTTCCGATGGCCTCTTACAGCACGGATACATTCTCGTTGCTTTCATTCATGCAAAGCTTCCAACACAAGTGACAGAAGCAGGGCAGTACAAAAGCAGGTCTGCAGACAGTGGAACAATATTTTTGAAGAACCGTTTGATAAGAAAACTCCAAGTGACCTACAAACACTGAAAACTCTACGTTTAAGATAAAGACAGACTTAACTAGTTTTTGAAAGACAAGCAGAGATTATTTCTATTAACTGAAAATTTCCTGTCATTCAAAATAGCAACTACAAAAGGAACAATCTCATAATATAATCTTTTCACACAAAAATGAAAAAAGAACATTATCTAGTGGCCTACTGTAGGAATTACTAAGAAGTTTTATTTTATTTAAGAGTGCCTGCTGACACATGCCTTGCAGTCAGAGGGGAAAAAATGGTGTTGCTGAATGCAATTTTCTCCTAACATGTCTACTAACGATGACAACCAGAGAAACAACATACCGAGTAACACACATGGCCATCCTAGGGCTACTAATACACCTAAGCTTCTAGGAAGAACTTTTTAATAAAGGAAGCATTCTGATGATATTACATTTATAATGTCTCTGTATCACTCAAAGAATGAACTTAACCTGATGATCCTTAAAAGTACTCACATACAGAATTCAGCTCTTACAGTAACACACTAAAATCACACTAAAAATTAACGTCTCCAGGAGAGTTTTATTAGCGAGAAGTGAATGCGCATAAAATTATGTCTACATTTTATTAATTACAATTTTATTCCTTTTAGTGGACTATAATTGACAATGAGAAGCTTCAGTTCCTTTTTTTTTAATTATCAAGAGAATTTTCTACTTTACTTTGTTGAACAAATCATGTAGATGTAGTATTAAAACTTTAGTATTTTACCTGCTTTTTAACCAAGTCTGCTGATTCTTCAAGTTTGACTATTCTTACTACTTCAAGAATATTGTAAGAGTCCTGGATGACAGCCCTACAACAAGCAAGATCAGATTCCTAAAAAAAACTAATCCATTACCTGGTAGATTAGAAGAGCAAGCCTTAATAATCTTTTATATTTCAAAGTGGGACAAAACTAATGCAATGAGATACTATGGCAAGTTTTAAGGACAGCACAAAAGAGTTTTTCTCAAAACTTCCTCCCTGGCAATGGTTTCTGAACTTGCTTAACATAGGATGTTCAAACTGCAATAGTAACCTCCGCTACAAGGAAGCTGAAGACAGAGAACGTTACCAGATCACAGCCTGATAGTCACATTCAAGTTTCCATGCCAGCTCCTTAGAAATTTCATCTCACGGCTCTACTCTGCCAACATCTTTAGCACTTTACCTTACGCCATAGCACAGAATTTGTTTCATGAACTATCCATCAGGTAAATTTGGCTTAACCATCAAAAATTCTCTTTATAAAGGACAAAATTGGCTGGTAAAATTTTAAGTTGCAATTTTTGCAACATGAAATGGAAGTGGTTTGTGTAATGGTACTGCTGAAGAACTTCACAGGTCAGAAATGTGCTCTGAAGGACCCCACCAGACCGGGACCGTGCAAAGCACCGTGCTGGGTCAGACCAGTGCTCCATCCTGCCCACGCTCTGTCTCCTACAGGAGCTGTAAGAAATGCAGGTTCAGGAGGCCTTGCAAGCCTGACTGCTTTTTGCTGCCTATTCCCTTCCTAATCCCAAACAAAGCGCTACTGCCGGATTACAGATATTAGGGGACAAATCCCCATCTAGTTCCCCTAACATCTGTTTAGAGAATCACTGCCCATGAATAAGCCCACTCTCCTCCTGAAAGCCCTATATCTGCACCCACAAACTCCCAGGGCAACAAGTTTTAGAATTTCACTATGCATTATATTCAAACAATACTAATAAATGTTTTTTTATCTCTTTTAAACTAGTTTCAAACCACTTTAGTGAACGTCCCCTAGTTCTCACGCCGTGGGAATTGCTGGCAGCTTGGCATTCACTTTATCCCCTGGCTTCCTGATTTTGCAAGCCTTGAGCATATTTCCCTCCCCCAAACTAAGGAAATCAAGCATTTCTAATCTTCTTTAAGACATCTTGTAAGGCAACCACTCTATTCTCACTCATTTTAGCCTCCTCTCCTAACTCTGTGGTATCTTTCTTAAAAGGCAGATGCAAGAACTAAACACAAGGACTCAAGATGTGGGCACAGCAATTTTCTGTATACCAGCAAAATGATGCTTCGTTTAGGTCACAAGGCTCTTCCAAGTTTGTGTGGGTCACAATTGTTAACAACAGACCAAAAACTCCAGAGTTTGCTCCAGGGAGAGGAAAAATAAATAAATATATAAATAAATAAATCTCTACTCACTGTTTTGAAGCCTTTTACTTGGACTACTGTGAGCATCGCAGTTCAAAGATCTAGGCTAAATTCATCCTATTTATCTTTAGTGTATAATATACATTACGGATGCATAATATTTAGTATATTATATAGTACATTAAATACCTATTTAAACATATTATGTTCAAGCTGGTGTTTACTTGAATAAATGAATTACCATAAAACTATATCCAGAAATTTTAAATTAAACATCTAAATCGCATTTCTGGAATTGAAATGCTGTCTCTCTAGTATCTGTAGACTGACAAGGAATGGATTTCTCCACAGTCCATAATCCTCACTTAAAGGCTACATTCATAAAGGGCAACCCAACTATCACTAAGTTATGAAAGCCCATAAAGAGGCAATAACCTAGCACCTCATGGTTCTTTTTCTCTATTTCTGCTTTTGGGAAGAGCGGGTAGTGGGGTAGAAGGAGAAAGCTCAAACTAACCTTTTCAATAACCATTTCTCTAAGGTAACGGCCATGGCTCAAGTATTCTGCCCAAGTCCAAGCATGTCAGACACAGAACGGATAAGGTCATTTTTGAGCACTTACGGTAGGAGAGCCTGTCCACAGCTTACCAAAACAGGAAGGCTTTGTCTACTTACGATTGGAGAGCCTGTCCACAGCTTACCAAAACAGTAAGGCTTTTGTCTATTCCATCTACTGGAATGAAACAAGGCAGGAACATCTCCAGCAGCCAGTTCCCACTTGCCAAGGGACCTGGAGATGCTGATCCCCACTCATGTTTATTAACCCACAGCAGAGGATTTTACCCTCAGTTACAATAGCAGCAACAGCCTCATTTTCAAGAGCAACTATTTTATAATGGAGAAAACCAACCAAGATGGTAGTCTTTAAGAGATTAGCTGATATTTACATTTAAGCTACATATACTCACATTTTCAGCGCCTTTGGAACTGTTATCTCTGATATTAAAATAGAGCTACCTTTAAATGGAAAAGTCTAAAGAAAATACAGGTCAGTTCTGCTACTAAGCAGAGGCCAAACAGATAACACACTGATAAATTCAAATAATGATCATTTAATTCTTAACTCATGTAACAGCTACGATGCATCTATCTATTAAGAGGCCATGAGAGCTGTGTTTGCAGACTGCTCTACCAGAGGACTTTACGGCTCCCCGTGCTAACACGACTAGATCAAATGAGTGAAAACCAACTTCTCTGCAGTAAATAGGAAATTTACTAATTTTCAGTCAATTTATCTACAGAAATCTACAGGAGATAAAGAAGCTGCAGAAATGTCATCAAAATTTAGTCTGAGGATCAGACATACGCATCAGCGTCTTGCACAAGACACTGACACAAACCCCTTACAATTATTACACAAGTTAGGATGCAAACCAGCAGCTGTAAAACATTTTGTAGCTGAACTTCACCATCAGCCCACGGGGATGCACTTTGCTACCCCAGTGCCCTCTCCCATGGGGATCTGCTAGCAGAAGGGCATCATCTCCAGTAAGGAAAGTTTGCTCAAGAAGTACCACTTCCTGCATACAATGATTTTTACCCAAAACAGCGACTATCTGATCTGGAAGTTAACACCAGCATGTACATCTGCAAGAAATATAAGCAATTCTTTAAGTGGGAACCTTCACATGGTTCAAATTTGAGTGTTTTTATCTCTCCTTACTCAGAAAAGGAACAATGTTAAAGAAGTAACCACTGCTGGGTCTTCCTCACAGCATCTTCCAAGGAACACGTAAGGTTTGTTCTATGTTGTACACTTTTGCTCATTTCCTTGAACAACATAATTTGAACATTATTTGGAACATTATGTTTGCAGTACTTCCATGGGTAACGTCAAAAAGAAGAATTATAAAAGTCAAGTTCTGGGCAGTCACATAGACTATTCGGCACGGCAAAACATTTTAGGACCTCTTTCTTGAATTGAAAGTTTGAGGTCTAAGGAAAAGATTGAGGAGAACAGAACAAGCTTAAAATCTGCAGTATTCTGTGTGAACAACTGGGCTGTTATTTGAATAATATTCCCTTTGGTCTGCAGTCCTTATGCGATATAACAAGTAATAAGACTATGTACTTAAAGAGGGAGGCCACTAAATTTATTTTCTCTAGTTTACCAGAGTATTTTCCCTAACATACCAGAATTTCTTTCAAACACTCTGCTTCCCACCTAATTATTTTAAAGAATGAAAGTGGATTTACCACGTAAAGAAAAACTGAATTCCAGTCTGCTATTTTGAATACTTTTCCCTGTTATTTGCCATTTAAAGGTGGCTCTGAAGTGAATCTTATTGTGCCAATTTACTTCGTAGATTTGGTAAATGTATTAAATTAGTAATGAAACTTCTTAAACAACATTACAAAGTTCAGTCAAGGATGGTTTTCAACTGTGAAGATGAGTATCTATCCTGTTAAAAGAAGTAAAAATGGAGAGAGCACAGGTCAAAAAAAAAAAAAAAAAAAAAAAAAAAAAAAAAAAAAAAAAAGGCACATCAATTTTATCAACCTGTGATTAAAAAAAAATCAAACTCATATTCTCTTTTTTTCCTTGTAAGCAAGTAAACAGAGGAAAATTGCTTTTGTCCCTCTGGCTGCAACCCAAGATATGGTCTTGCTAGGTGAGAAAATATACAGGACCTTTAGTAGAAAAGATTATCAAAAACATGAGATAACATCTGGATTACTTCTCCAGCAGGCTATTTTTGTAGTGCCAAATATTTCATCTTAATGAGAACCAAAGATGCAATAACATTAATCAAATATGTTCAGAGTACATGCCTGGAAGCAGCTTCAGCAGACCATGTAGCACATTCCTCTCCTTGAATTGAGATGAATCACACAATAAAACACCAACCCCCCAAGCAGGGCCCACATAGTCCTTGCTTTCTTGGGATCTGCATCCTTTCTTATGTTCCCTAGTTTCCAAGGTTAAAGCTGCTCTGGTGAACCATTTTCACAGCAATATGGGATCAGGACAAGAAAAACTGTTCCTGCAAAATCCATGGGAGAGGTATCAAAAGAGGAGTCTCGTTTATCATCTTTCCTGGTGGGGAAAGGCCTGTCTCTCCCTCCTCTCTCCACCGGCACTTGTGACATGAAATGGTCTTTCTATCAGTTTGAGTAGGCCAGGCTAAGAATCGTTCCTGACACAGTAGTAGTAGTCACTGCAATTATCTCACTTTTAGAAGCAAACCAAACAAGTTGTCCAAACAGAAATCAAGTTTTACTACCTTTAAGGTATTTGGGAACAAAACTCCATGATATTCAATAAAACTAATAAGAAAACGCAGCCTTAAGGTATTCCTATCGAGTTCTATCAAGGTGTTTCATCTTGCTCTTGTAAAGCAGTGTGCAAGTAGATGATTTTGCACACTGCAGCGCTCCAGGCAGCGTTGCACTTTGTCAGGTATTCCAATGTCAGCTTCATTTCCATTACAAGCATGTTGATTTCAGATGATTTAGGTAGCCTGATCAGCATTAGTTAACATTACTGAAAGCATTTCATCTTGCATTTTATTTTCCTGTACTAACAAGGACCCACACATTCCAAATTTCACGTACATTCCCTATTCTTGACATTTAAGATAACAAAATCCAAGGGAAGGAAAGAATCCCTAAGTACAGAACCTTTGATGCAGAGCAGAATTACTGAGGAAAAATGACTAAGGAAAATCCACCTATAAACTAGTGACAATTTTTGACTAAGTTTCATTCAGTGACTGGCATAGCTCCCTCAATACCAGCACTATCAATGTCCAGCACTCTTACTTCTGAAAAGTTCATGTATCCAAAACTGACTAGATCTTTGCATGAAGTGATTCAATTAGAACTACTACTACACAGACTAAAACTGTCTTTAAGTTGTACAAACCTCAGACACAGAAGTAGTGATGTAGAATCTCTTACCAAAGAGACTTTGATTCTAAGACAGACTTGTCCTCATCTGCAATAGCAACGGCATTAAACAGATGTGTGCCAGCCTGAACATCATAAAAAAAAAAAAAAAAAAAAAAAAAAAAAAAAAAAAAAGGTTGCATAGAAAAAGCATTGAAAAGCAAGATCAATTAGGATTGAGCCCCTGGAGGCTGATGGATCTGCTAAATAAGGAGGTATACTATTCCAGCACAGTCCTCATTAATGACATTTGTTTTAGATATATCTACAACTTTCATTATTTTCAGCTAGGCCTAAATTCAGAGATGCAAGTACTGATTTACATTATGTCACCAGAAGTTCACCTGTATTTGAATTAGAAGTTCAGAGAAGTAATAACATAGTAGTAACTCCTTGATAATTATGTAAGCTATGCTATTAGCAAGTGTCTATGATAATACACAGTTAACAGGAAGAAAGTCACCTGAGCATCATCAGTTCACCTGAATATTAAGTCACTGACATAGTCTTGATTAGCATTCAAGTATCGGTTCTGATAACACAGTTCAAACCTACGGTTCAACATAAAGTGAGCTTACTTCAAAAGCTACTGAAGGACAGACTGCTGGCAACGGGGGAACTAATGCAGTCTCACAACAGACTTGTTAAACAAGTACAACAAACCACTTCTTCCTTAGGCCTGTAGACAAATGAATAAACTTTATGTCGAAGGATGAAAACTGTGAATGAGAGTCTTGCCTACTTAACCAGATGCGCATTGAAGGCTTAATTATAAATTTACCTCACAACCCACCAAAACTGAAGTACATTTTGGTAGTGCACTACAAGACAAGACACAGAAAGAAGACGAGAGAAAACCCAAGAGATTAGAAGACAGAAACCTTTTGCAGTCCTTAGTCTCTCAAAACTATTAGAATGTTTCTTTTAACTGTGAAGTCACTACCAGATAGTTAAGATTAAGGACCAAGAGAATTGTTCCCACAATCGAAGTTCTCTAGTCCTGCTGAACTTCATACACAACGTAACAATGTATAAGTCTCATTTAGTTTCTTGTCAGGATGCTACCTAAAGAACCCTACAAAAAAAAAACGTAAGTAAAGAAACCCTGAGAAATAAGGCAGGTTTTTTGTTTGTTTGTTTTTTGTTTTTGTTTGTTTGGTTTTTTTTACCTGTTCCAGAAAACTGAGAAATAAAGACTCTAGCAGGAATGGCATACCTAGCAAAGCAATAACTGAGGACGTCTCTTCTGACCATTGCAGAGGCAATCTTGAGAAACTCATAGCTTTCCTCTGCCAAATCTCTGTAAAAATAGAGGCCTTGGACACCTGGAAGAACTCTAATGAAATTACTAAATTTCTGTTAAACAGGAAGTTTTGTTAGAATCAGTTCACTATCATAAACTTTGCTTTCACATTTTCTTTATCACATCTCAAACTCTGAGTCATTTCTACTTTTCCAGTCACGACACTACTGAAACTGCTCATTTTTTCTACCACAGCAACAATACTACTTCAACTGTAAGAGCCCTTCCAGAGCGACTGAGAAAAAAGATATTCAGTAAAACCTTGAATTAAGAGCCTAGTGAATTGGGCACTCCAGCAGAAGTCTGAAAGCCTAAGCTGGGACCCAACAGTGCAATTTCTTGTTACATTGTACTCTAAAATCCCAGTTCATTTTCAGTAGTGGGATTCTATACTACTGTGAGGACAAGAAAGGTAAAAATCACACAACCTGTTCCACCTCTGTGGTTCACAAGTAGCTGCGAGGTGCCAGGAAGCAGACCATGTTTGTGCAACACCTGTAGCCTTGGAAGTGTTGCAAGTTTTCCAAAGGTATTTTCCTCTCCAAACTCACCAGGAACCAGCAAGTTTGAGGCTGAAGGGTTCTATTCTGTATCTATTAAGTTCCTGCTTTATCAGTAAAGTAGCTACAAGGATGAAAAGCTGACATACTAAAGTTCATTTTTGTACAGTACAGCGTGAGATTTACTGTTATATTTCAGACATTTTTGAACAATGATCACTTACTAGAAAATAGTGTACTGTACAATTATGGTACATGCTGAAATTCCTCAAACAGAGGCCCAGTTTTCTTCCTTTGAAAGAAGTACCACCTACTCTCCCAACATATCTTCCTGCGGATTTAAGAAATACACTGCCCTATAAAATTCTGAATAACTCAGTCATAGCTTTCTGTGCAGGAGTAATCCTATGCGATTTAATGCATTTTGAAGAGTTGCACATCACACTAACATTCGTGTTTTATTTCATTCTGGCCATATCCAAAGGCCAGGTGATTTTCTTCATTTAGGGGACTGAGGCTTTTCATTGAAATGAAGCTATATGACAGCTAATAATACCCATGCAAACCATGTACTGGAAGATGTGCTAAGAAATGTGGCAATATAAAGAGAAACAGAAATGTAATAATATATAACCAAAGCACTCCTAGGAGAAAAAAAAAAAAAAAAAAAAAAAGCTGTTCTATATGAACTGAGTAGTAAGATAGCAAATAAATTTCTTATTAATAGGAAATCACAGAGTTGCTCTGGCATGAACAACTGCAAACACTAAAAGATCTAAAGCTGCAATAATTTTTGCAGCTTTAGAAATGCACATTTCCTAAAAAAGGAAAATTTGTTCAAAGCCCATAAATATATTGGCATACCTTGAGACTCTTTGGGGTACAAACTCCAGGAGAAAGGGGGGGGGGGGGGGGGAAAAACACCCTCACAACCTCAGAATTGTTCAGTTTGACTCTGTGACTCTGGTAGGTTACCAGATCACCTAGAATCACAGAATAATATATGTTAGTTCAGACCAGACAGGAACTCTCAAGATTTTGTTCAATCCCCTTCCAGAAGCAACCTGAAGTTCAATTTTACTGTTAGACGACAGGTTTAAAAACAGGGATCTTTGCTCAGAATGCTTTAACAGAACTCCAGGCACCACTCTACCACTCTTCTATCACTCTTCTTTGTGAAGGCAGAAGCTACAGGAATACAGATACTTCACAAAAGCGCTTCAAGCAGATATTTTGGTGATGAGAAAAAAAAAGGGGTGGGGAAACATAATTAGACTTACTGATTTAGTTAAAAAAAAAGGAACTAGTATCAAAGGAACAAAATATTAGTAGCATGAACCATCAAAAAGAAAAACAAATGTTTTAATGAATGCAGTAGCATCACAGCAAGTCTGAAATGAAATTTTGTTAAAGCATCAGAGATTTCACTGAATTGCTTGAATTCTGGTATGTATCTAGAGCAAAATGATCCAGATGCTGCAATATAAACATTTCATCAGAAACGGACGGCATGGAAGCACACACGTGGGCTTTCAGCTATTTTCATCAGAGAATTTAGCAGTTGTCATATCTTCTCACAAAGGCCAAAGAATGGAAGTCCCATAAAGCAAGTTTTATATGCTTCATATATACAGCAACTTCTCTCATTTGCTTACATAAGAATCTTCTTTTAATGCTGAAAGAATGGGGAGGGAAATGAACAGATGCTGACATTCAGAATGATTTGGATCTTAGATATTTAATGACAGAATGACGAACCACCTAATTTTTTTTTCCTTCCTGTGGACTGGGTTAGCAACAGAAAGGAAACAAATCCTCTCTAATTAAAGAACCTATTCTGCTTGGGAATAAAGACAGCTAGGCATAATTTGGTCTGCAAGGAATGCACAATACTGCAATTTTACTCATAGTCCATTATCTTGAAGAACTTCTAGTGAAATAGTCTTCCGTTGTAGGATTCTCTCTATCATCATGGAGACTGAGCTCCATGTTGCAAACAACATTTTTTAAGGCATGGAGCACCAATAAACACATTGCATTTATTTTGACAGGAGATCAAAAGAGTTTTCATTCGATAAATTGTCCTAGTTTAGCTATAGAGAACCAAAGCCCCGAAAATTGAAGCAACTTGTTTAAGATGGGGCGGTTAAATACCAGGGAGCAGGAAATGTTCTTTAAATCTTCTGCTTTTGCTTCTTAATATCACAATTAAGATATGGGTAGACAAGGTCTCATTTAACCAAACTCATCTAAAGGTCTTGGTATGCATTGGAAAAAATAAGTATGTATGATTGTTATGTGTCAAGCTTATCCAAAAGCTCTAGACCCCGCATGCCTTGATCTAACGATCCACATACATTCAGGAAAAAAATAAAGAATTACAGATATATTCTTAATAACTTTCCATCTTCTAGCGGGTCAGGAGACCAAAGGGTGAGAGCAGGGCTGGCAGCAGCAGCTAATTGGCTTTACGTTTGGGGAAAGTCAGAGAAAGCGGCCTGCAGCGACACGGCACACGAGGCCACGGGCAGCCTGCGCTGACCATCTAAGCGGGGAAGCAGCTAATTGCCAGAAGCAACAGATGGTGAGAAGGGCAGCTCCTCGCGGGGACACATCCCCGGGCGCCAGCACCGCGGGAGGCTGCGTCCGGGCGAGCGCCGCTGCCCCGAGCGGCCCACGAGCAACATGGCGCCCTCGGCGCGCCATGAGCGCCCGGTCCCGCCCGGGAGAGACGCCCAGCGAGGTGAGGAGCGCTTCTGCTCCAAGGCCTTGCTCAGCACGCCATTTCCCCAACAACACGGGAAATTAAAAAGGGCTTAAGCATTTTCAATAAACCCTAATGCTGTGGAGGGAGAGGGCGGCATCAGCCAGGCTGTTTTAGAGCCAGGAGCACTGAGACCGCTGACAGATATTAACACCCACGTCCTGTCCTACTGACCTATTCACTCTGTAGCTTTCTCTCATACAGCAAGGTGTCCAAGTGACTTCGACCACGGCTGAAAACAGAAGTAGAGCAGGAAGAAGAGAGTCTTTATAAGAAATTGCTCAAGCTGTTCCTTTCTATAGAGGACAGAAAATACTTCTGTAATTAAGGATAACACCAGGGCAACACTGCTCTTAGAAAAGCATTCGCAGCTTTAGAAAGGCAGTCTTGCAGCTGAATCCAAGTTGGGAATATTTCTAAGTAACGCTGGAAATGGAACCAGCCAAAAAACAAATAAAAGGGAAGACAACAGGATATTCACAGAATTCACAGAATATTTAAGGTTGGAAGGGACCTCTACAGATCATCTAGTCCAACCTTCCTGCTCAAGCAGGCACACCTACAGCATGTGGCACAGGGTGGCATCTAGGCGGGTTTTGAAGACCTCCAGAGTAGGAGACTCCACAACCTCCCTGGGCAGCCTGTTCCACTGCTCTGTCACCCTAACAGTAAAGAAGTTGCTCCTCACCTGGAGATGGAACTTCTTGTGTTTCAGCTTGTGGCCATTACCCCTCGTCCTATCGCTGGCCACCAGTGAGAACAGCCTGTCCCCTTCCTCCCTGCTTTCTCCCTTCCTGAACTTATACATATTAATCATATCCCCTCTGAGCCGTCTCTTCTCCAGAGAAAACAGGCCCAGCTCACTCAGCCTCTCTTCATACGGGAGATGTTCCATTCCCTTAATCATCCTGGTTGCCCTTCTCTGGACCTTCTCCAGAAGCTCCACGTCCTTCCTATACTGGGGTGCCCAGAACTGAACACAGTACTCCAGCTCAAGTCAAGCTAGTGACTTAACCTAGTAACTTTTACTCCGGTGACTCAAAGGGTTTTATGGTTTAATTCAAAAGCAGTCTCTTCCTAACATGTTAGGGGCCTCTCTGCCCCTTAAAACTACCAGATCCAGAGGCAACTGCTGCAGACCTAGAGCCCTGCTTAAAGGCAGGGACCTGCACAGCCCTGTGTTGGGTGCACCCAGGCACCAAGGCCACCAATTTGTCCTCTTCAATTTTAACTCATCAACTGCAACAACAGAGAGAAAGATCAGTAATGGAGCAGCAACTCCACTTCTAACCAGATTAGTGAGACATGCAACCGATGGATTGCACAATTACATTATGGATTTGAAGAATGTGATACAGCGTTCATGTTACTTTGTTGCTATTTATCATTGATTGATAAATAAATCAAGGCAGTGAACTCCAGCATACTTCTATCCCCCAACTTTTGATTCTTTTAAGAAAAAGTTTTAGATCTTATGTTGCATATATCACTGCAAGGTGATAATATTTAGCATGTGTGCATTAAAATATGATCTTCCTCCTCCAGTTCTTACAGGGTCTTTGCAAGTAAAAAAGATATAGGAGCATGGTTAAGAAATTCCTGCTCACAGTTAAGCTTTCCTGGCCAATATTTGCCTTGAAGTTAAAATACCTACATTGAAGAGCACTCATATTGTAATGGGATTAACTGATAAATTGTCCAAAGTGAATCATGACTGTAGTATTATTTAAATATTAATAGTATCTAGAACAGTTCAACTCATTAACAAGCTTATTCACAGACATTATCTTTAATACTCTTTTTTTTTAAACTATTGCCTCACAACTACTTGGATAGCTTTCTTGCACTATGCAGTAAATGAGAGCTCAAGATGATGCACCTGTGTTTAAAGAAGCAAGTAAAATACTAATACCCAACTCTCAGCTACCAGTAGACAGTGGAAAAAGAAGCATTAACCTTTCTCTACTTCTCCATAACTACTCTTGTAACATGAATAAAGAAGAAGAATTGATTTTCCTTCCACTTCTAGTATTTTCTTCTCCATGAGCAATTCCACTGACTCTCAGCCCATCAAACCCACCCTCATTTCAGCTAAAAAAATTAAAAAAAAAAAAAATAAAGCTCAGTGGAATGGTTCCCCACTTTAAAGACTCTTTGTGTCTAGTTTGGTGCCCATGAATACTCAGTTGTAAAACAACCTGCAAGTCAACAAGCACTGATCCAGACCGCTTTTTGAGTTATCATCAATGAGCAGTAGAATGAAACAAACAACTCTGGCAAGCTTCCCTACTTCCCAGGAAAGGCTTCTCAAACCAGTTTCAACAGACATTAAACGGAACGGGCTGGTTTTAAATTGGGAATCCACCCTTTGCTGCCTTCTTCCTTACCTCCTTGTCTGAGAAAGTAAGTAATCACAGAAGATAATCTTCTGCAGAGTTGTGAAATACAGTCTGCGATAATACCCCACGAATCTATATTAAGGATTTTAACCAGTCTGACTACAATTCAAAATCAGTATCAAGGCACTGCCAGAGAGGAGCACATTTGTTTCCACCAGCGGAGCTCAAATGTTTCAGTTTCCGCATGAAAATTGCTTCCTTCCCTTAGAAATACGTTTCTGTTACTGTTGCTGCTTCCCCTGAAACTGACTCTGCTCCTTCCCTCACAATCCTGCAACACTTCTCCTGACTACTTAAAATGCAGATCACACTCAGAGAATTCACACGCGTAGTCAAAGATAAGTGCCAGTAAACAGATTTTATTAAGTTGTCATTACCCAGCCTGGAACATCATATTGCTCAAAATTACAAACAAGCAAATGTTGAGCAAGTATGTTTTGCTCCTTCCTTCTCCTCCAATCTCTCACTGCATCTCCAGGTAATTTATTTTGCCACTATGAGTGCACTTAATCACCCTCCTCCCAACACACTTTATTTTTCATTGGAATAATCTTTGTCACCCTTTTAAAAAGTGTGATTTATTAGGACCAGTTTCAAATATGCATTCACCAGCACTACATAGTCATACTTCAGTATCAGTACTCACAAAACTCGTAAAACTCACAATATCATACAAGTTGCTCCAATTTGGCCTCTTTAGGCTTTTGATTTGACACTAAAATTCTAACTTTCCAATACATGCAAGAAGAGCCCACCAAAGACAATTAACTTTGCAGATGAAAATTGTATGTTAATGAAGACTTTCTACTTGCAGAGTATCATAAGCAGCAGAGAGCAAAGGAAGAGATGAGATTTACCTGCAGTTTAGAGCGGATTAACTCAATTTTTCTAGCAAGAGGGCCTAAGCCTTCTCAGAAAAGGTCAGAGTTTAGGTAATTTCAGGATAACAGGAATTTTGATTTATTCTTCTCTGCTGTTAAGCAAGGTTCAGGCAATGGCAGCGTCGATCAACAAATCTATGGGCACTTTCTTTTATAATAAAATTTTAAACCCATACGTTATCACATGGCTTGGATAGTACTATATGGATAGGACTACCAGCATCTGCAGTTTGCTTTTCAGCGAACAGAAAGAAACAAGGTTACTGTTGCTTTATTCCACCAACTCATTAAGTTCAGTCCCCTGTAAGCTATTAGTGAGGCACAAATCCTGTATGTTTCAGTTTTCCCCCTTTAAACCATCTTTTGGCAGCACAGTAGTAGTAATGGGTAATTACAGTATTGCAAAACTTCTCTCAAGACCAAAAAAAAAAAAAAAAAAAATTTAAAAGTCTGAAATTTTTCAGTTCCACATTGCAGAGCAGAACAGCCATGAAACAGAGCTCAGACTAGGCCTCTCTCTAGATTTGCATTCAGCTGCTGTAAACTGTCAGTACACTAGCAACCCTTTACAAAATATATACATTAACTTGAGATAATGGGGACTGAGCAGCCATACCTCACGCCCTTGACACAACTGGAAGTGACACATACAACAGCAAGCAGAACAGCCAGGCCACCCCAGAGCAAAAGCTGGAGCCTTGTCCCCTTCAAACACATACCTGGTCTCCACAGCGGGTCCTAGTGGTTCCAGGAGCAGAATCAAAAGGCCACTTCTGCGAGGCAAAAGTAATTTCTTTTTTCAGAATACAAAAGGATACAGCCTTAATGCTCCGGTCTGAGTCCCGATGGCCAGTATTTTCTGCACAGGATCAAATGCCAAGGCCGAAGGTTGATAGGGGAAACCATGGCGCACAGTCTAACCGGCCAGGGCATTGCAGCAATGATGGGACAAGGAGCAGACCAAAAATAAATAAAATCAATATTATACGTTAGGGAATAGGATTCAATTTTAATCACAGTTAAGAAAGGAACTATAAAGCATTTTAACAGCCTGGGAATAAGAGCCCTCTTACATGAACTAATTATAAAGGATTTTTTTAGCCATAATCTAGTCATTCATCCTCGAGCCCTGAACGACAGCCACACGTACTGAAACTTATAATTCCAATTTTACGTTGCTTCCGTGCAAAGACCTCCGAGTGCTGCATTTTATTTTTTTCACCCACGTCATCCTCTAACTATCCCAGTTTTCAGCTCTATCAAAGGCCCTGAACAAATAACATGCAAGATGCTCCTAGAAGTTTGGTAGCACACCCAGATTTGCCTGTAGAGCCATTGCAAATCCCTAGACCTGCTTTTCAGAGAACCACTTCAAATTCACTCCAACAGGCCCCACATGACACTGCAGCCTCGCCGAGTACCTTAAGAAAAACATAAACAAAACCCGAGGCTCCACAGAACAAATCTCTCCATCTCTCCCACCTTCCAAAAACCCCAGGCCCTCACAGAAGAAGCCAAAGCAAAAGCCCCTCAGCCAAGGCATTATGTTTAATATGAAGCTACTGACATCGTTTGCTTTGGGGTCAGTCAAAGCTAATTTAATCATTGACCAGGCAATAATTACATTACACTTCTGGGGCAGGAATTGATTAGAATTGAGAACGTAACTGAAATAACAGCAGGTGAGTTATTATAAATACAAATACGTGCAGTTTAAGCCACACAAATGCCACGTTTTCAATTTCAAAACCCTTCCTTTGCAAGGGCTATTTTGGGACCTCCTAAAGGCAAAGGCAGCTCCTTGGGATACACTCCTCCTTTCACGAGGATGGAGTCGCGGCCCCATCGCAGCCCCCGCGCGCTCGCGCGGCAAATCCCACGCCGCCCATGGCCCCGATTGCTCTTTCCCACGTCCCTGGCAGACAACTCGTAAAAGTGGCAGAAATGCCCGCAACGCTCCATAAAACGACGAGGAGGAGGATCCGCACAACGAGCTCGGCCATAGCGCACTAGGCCACGGGTGCATCGCAGAGATAAAATAAATAAATAAATAAACAAACAATAAAAAAGGAAGGGGTATTGATATTCAAATCAGCTCCTGTTGGCCCTGCTCGGCGCGGCTGCCGGATTAATTCGCTGCATCATTTTCCGAGGCGTGCACGCACCAACCGCAGCTACCGTATCGCGCACGGCCGAAAAGGAAAAGGGAAGGGGGAAAAAAAAAAGAAAAAGAAAAAAAAATAGAACAGGAACTTTTCCCCGTCTCCGGAGGGAGCCGCAGCAGCGGCAGGACTCGCTGCAGCGAAGGCAGCGCGCGCGGCCGCGCCGCTCTCCGGCGTTTGCGCCCGCTCCCGCGGCCGGGCGCGCAGCCCCGCGCAGCCGGAGCGGAGCCGGGCTGGGCTCCCCTGCCCGCCGCGCGAGCCCCCTGCCCGCCGCGCGAGCCCCCTGCCCGCCGCGCTCACCTTGCACAGCTGGAAGTGCTCGGACTGCAGCGTCTCCGGGATGTCGCTCTCGCGGGCGCCCGCCTGCTGCTGCTGCGCGGCCGCCGCCGAGGCGGAGGACGACACGGCCGTGAGCCCGTCCAGCACCTTCCTGATGTTGAATTTCCTCATGGCTCCCGGCGGCGCTGCCCGCTCCGCCGCACGAGCCGCCGCCGCCGCCGCGGAGGGCGGCGCAGGGGGCGGCCGCGCTGCTCCCGCTGCGGCTCCTCCCGCCGCCGCTCGGCGCCAGCCCGGCAGCCGCGGCGCTCCGCTCCCTGCGGCCGGGCACACACGCTCAGACCGCGGCAGCGCCCCCCGCGCCGACACCGCCACCGGCGCCGCCTCACATGGCGGCGCCGCCGCAGCCGCCGCTCTCCCCCCTCCGCTCCGCTCCGCTCCGCGCGCGCTGCGGCTCGGCCACCCGCCGCCGCCTCCTCCTCCTCCTCAGCGGCGCGGCTGCTCCCGGCTGCTGCCGCCCGCCCCCGCAACCACCATCCTCCTCCTCCCTCTCCTCCTCCTGCCGCCGCCTCCCCCCTTGCCTGACAGCGCAGCGCCCCGCGCAGGAGCGGCGCCCGCCGCGCCGCCGGCCTCGCAGCACCGGAGCGGCCGCGCGTGCGCAGCGCCGGCACCCGGATGTGGCGCCGGGGCGGCCGCCAGCCCCAGCGCCGCCGCCGCAGCGCGCAGCCCGGCGCGGCCATCAGCGCGGGGGGCGCCGCGCAGCGGGGCGTTTCTAACGGCCGCTGCCCCGCAAACGCTTTAGGACGCTTGCAAACGCCCCTAGACCTCGTTTCCTCCGCGGTAACCAAGGCGTAGCTTAGTTAGGTGCCGCTGTCCAGCCGGCAGTGGCTGTTCATGGCCGGAGCCAAGAGGACCGGCCACCACCGGCCACAGTAACGGCGATTTACAGAGTCCCCACGGGCCCCTGCTTCCTCAGGGCGTTCAGCAGCGTCAGGAAAACGGATCCTTTCGTTGAGCAAAACTCAGCTCTGCAAGTGGCGCAAAGCGCGACTCCCTCGCGCTGCCCACTGGTGCGCGGGCAGCCTCAGATTCCCGGGCGTGCAGCCTGCCGTTATCTTGGTAATGGGTAGCTGGCGTTTTTGGTGGCCTTTTCAGTGGTTCAGGAGCAGCCGCTACTCTTGGCCCCAGCATTATCTATTGCTGAGAATAATTATTGTCACTTTCCTAAGCTGTCTTTTCAGTAAGAGGAAGGTGAGTTCTCACTTCTGGAGGTTTTGGAAGAGCTTGTGCAGTTCTTGGGCTGGCATCCCCGCCTGCAGCAGGGCTGCCTCAGCGGTGAAGGACTCGGCACGTGGCAGATGTTGTCCTCAAGCACCGTTTGGTGTGAGAGAGCGAAGGGTGCTTTATTAGCACAGTAACCGTATTAGCAAAGGCTAAAAGTAACAGCTGGAACACTGAGGGGTAATCAGAAGGCAGCAAAATAGCTCTAATTGCTATTGTAGTTACCTCAAAGTAAAAATTCCACCATCCTTTCTTAGACATGTATCTCCCTGTCAATTTTAAGCCATATTCCCAGCAGGTATATCATGCATAAGCATTTAAATGAAACCGAGACAGTTTACATGTTCTAATGAGGTGACTGAGTCATGAATTTACAGAGCTGTTGCCTCCTATTACCAAGACTGTTGGACATTTCCTCAGAGGACCTTGGTAAACATGTACAAGAATGCCTCCAGAGATGGTAACTCTTAAAATATATGACAGAAGTAGACTTAAATAACAAGCAGTAGATACCTAATAGAAAAAAAAATCTTAAGAGAGTGATGTTGGTATTTCTAGTGTGTCTTTTAATTATCCATCATATATATTAGCTATCGGCTTTTAAGTTATAGAAATAATCGTCCCATTTTCCCATGTGTTCACAAAGGCTTATTATAACACAACGACCTGTGAATACAACTTGACCATGTTTGACTTAAATGGTGAAGACCTGCTTTTAGAGGTGAGAGAACATTTGTATATGACAGACATGAGAATGTAAGTGAGAGTTCACCCGAGTCCTGTTGTCAGCATATGGGCGAGGCCCTGCAAACATTGAACTTTACTATCACAGGTAGCTAGCTATTTATACTAATATTAATCACAGCGAGAGAGAGAGAGAGAGAGAGAGAGAAGCCCTCACAGCTTGCTGAGGAGTTTGGAAAATGAAGATCTTTATAATCACTCTTTCCACATGCTACAGTCACCATCACTTCCCAACTTCTTTGTACCCAGCCCTTGAATGCATTCTTTCCCTGGACTATACGTTCTTTAGAGAAAAGATTGGATTTCTCTTTCTGTTTGGGAGTTGCAACTGACACAAGAAGGACCTTAGTCATGATTGTAACATTGTACCAAAGGTTGTCAAAACATTAAATTTTCATGCAAATGATACACTACAAGAAGTGCAAGGTTGAGACAACAGCAGTTCTCTTTCCTCACTCTTTCCAGTTGATACCATTCAAAAAAATGATGTTTTCTGGGACTCTGAATTCCTTAAGAGCTTCTGTAAAAAATCAGTGGTAACCTCCCCTCAGACTGGGACTTCCATGGGAGACATAACAGGCCTTTAATTTTATAGTTCAGCAAACATCCTGCTTATCTCATCTCTTAGCATTTAGCTGCTGTATTTCAGAATTTCTTCTGAGCTGTATTTCAGAACTGCTCTTACCCAATAACCACATCCTCTGTTTACAAATTCAACTGTCTCTGCCAAACCCCTTTATTTGGTTTTGCCTGCTCACACCTTCCGGCCTCTAGTATCTGAAATCTCTTGCCAGTGTTTTAAACCCCAAATGTCTTGCATTGCTGAGGAAGCAACCATCAGACCCAACTAGTTTGCGCAATCTTTGTGCTCAACTGTCCCGAAGTTTCAGCTATTACAGAGCTGCTGTAAAATGTTCATGTCTTACTCGGCCCAGTGCATCTTAATTGGCCATAGAGAATCCCCATCCCTTATGCCAACTGGATCTGTTTGACCGTGGTCAGCTTTGCCTAACTCACCTAACTGTTCCTTTGGTTAGAAAGGGAGAGGTAGGCTCACTTGTTCATTTCTGATCAGTATATTGCAGATACCATGTAAGTAACCACTCTTCCTTATAAGCATTTGAGGCATGGGACAGTATTGACCTACATACCAGCATGATCCCAGACTCTTAGTTGCTGTAGGTCAGACTGTGCCTTTTGAGTCCTTCACCTCAAGATATTCACACTAACCTTATGGACAACTTCATACTGTAGCCACCACTATATCCTTCCTTCCTTCCTTTCCTTCCTTCCTTTCCTTCCTTCCTTCCTTCCTTCCTTCCTTCCTTCCTTCCTTCCTTCCTTCCTTCCTTCCTTCCTTCCTTCCTTCCTTCCTTCCTTCCTTCCTTC
>NW_020455599.1:95309-122334 GCF_003342845.1 Nothoprocta perdicaria | reverse complement strand
TCCTTCCTTCCTTCCTCCCTCCTTTCTTCCTTCCTCCCTCCCTTCCTCCCTTCCTCACTCCCTTCCTCACTCTCCTTTCCCTCCTTTCCCTCCTTTACTTTTTTTGGGGTAGTAGTAATAGTAGTAAACCATTGCAGTGTTAGCAAGAAGAGAAGAGACAGCAGTGATGGTGCTATACAAGCCATAGCAAACATTATCCACTCAGTCATAATGCATGCTAGGATTTAATGAAGTAATCCTGGAGCAGTGGGTAGATAGTAAAGTAACAAGTGTAGGACAGCTGGCAGTGCTTGTCATTAGCTTTCATATAAACAGCCCCAAAGTGGTGGTCATTTCTGGAGAAGGCTCCAGGTGATTTGCAAACCATAATAATTATTGTATTACTCAGCACTCATGAAAAAACGACCATTAGAAGTGTCCCCAAGATCTCTGCTTGGCCTCCTAACCTCAGTGGAGCTTCAGTGTCGGTCAATCCAGGCTTTGAAGACTTACTTAAGATGCTCATCCTTCCTGAGAGCTTCTTAATGGTGCTTAAGTCACTCATACTTAAGAGTCACCTGGGACATAGCCAAACATTTCAATTCCAATAATAGAAAGAATCTGGAAAACATTTTTGAATTAATCCTATTCTGGTTGTTCTACTCAAATGTATTGGAGATCCAAGTGACTTTTGGAATCTTTCCTGGTTTCTGGGAAACTGCTCAAACTCTCTAGACTGAGAGTTATTGCCAAACAAATATCTATGATTTTTTTTTCTCTCTCTTTTTTTTTTTTTTTTTTTTTTCCCCCAATAGTTTGTATTGGTGACAAATTCAGAGGACTTTGAGCCATGTGTGAGCTCTGGTGCTTCTGTAGCTTACTTTTGAGTGAATCATAAACAAGTAGGATATGAAGGCTATGACTTAATTAACTAAGTGGCTTCTGGGAAAAAGCTGATAGTGCCTACCATAACCCCATCTTCATTTACAAATTCACCTTTTTGAGAAGCATTCTGATTGACCATGCATGGACCAATGCAATGACCACCTGCATCTGAAAACCAGGCTGGTAGTTGACAGGCTCCCAGAGGACTAAAGACCTTTTATTAAAGACCTGGGGCACAATGTGACTAACAGCTTTTGTCACTAGGCTGTATGGACTTGCCCGGCAGGGAGAGGGCACAGTCTGTTGCTCAACGGAAGCACCAAAGTTTCCTGCATACTGAACCCAGTCCAGCTAGTGTAGTAGAGTAGCATGGACAAGCACTGAGAGTTTGCAGCGTACATTGGTTGACGCGTGAATTGGCAGTCTAGGCAACTGCTATAGGCAAGAACATACGCATGCTTATGGGACTGTTTTATGTTGAGTTAAAGCAGGACAAAAAAGAGAGGCATGGCTGTGTCAGGATGCATTCTTTGATTACTGTGGGTCTTCACTTGCTATTATCAAGTGGTTTGCAAGAGAAGGTGAATAGTGATGATACACCATCATGCTAGTGTGTGTAAGGCAGGTGTATGTACATGTATGACATTAGCTCTATATGATGGAAATGAGCCCTGGGAAAGAGGTTGTGCACCAGCTTCCTTAGTCACTTACATTTGCATGTTTGTCCTGCCACTGTCATCGGGGACCAAAGGCAAGAGAAGTGATTAAAATACACAGAGAAATCTACTGTTCCTAATGAAAATATGTTTTTTTACTTATTATCTGTTGACCTATTTACATATAACTCTTCTTCCTATAAGGCACTTCACTGTCTTTATTGTGTAACACTAATGATTACACAGTCTGTTTCTGAGCATCCTTGTGTCTTTTTCATTAGATAGAGACCACTTCAATAAAAATGAATTATCATAGAGAGATATTTAGGGAGGATGTTAACACCCTGTTTTTCACTCAGATTAACTTTCTTTATTTTTAGCTGTGTCTTAAGTACCTAAAGTTAGGTCATGCTAGCAGTACAATCTGACTGATTTGGCTCCAACTAACCCTGTATGTTTACCACTGTCTCAAGGAGTAATTTATTTTTCTGCTTATCCAAATCTTCTTTGGCCAGTGTAGGCACTTAATTAATTTCCTTCTAACATAGTACTAAAAATGCACAGTTCTCTTTGGTTCATGCAGGCTGTCAATTTGCTCTGCTTTCTAAGTTCCACTATATTTGAGCCTGAGACAGCTTGATGTTAAGAGCAGAGGTATCCTGACCCCTAGCATTTATTCTCTCCCAGCTTTGTGCCTTAATTACAATGGCTTTCTCACTTTTCCTGGACCCTTAAGATTAATCTCTGCCATTTTGGCAGAGTATTGCTTCTTCTTTGTTTGTGAATTTCCAGTGGCAAATGCATAAACAGTCTTAGGACCAGCATTCACAATCTAGGTTTTCTCCCTTCCAAGAGGATACTTCCAGCTGTGTCTCCTGTCATCTGCATTGCTTTTTGTAAAAAAAAAAAAAAAAAAAAAAAAACAAAAAAAAAAAAAAAAAAAAAAAAAAAACCAGCACTTAGAAGATAGATTGTTTTTCCCTGACATTTTCCTGTGGATTGTGTTTACTCTTTAGGTGGAAGATTAGTTCTCTGAATTAAAATTCTTGTTTTCTTATCACGGCTAAGCACTGCCAGGGCTAGACAGCTACTGAATGAGTGGCAGCAAAGTGCAGTTTTGCGGTTAGGCTCCTAAAATCCACCTCCCTCCTACTTTGGAGCTGATCCTTTGTCATTTTCACCCATTCCTAACCAATGATATCTTTATGGACACATTGTTGTGTAGGGATTTATCTTGCACTCAAACTAGTGATTCGGTGGGGATTTGATCTCTGCCTCTGCAGCGAGGACACCTGCAGAAGAGCTGGCGGGCAGTGCGGGACTGGTAGATACGTGGGAGCAGGCCCAGCGTGTGAAACTACACCCAGACTGAATTCCCATCAGGGCCCGCCGTGCAGATTCTGTTTTGTCAACAACGTCTAGCTGCTTCCTGTACAGTAGCTTCTCAAGGTTAGCGCAGCTGAGATAAGAAAACCGATCTAGCAGATTTAAGGGGCCCTTAGGATACAGTAGTGGAGCCCTGCCCGGGCATCTGACCTATGCATCCGACCCATGTGTTTTGGATTTAAAGTCATTTATTAAAGCTATCCTGTCAAACCCCGCATGAACCTTGAGTGTGTCTCTGTGCTGGTACCCGACTCACTCTTTCCTGACTTGCAATTACAGCAAATTTATAATAAAATTATTATTCAAATACTATTAGTAGAAGTAAAACATTAAAAATGCTGTACAATAGGAACATGTAATAAATTTGATATGTGTTTGCAACACTTAAGTTTGCAATATGTTAATATGTTGTGGCTGTTTATTTAGATGCCAAAGTTAAATTACAGGCCATGATTCTAAGTAATTTCCACTTTTAGCATGGATTGAGGCCACCACATCAAGATATAATTAACCCTATGCTCCCTTCAATGCCATCTGTGCCCCTACTTTAGAACATGCGTAAGCTTAAGCTACGTCAGGCATGCTTACCTGAACTGATTGCACGGCATACTTGCCATCAATACAAAACTTGCCTTATTACTTGTATTATGTCATTTTGCTTCTGCAGTTAGATTTAATAGGTACTTGAAACATATTAATGCAGAATCATGTAAGTATGGAAAAACTGAGGTTTGAAGGGACCTCTGAAGGTCATCTGGTTCAACCCTCCACTCAGAGTTAGAGCTGTAAGTTAGGATCAGCTTCACGGATCAGATTACTCAAAGTCACATCTAGTATCTAAGTACCTGCAAAGATGAAGATTCTGTGACTTTTTGTGTGTGTGCATCTGTTACTACAAAATCAAATTACAATTTCATATCATGCACTGTATTTCTCCATTTTCTCAGGTTTACATTACCAGTAGGCCTATCCTAGAATTAAAGCTGTAGACATACAATGCTAATACAGCCCAAATATGTTTTTAACAACATAAAGCTTTTATCCACCACTATATATATATAAAATGTACTAAAACTTTACATAATTGAATAATTAATATTGTTTCATATGTCCATACCATATACATTTTATGATGTTTATCTAAGTATAATACAAGTGCTTCTTCTTACAGGGTCCCTTAGAGACCTGCATAACAGAATGAAATAAAATGTGAAATACAATCTGTCTCCATTAAAAGGCAGCAAAATACTATAAGTGAAATCAACACAAGCTTTATGAAATAGTCAAATTAAGATGAAGGATGAATGTCTGCCAAGTTAAGAAGGATTTCCTTGAACTAAGCAAATTAAAGCCAAAATATGATGGACAAAACTAATTTATCGATTCTTAAACACAATTATACTGCTGCAATTTTGAAAAGATTTTAGAATGTAATGACCTGTTTATATATAGTATTTCATACAAAGTGTAGCTTTTCAGAGGATCCTTCGTCAGTGAGTCATTTTAAGTGACCACTTACTATAAGGAAAAAAAATACTCACATATTTATTACTGTCATTGTAATTACAATGCATTAGTTGGAAGGGGATTCCTACTGAACAGTAGTTTAACAATTTAGGCAAATACTAATTTAGACGGCAGGAACATTAATCTTTTGTTTTAAATAGCTAGTATTTCACTATGTTTTTTCTTGTTACTTGAAATTAATGAATTAGATAAACTGCAAGGCTAAGAAAGCAAGCAAACAGGCTATCCCTTTAGTGATATCATATCCAAATGTTACCACTTTTCTGGGAACACTTCCTGCAATCATGTATGCAGAATTACTAATGCTAAATATATCTTTCAATATCCTGATAAGCTCAGTTTTCACATTTCAAAACAATTTGAAGATTTCCTGTAAAAACAAGAGCATTCAGAGCATATAGTATTAGCTGCACTCCAAGCGTATTAAACAATATATCTTCTGTTGTGAAATAATACTTTAAATGCAAGAATAGGTGAGACTTTCCAGAGAAAAGTCTCAGACAGTGCCTCCAAATTTGCAAGTAACAAAAGCTCCGCACCATATTTGAAATGAACAAGGCAAATAATGATTTAAGAGGAAGCAAATGGATAACAGGGTAGGGGAAGCCTAGAATGAACAGGACAGGTCCTAAACTTCCTAAAGTCAAGGAGTCTGACCCCCAGATTCCTACTTTCATTTTTATATCCTGGGTCATGTTGTTAGTCAGTAAACTTCTTTAGACTAGGATTTAAATCTAACCAGTAACTTAATCTACTTTTTGAAACCCTAATTGAGGCAATTATTTATTAATTACACATATAATTTATTGCACATATCCAAGTAGATGATAGGACCAAAAAGACAATTTTTGAAAAACAGTAGGAGAAAGTTAACAGGGACAAAATCCTCTCTCTCCTGGCAAGATTTAAAGGGTAAGAGATTATCTTCATTCTATGAACTGGAAATTAAGATGCACAATCAAAAAAGCCATAATATTTTAACTATGTGAGTGATATGATTCTACTGCTTCATATAGTTGTACCTAATTTAGGATCTTTTTGTTATCTAACATATCTGTACTTTTTTAGTTAATATTCCAGACAGAAAACTCTACTGGAAGCTGTTCAATTTGCATTAGATGACGCAGCTTTTTTACCTTTAACTGTAGAGAAAATAGCTCTTCTCAAACAATTTGAGGCATTGCATAGAGCTAAGTGATAGAGTTAACATGCTGTTATCCAACAAGATCACAGGGTATACACTTTTTAAAGGCCTGGTGAGTAAGGGCGACGCTGTCGTGGGAGTTTACTACAGGCCTCCTGACCAGGAAGAGGGAGTGGATGAGACCTTCTACAGGCAGCTGCAAGAAGCCTCCCCATCACAGGCCCTGGTCTTTATGAGGGACTTCAACCACCCTGATGTCTGCTGGGATAACCACACAGCCAGGAACAGACAGTCCAGGAGGTTCCTGCAGAACATTGCAGGTAACTTCCTGATGCAGGCTCCTGATGAGCCAAGAAGAGAAGTGGCGCTGCTAGACCTGATATTAACGAACAGAAATGATCTAGCTGGAAATGTAAGAGTTGGGGGCAGTCTTTGCTGCAGTGACCACAAGATGCTGGAATTCACGATCCTACGTGGAGAAAGCTGGGCAAGATGTAGGATTGCAGCCTGAGGCTTTAGGAGAGCTAACTATGACCTCTTCAGGGGGCTCCTTGGAGGAATCCCCTGGGCCGGAGTCATAGAATTATGGAATCACAGAATGGCTAAGGTTCCCCTAGAGATCATCTAGTCCAATCTCCCTGCTCAAGCAGGAACACCTAGGGCACGTGGCACCCAGGGTCCTGCACCTGGGGAATAATAACTCCCGGCATCAATACAAAATAGGGATTGACCTGCTGGAGAGCAGGAGATTGTGAAATGTTTTTAGTCAAAAATGGCAGGTAACACTTTGGAAAGCACTCCAACTCTCATGTGATCTAAATCATACATATTAATCTGTAGTAACTCTGCCTCATGAAGGTTTCTTTGTAAATACAGCTTGATATGCAAGTGCATTTTCTGTTAGAGCACCATGTGTGATGGAAGATCCTGGCAGGGCTGGGCCAGGTTTCATCGGGGCTCATCACCAATGCCAGCCCTGCCACCCTGCCACCTTGAGGAACAAGGTCCTGGGTTGTCATGGGATGGAGAAAATATGGGAAGATATGGTAGCAGTTAGCGAGTGATACTTATTTCTATCTTATTTTCACTTAATGTGAAAATGAGTACACGATTTACATCATACCATGGCTGTTATTTCTTTTTACAGAAATAAATTTAAAGAACCTTTGTTTCCCTGTTTTCAAATTCCCAAACAGAAGAGTCCATTATTTTTAGAGATTGATGTAAGAATAAATAAAACCTGTGCTTCTCTCACCTGTGTCAATCAGACTGTCTCAGTCTATGTTTTCATCTGAGTGCATGGTTCTTGCCACTTAAATAGAGTACTCTCATTTATTTCCAGCACCATATAGTAAGTTCACAAGAGGCAAGAAGAGAAACAGGTCTTGTGATGAGTCATCGCAGATAAGTGCAAACACACAGTCTTCTTTTATTTGCTATTTATTATGCATTGTATTTCTAACACATATTTCCAGAAGTGTATAATCTGAATATCAGTCTGTATATCTGAAGATGGAAGAAATGCTGCATTTTAAGCCATGATTATGAAAGATCTCCAAAATCCTGTTTGCTCTTCTTGTTCCACTGTTGTTAATATCTTCCCCAGTCTCAGTAGAAATAGTGTATAGCACAACCTTTTAGCAAATATTGAACAAACTGAGCAAATACATCAAGAATTCATTGATATATAGCCTAGGCTTCACTCAGATTTCTACTCTTTACAAATTTCTCCAATTTCTTGCCAGACAATTAAGAATTTCTCGTATATTGGTGCTATGTCCATCTCTCCTGACATCCTTGTGGCTATTCCAGTCAGTTTTGGAGACACTGTATTTCAGGAATTCCCCAAAGCCATTATAGGCCACCATATACTTAAGAAGAGTCTTGAGGCTGCTCTGTCTTAGCATATCTTTTTCTCCCTCTCCGATCCTGCATTGAAGACAGCTTTTCAGATTCAGAAATTCAGGCCATTGGAAATATCCATATTTATGGATAAATTCAATAAGATATATATCTAAATCCATATGCACAACACCTATGACTTTAGAGCTTTCATTTGTGGCCTTGCAGTAAAAACTATGTGAGGGTTATACTATGATAAAAATTAATCTCTTCCCAAATGCAAAACAAACATGGTCCTAAAAAATTCTGTACCTGAGACTGTTCACACAAGGATAGAGAATAGCATGTTTTCTCACACGTTTTGAAAGTAGGTTACCTGCACACTAAGATAATGTTTAGGTGAAATAATGTTTACTTTGTTTCACTATTCTGTTCTGCATAGGTTCTTGTGCTGTCACCACTGTAGTACTTGAATGAATATCAGTTCTGCATTCAGCAGTTGAGAGCATAACTCTCGTCTGTCATAGGCAGCAGCTTGTTTTTTCTCAGTCTCTAAAGAGAATTATGTGAGCAGTCTAATGGTAGTTTTCTTTGAAATGGGGAGATATCAATAAAGAAACAATAAAGAAAAAGCTTTCATCAAGGTGAAAGCAGAGAGAAATGCTTCCTTTAAAAACATAACTATAGAATAGACATATAAAAAATGAAAACGTTCTTCAAACAAACTTGCCCCACAGATCATTTGCTAACCAAAAAGTGCAGGATAGTTCTAACTGTGAAGCTCATGCACAGCACAAGATAACACTAAAAAGTTACAGGACACTAAAAATATGAAAAGTTAACAGGAACAAGATGGGCTATTATCATGCTGTAAAATACCACAATTAAGCGAAGAGCATAAATGAGGAAAAGCAAAATAGATTCTACTTTGCTTTTTGGATGCTTTGAGAATGATCACAATCTATCCCTGCTTAGTATTTAACTTCTGGAGTCATGTCATGTAACATGTGGTGTATGTGAAATAAATCTATAAATTGAAGCAATTTAAGACATGATATCCTCCCCAGTCAGAACAAATTAGACTTTCCTTTTATATAATACAAACTATGCAACTGGAGAACAAAAATAGTGTGATCTGGAGGTCAGGGACTTCTAGCTCCAGTGGATTAATAGAGATTGAAAATCTTTTGGCAGAAGTCTCTGCCTTCAGGTCCTGCCAGATTGTACAACAAATTGTGAGTATGAGTGTCCAATTTAAAGGTATTACATGAGTGAGAACAATGCAAAAGATAATGTAACACTGTCCAGCACTGTTCATCAAGCTTTTATTGCTTTGATGAGAAGGTTTGAAAATCCAGGGAAAATAGGTGTTTAACAAAGTGACTTTCCATTTTATGGAAAACATTTTAACCAGAATTGATTTTATTGACAGAATTTGTGTAAATTTGATTAAAATTTGAGAACTCTCCAGTAACAGGGGTAGGTAAAGATTCAAAATGTTTATCTGCTTTAGCAGCTTTAGCAGCAGATGCTAAGGAATCATGAGGAGCAGTATCAGATGTTATACATTTTGGGCTTTTCTCTTTCCTTTTTTTTTTTTGTCTTTCCATTTGGTTCTTTGCCCTTCATACTTCATTCTGGTGCATCCTGAAGGAACTTTGCACTTCAAATGTTTTTGTGAGCCACCTTATCACATAGTTAAAGCTACTGTCTCTAGATACTGATTTGTAAGTCTGCCAGCTTTCACCAAAACCCTGGCCCGTCTCTTAGCTATGTGTTGAGCATACCACTGCCTGCCTTCAGTTGATGTGTAAAGAATCAAACTCCTTGGTCTAGCAACCAGAACATCACGTTACTCATAGATGTTACGCAACCTAAACCAGTAGGATTTGCTCCCTCACCACATCAAGGCCCGCTCCAATTTTATATCCTCTTTCTCAGTTTCACAAATATCTATTACAAATGTGTGTCCCTTTTTCAGGTCCCTATCCCATGATAATCAATGCAACATCTCTTCCAGTTCTTTCAAACTATTTTCTCACTGAAACAAGACAGCAGCAAGACACAAGTGATCACTGTTTATGGTCAATTCTTTCTTGCTCTTTATCCCTGCAGATTCTTCATCCATTATTACTTCAAGCATTTTCAAATTCTTTAAGACTCTGTATCTCACTGTATATCTGAATTATTTTCTGATTCTCCTATTTCTGATTTGTACTATTTGCTATTGAGGGTCTCCCTCATGCTGACCTGTATGCAGATATATAAACTTTGTGAACTCTACATTTCTCAATAAACCCAGTTCCTCCATGCTACCTAAGTGAGGCTTAAAAAATAAAATAATTTTCCATGTCTCTTAACATATCTCTTTTCTGCTTTTCTCATTGAAGAGTATGAACTTCTTTTCCTTCATACCACATGGTAAGTAACACAGCAAAAAAAAAATATATAACAGAAATGAAAATAATAGATCTGAGTTGATATACCACATATACAAATCTCTAAACATCATGGGAGATTGTTCTAGAGGAAAAAAGAACAGTATTTCTTTTCTAAAATCTCTGCGCATGTAAGTATTAAGTGTCTGAGGTTTTCAAAGACAACAAAAATCTGTTTTCTTGACTTTATCAGGCATGCTGAGAACAGCCTCAAGGTGGAGATGCACTTACTTTAACAGAAACTAGATATAATCAATAAAAGCCCAATACAAATACCTTTGCTGCTATGAATACTTCAGTGAAATGCAGCCTATCAAAGGAACTAAGGATAAAAGACAACATGATATATCTTATTTAGTCTTTAGTGAAGTCCATCTGAACAATTGTTATGTAAAAAACAATGTCATGGATGAAACCTAAAAGACAAAATAGGAAAATAGAAAGTGAATGAATAGGTATTTTCAGGTTTTAAATTACCAGCAACCTCCCTGTAGAAAACTTAGCGACAACCTGTGTTTGTTTGGCAACAGCAAACAACTAATTATTTCCTATGCACAAACAGTCAATAGAATTGACTCTAGAATGTAAAAAGATTCTAATAACTTCTTGAATTGAGGCTGTAATTTACCGCTGTAAAGATTGTAAAATAAAAATAGGTAAGGAGAATTTTATCTATTTAGGAAGACTGTGATAAGACATTGGAAAGAATAGGTTTACCACGTTCAGGAAAGCATGAAGTAAAGAAGCATGATTTATATACAAATAATATTGAAAAAAATGAAAGTTGACTCTTTTTTATACCTTGTAATTTAAGAATCAAATTGCAGAAGTTTGGCTGTTAAAAAATTAATAATTGACAACAGGGATTTTTTCCTTATATTCCATGAAACGAGGTGTTGGAACTCAATACAAAAATATTAGTCAACCAAGAACTCTGATTTTAAAAAGGAGGCATTTATGTAATTGTAATTGCTATAAATGCATGATAGCTAGCTGACTACTTTTAAATATATTGCATATAGACATTTATGGCTAAATTAATAACCATTTAGTTACAGTAAGGAATGATTTTTCTCATTAAGATCCTCTTTTTGATTTTTTTTTAACTTCTTAGAAATATCAGCTATCAGCCACTGTCAGAAATAGGATTAGGTGAATCACTGATTTAATTCTATTAGGAAAATATTCTCTCAGCTGGGACAGCATTTATTTTCTTTATGATAGTTTTTTATTTATCACTGATTCACTTTCTGCTTAGAATAGTTACAAGCATCTTATTTTCTTTGTTTTTAATGGAGATTCAATCTCTATGCAGAAGCCTTTCTATTTCTGGAATTTTTCTCTGAATTCTGAAATTTCCCTCTGTATCTCAGTGACAAGCATTTATTAACTTTTGAACAATGTTAGCAGTGATAAGTAATATAAAAGCAGTATAAGTAATCATAAGTAATATAAATAAGAAAAAAATCCCTGTATAGTTTCTGTGTGTGAGAAACCATCTTAAACTTTATATATAGTTGGCAAACATAGTATCTGACATTTAAAATCTTATTAATATTTGGATGAGAATCCTAGAAGACTATTGAAATTTATGTGGCAAATATGCCTGGACATCTGTACAAGTTTTTCCTGGGTACAAAGAAACTGCATCTTCTGCAGAATATTTCCAATGTTTCATGATTGAATGGAATTACAGATAATGTACACTACGATTCTGTTAAGGCTCTTTATGTAATTGTGTACTTTTATATATAGTTTTTAAATGTTCTTTATTGTATTTTAGACTTCATATGGCCATTCACATTGAAAACTTTCATACTGTGTGTCTGTTCTTTTCAGCTGTGTTGAACTTTAAAGGTGAATTGGCTGATCAGTTCACTTACCATTTTCCACATGATTACAATGTTGTTTTACTACAAAACTTTGCAACAAAATTTGTATGAATTATTTCTGAAAACCTTATTTATAGATTTTTTATTTTAAAGATGTAATTTTTGGGTATTGGGATTGTGGATCTGTTTATTATGGAGATTAAAAATCAAAACAAGAAGGAAAAGAGTGAATCAAATGCTAATCTGAAAAATCAGGACACATACCCTAGAGGATATGAGAGCCAGGCCTTCAAGGGCAGCACATCCCAATGGTAGGATCACTCAAGTGAGAAATTTCTGAGTGCAACCTTGATATGAAGCAGGGATAATTCTATAATTACTCAAATACTACAGTGGCAGGAACCCCATAATTTAACTAATTAGAGAGAAAGCAATTTTGGTATTTGATATACATACATTCATTTAGGCCTGCAGCTGTCTCAGAACTATTGAAAATCATCTCGAGAGCCCTCAGCTGCTGGGCAGGAAGGATTGACCGAGGCTGCCTAAGGCTTCCGTCATTCTCAAAATCAACATCTTAAAGGCAATTCCTCTCCTACCCTCTAAATCAAAACTCGCAGAGATTGGATGTTTAATTTGTCTTTGAGCTATATTCTGCTCAAGATGGACTTAGCTATTTACATTAGCGGAAATTTCTCTGTGAACTTTGAAAAATCTCTCAATCCTATAACATGTTGAAGAATTTGAATTCAAAGTAATTAAGCAACTAGTGATCTTTCCATAATACAAAGTGTGAGGAGTGAACAAAAACATGTCTAGTTTTAAGCTACAAAACACACTTGGGATCACTTTTGGTATTTGGGAATTCTTTGACAAAGAATAGCTGAGCACAAAAAGATGCCAGAAACTTATTTGTAAAAGCAAACAATACGCTGTCAGTCAACTGAGTAGAAACAACTTCTGCATGCTCCCTGCTTTGCCTCCTCCCCTGTCCAATGCCTTCCTCCCAACAATTTTCACCTCTGGCCTGAGCCATACCTTGCTATCAGATGTGGTAAAGGAATGAGAAATTCAGAATCTCTGTTTGATGAGAAAGCACTGGAGATATTAAACTCACTATGACTGAAAGCAGAAATTCCCTTGAGGCTTTTATATAGCTCACCAAAGAAGAGGGAGGTCAAAAGAGTGTACAGTCAGTGCTTTTGGAAAGAAATCAAGGAACGAACCAATTGTCAGCAGTATGGGATCCCCTCTCAAAGCGAAATGCCTGAAACGATTTGTATAGGCCAGAAATACATTATGGCCACTGGTGAAAAGACCTAACAAATTAGGACAATTTCTTCTGTTTCTTGCAGGGGCAAGAACTTCCATCAATTTTAATATACTTTTAGTCCATACAGTTTTATTAAAATAAAATGAAGTCTCTCTGTATGGCTAAATTTAGCCCACTAATACCATTGCAGATAGCTCTCTCAAAAGAATAGGTGCCAGAGTGGATGGTAATTTGTGAATCTGTTGGTATCTCAGGACAGCTAAAAAGAAGATGTAAGCGTTACTTGGCCATGGTCAGCATGCTTGAGCATGGTCAGCAATTTGTCCTTGTGGAAAGAAGACATTAATAATTCTCAGCAGTAATATCCCTCTGATTATTAGCGTGTCTTTACTAACTTTAGTCAACCATAAAGAACATATTTAATGATGATGAGATAGTACATAATGATGTAGGTCTGAAATTGTTAATAGAAGTCCTCTGAATGACAAATGATGCATCAACTTCAAGTTGGACGAGATCTTTAATATCCTGTCCCATGAAAGAATCTCAGGGGGCTTGTGGGTAGGACCAGTTTTACAGCCAACTTTCTCATCATATGAGAAGGTGACTTAGTCTTTATAATTTCCTGAGTTTGGTCTCAAATTTGTTGAGGAAATGAATTAATTTTGAGGTGAGAAGAGCCTCCCAAATCTGTTTGTATCTATCTGTTTTACTTTCTTAAAAATACTTAGACACCAGTGTTACTCTTGCAGTCTCTCCACTATAATTTGTACTTTACAATATGTGGAGTTGCAAATAGTGTCCGAAAGAAACTTCTTAATATAAGAAGTTCTCTTTTTCCTTAGGAAGAGGATCTTCTTAAACAGAAAACATGTACTTTACAAAAGAAGTATCTCTCGGTATTCCAGTGATCACATTTTAATTGTAATATGTGTGAAACATCTTCAAGTATTACTGATTCAATTTTGAAAATGAGAATTCTGTGTTTATAGACTGCCAGTGAGTTTCTGCTGAAATCTGCCAAGTTTATGGATAAAAAAAAAAAAAAATTTACTAATTGGCAGCAAGACATTCTGTTTATGTGATGTGAAGACTAAGAGAGGAGTTTGACTGGCCGCCCTTTTGGCACCTCACCTGTGTTAGAAAAAATTGTTTTGCTTGTTAGAAATAATTTGTTTTACATTGTTGTAATCACATAATGCACAGGGAAGGTATAATAAATGCTTTGATTATAGGTAAAATAGAAACCAGTTTGCTATCCCATTGCCTTGTTGAATATGTGACAAAACTGAGATATAAAATACATATAATAAAAAATTATATGATCTAAATGAATAAAAGCAGAGAGCACAGGTGAATTGATACCTCATGTTATGTAGTAACATGGAGAACTACATTTTAAATACAAAACCAGAATCTAAATCTGTCAAATAAGAACTAGTATAAGACTTCAGAAAAATGAAAGTTCATCTGTTACACTTCATGGGAAAGAATGCATATGTGTTTAAATCTACCTCTATAACTGGCAAAAACCATGCTTCACAATGACTATATTATGATATTATTGCACAGAAAATATAAAGTTTGCTTTTCACCATGTAATGTAAAAGCAGAGGTCGTCTCAGTAAATGCTCTTATCTCATGCCATTATGAAGTCTGATAGGAACTCTAAAGCCATCATCTTATATTTTACATCTCTGATTCTCAACTTTTAGGCAACCAAAAATGTTTTCAGTGTATAACTAACAAGTTCTTTGCCTTACACAGATTTTAAGATGTCATTAAAATTTTTCAAACATATGTCTGTAAGGAAAACTATGAAAACAATAGCTCTGAGAAACCTAATTAACTCCATTTATTCAAAATATGTCTTAATTCTAAATATCATTATTCCAGAGTGCCAACATTGACTGTTTTATTAGGCAACTCAAATCCTTACCTTATGCGGTTGGTTACCATAGCAGTTATATAGGGGGTGCCCAGCAAATTTAAGGCATTTGAATGGTAACTTTGGTGGGTGACCAGCCTCTAATTATCTCTCCATTAATTTTACATAGCGTATGCTGAATCATTGTTGTGGGAGATGCTGAGGCAGGAAAAGGCGGGGCAGTTTGCAAAGGGGACAGCCTGTGCATACTGGACAGGGTAAGCCACTTCCTGACTTCTGCCTGCTGTGAAAACACATTTCCAGCACTGAAATATTACACTTCTGAGAGAAGGGTGACTTCTGTTTGCAGCTGCCAGAAAAAAAGTGCCCTTTGTTTGCAGCCTGTCAATAGAATGACCTTTCCCTCTTGCCAATTTATGCTCAAGAAATACACATGTGATTGTTTTCCCTTCGCTGAATGTTTCAAGAATCTTCCAAATTTGTTTGATCAATGGTTCAGAAGCTTTCAAACTGACATGAGAAAATACACATTTTTGCAGACTCATTTTCAATTGGATCTGAATCAGCTGAAGCTGGAGATCAGCTAGAATTAATCTGTACTTAATGAAGGAAACTTGCTGAATTTCTATAAAAGCTTGCCTTATGACAGATATTCAGAGTTGCATAAGACTGTCATTTATGCAATAGGCTTTGGCAATATTTATATTTGTATTCAAATCTTCTCTCTTTTGAAAATGAATAAATCAAAACCTTGTAATTTCCTATTGAACAATTACCTGCATTTTGCAATGTGTATAGCTATCTCAAGGGTAAGAACAGACCTCAAAAGCTGACTTCAGGTTTTCAGAGTTGGTTTGACCTACAGTACTTTTCTTTCTGCAGAGAATGCCTTTGTCTTTAACAAAACAATGCAGATACATCATAAATTTATATAACTCTAATGAAAATTTAAAAAGTAAATTTAGATATATTCTTACCTGTGCGTCTATGTGGCAGGTGCAGATGTACTCATGTTCTTTTTGCCTGTACTCCAAGTTCTCTAAGAATCGTGTAGCCCTGTTAGCACAGCATTGTACCCAAGCCACACTAAGAAGAAGCATATGTTAGTTTGAGCACATGTTCCACGTTAACATTAGCAAACTGTCTCTGCTCTGCACCTCTACAATCAGCCTTCTGGGAGCACTTCCTGCTAATCTCTCTTCCTTTTCTGAAGGTAAATGAGAAGCAAAATTGGCAGCTGGTCCTCATTTTAACTGCTCCATAATGATAGAATATGGTATGTCAGCAGAACCAGTTAAGTTCCCTTGAAGTGGGTTATGTCCCAAACTGTCTGCAGTGGAAGCTCATGCATGGTATGTTATTGCATACAGGCAACCAGTCATATCCTAATATATTCATTTTTCCATGATCTTTTTTTTATGTCTTGTGTGCCTTTAAAAATCGAGTCTTGGAAATAACTGTCTGTACTACCACAACTATTCTTTGAGGTAGCCAGAATTATAGGGTCTTATTTTCAGGATTTTTCTGAAGATAGCTTGTCTGGGCAGGGCAGCCCCCCTCCACTAAGCTGCCTGATTCCTGATGGATTTTAGCAAGTACCATGGTACCATGCTGTTTAGGCTCCCATGGAGCGCACAGGAGAGGTTATTGCTTAGTTTGCCAAGCAGGGAGCTGTCGCCTGTGTTACATATTAATTGCCCTGTACTTCCCTATTGATCTCAAATTTAAAGTCTACAAACATTATATAAAACTCATGAAGGCTAGGGCACATGCAGAACTCAAATCTCTTTGAATTAACGGTTGAGAGCTGTGAAGTCCATCACCCTATGCCTGAAAGAATGAAGCTCAAGCAAAAATTTTTGCCATGCAGTAACACTTATAAGCAAAAACAGGAACAGCTACGGAAGAAAAATTTGTAATGCTGCAGTAAAATTGGATGGTTTTCCTGAGCCCTTAGTAGTCTATGACCAGCAGTTGAATCCCTCTCACCGTACATGTGACGTTTTGCAGAGGGGCACAGTGCTACTCGTGCCTTTCAGCCCTGTTTTGATGAGTGCCATACCGCCCTTCCACCCACTGGCAGCCTGCAACCAGGCCTTTCTAAAAGGGTATTAAAATATTATCAGCTTAGATGCCCAGTTATATAGAGATCATGCCAAGGTTATTCACAGTCAAATGTGTATTTAGGATACACTAAGCTAACCTATGCTTTGAGGCAATAACAGCTTTGATGCAGTACCATCCTAAAGTGCCTCTTGGCTGCTCTTAACTCATTAATGCTCTTTCTCTGCTGCTTCTGCCCAGTGTATTCTGAAACAAATGGCAAATCTAGCTGCAAAACTCTCTTATCTGAGATTGCTGCTGCACTGCAAGCACTCTGCCATGTTGCTTCACTGGTTTATCCCAGTGCAAAATGGGACAAGGAATGCTCCCCCTAAAACAGTATTCAATAGGACCCCCCTTGGCAGGGAAAGACATTTCCTAGAAAGTGCAGGGTTTGAGCTTTTTTTATCCCAGATGAGGACATAGTCTGAACTGTGAATGTTTTTCCTTCATTCCATTTCAGAATAAAGTACCGATGATTTGAAACGAGCCTTTGAGGGCATGACCCTCCACAACAATGGCTCGTTCCGTGAGGCTGTTGCATTAGAAGGCAATTTAAGGAGTTGCTCAGCTATTAGTTACTGGCTCCTAGACAAGAGCTCTTAAAATGTGTGAATATTCCTAGTCATTGAAGCTGACTTTGCCTTGAAGACACGGGGTTAATCAGGCAGTTAGGTGGAGAATAATAGTAAGCAGAGAGGCAATAAACAAGATAATCTTAAGTATCTTTCAGTTGCACTTCTCCAAATTACCGTTTTACCCATTTCATCCAGCAACTCTATGGCAAGATGTATTCTTGAGGCAAATGGGTTTTTTTCTGCCTATTTATGGTGTTTACCCACATTCCTACTCAAAGATATGTGGCACTGGAGTGTTTTCCTGTCAGTTCTCTGAGGAACAGGTCTTAGAATGAAGCTTTGTGCCAAACTATCAGAGTGTGGAACGTGCCACTGGCATCAGGTATGCCCTGAATAATGCTCCAAAACTGTCTCCCAACTAGCTTAAGATCCCTTAGGATCTTCAGGGCTACTTTGGGCTAGGGCTCTGAGCAGTTTGTGAACTGGGAGGTGGAAGCAACATTTAGCCTGTTAGCAGATGCCAGCAGATGGAGAAAAAGGATATGCAGAAAGGAGCATGGTCCACAGCATAGCCGTGTCTGCACAGTGCCATCCAAATCTCATTAGCCCTGCTGAGATACACAGCTTATTAGTTCATGCACATTGGCTTCCTATCACAGCCAGACTGCTTCCTGAGGCTACACTAGCGTGCTGGCACATGTGCTATACCATATTGTCATACTAGCTCAGTTGACAGAAGTTCGGACAACTATATATTCCCTCTCTCAAATGTTCTACTATTGGGCACCAAATGAGCTGTGCCTTTGGAAGAGTGCTTGCACAAATGCTTGCATGATACTGGTAAGCATTTGTGAGCACATGTCTCTTTGAAAATCTAGTCCTAGATGTCTGTATGTTTCTAGAGTTGATGGCTTGCTGATAAAAGCCTGATAACTGCAGGAATATTCATCTCTTCAGCACGAGATGGACAGATTCCCATAGACACACTGGTATAGCTTCCTTTACAAGATGTGAATCACTCTATCCCAGCTTACATTAATGCTCTCAGTATAGAGATGTGAGTGCGTACATTTAGATGGTGTGACCTTCCATTGACACGTCTTTTAATGAAAGAACTACGGTGCCATTAGTCTCAAGCCTGGGCATTTTTTAGCACAACTTCTGGAACTTCACTTTCTTTTTCTGTGTTTTTCTTTTTAGCCTTGTTTGTGTGTAGACTTGATTATGCTCATACTCCTTCATTTCTTAAACACCACTGCCTATAGAAATATCCTAGCAGCTCTGACTTTCCATTTAGGACCTATATGAAATACCTGCCTCTTTAGCTATAGGTCTATTGTAAGAAACAGAATAGGAATGTGCTCTTCTTCAAAGACCAAGAACCAAGTAAATAAAATAAAAAGAGTCAAAAAGTCACACACTGGGCCACTAGATACGTGTCTGTATTTCCCACCGACTGTCCTTTCAGTTCTCCTCTACCCCCTTCAGGTCTTCCCACCTGCAGCCATAATAGCCACATTCCCACCATCTGTTTCCCCTATTCTCCTCAACACAGCTCCATGCAGCTCAGAGATGCCATTTTGCTATCCTCAAACTGAGTGTTAAAATTTCAGTTTTATTACTTGCTGCTACCAAAATTTGAGTTTTGAACTATGAATACAGTCAGTTATATGTTACAATTACATGTGGATCATAACATAAGCATTTTAACACTTTTGCTTTATTTTGTTTGTTTTGTTTTCCTTTTTTATATTCATTACTTGGTCTCTTTTATCTTTTCCCCTTGCATTAAAAAACAAAAAAAGAGATAGTCTTAGAATTTTTAGAAAACTTAAAAAAAACCCACTTAGTACTGCTAATTTCACATCTGCAAAAACAGATAGCAACAACATCTACCACTCACCTTTGGTCAATAAACACTGTTACTGAAAACAAGCATAAATTGTAGAGGCTGAACAAACCAAGATGCGCTTTTGACAGGTTCTTTTGGCAGTGTAGGAGGATATTCTACATTTCTAAAAATACATTCCATTTTCACAGACATTTTGAGATATCTCTGTAAGTTCTCTTAGAGAAGATGGCCCAGAGCCCGTATGGTACAAGTCAATCTGACAGATGTCATATAATAATCTTCCTTGATTAAACTGGTACAAGACATTCTCTTCTCACCAGCCAAACAAGAAACAAGAAAAAAAAATCCACTCTGAAATAAAACACTGCCAACCGGGCAAAAATGATGGAGCTAGAGACCTTGTTATAAAAAGTGCTATGGTAGTCCTTCGGGAAAACCTTGGATATCTATGCTGTGGAACAGAAGAGGTAAAATGACAAACAAGATTTACTAGTTCCAGAGTTTATATCTATATTATTCATTTCAGGATAAAAATAGAGATATAGAACAATGTACATTGAAATGATTCTTTAAAGAGAAAGCAATGGGGAGAGAGGAACATATTATCTACCAACACTGACAATAATGTAATTACTTTGCACAGAAATACTGGTAACTCATTTACAGAGGCAATTTGCATAATATTTTGTAGAAAATTAAATGTTCTTCAATAGTATTCTATATCAGATGTCATGGGATTCCTTTTGTATAGGGTTATGCTGTTGCTTTTTGAATACACACATACATACTAAGGGACATTGGAATATTTCCCCCTAAAGAGTCTGCTGGAGTATCCTTAAGTGTGTAGCATTTTCTAGAACTTGTTGCAATATTTTAAACACTGAGATGTATACTATTTTTGTAACATGTATTTTGTGTGTGTAGAGCTCCACTATATTTTGTTATGACTTGGAGCTGATCTTGCAAACCTCCCTTTTTTATTTTACTTATGTTAGTGGTCAGACGTGATTATAGCTCATTACACACATGAATAAATTTTTACTGAATTGGACCTTTGTTCTAGATCCAATAAGACTGAAATCAATGAATAACTATACCACTGTGCTTTAGTGGATCTAGCCCTTGGTTACTTTTTAGGATTTTCTTTCCCTCCTCTTCAGTTGAAAATACTAATAAATGATTCCTTTTCACAGAATCACACAGCCGTTTAGGTTGGAAAGAACCTTTAAAAATCATCAAGTCCAACTCTCCTGCTCAAACAGAATCACCCTGAGCAGGCCATCCAGAACCCTGTCCAGAAGAGTTTCGTTGCCCATGAGACCCTGCTCTGCAGAATTGCTGTCCAGCAGGTGAGCCCGCAACCTGTACTAGTGCATGGGGCTATTCCTCTCCAGGTGCAAGGCTCTGCACTTCTCTCTGTTGAATTTCATGAGATTCCTCTCTAACCGTCTCTCTAGTCTGCCCAGTTCCCTCTGAATGGCAGCACAGCCCTCCAGAGAATCAGTTGCTCCTCATCATTTTGCAGCATCAGCAAACTTGCTGAGAGTGCACTCTGCCTCCTCATCCACACCCCTGATGAGCAAGTGGAACAGGGTTGGACTCGAACCCATTGGACTAGCATGAAGTACCCAACTATTTACTGTCCTCCAACTAGGACTGTACAACTGACCACTCTGAGCTCTGCCATTCAGCTAGTTTTCAGTTCACCTTGCTGTCTGCTTCTCTGGTTCCCTACTTCCTTAGCTTGAGGCCTGTGACAAGATTGAGATAGTGTTGAAAATCTTGCTCAGTCAAGAGGTAACATCCCTTTCTCTTTCCTCATTTATTCAGCCAGTTCTTCCAGTGAGTAAGCCTATCAGGTTGCTTAAGCATCATTTCCCCTTTGTGCAGTCAAGCCAACTGCTCTGAAGTCATGCTGACTGCGCCTCATCATCGTCTTGGCCTTGCTTTTTATATTCAAGTTTTGTTAGAAGCATCTTGTTCATCCATGAACGTCTCCTGCTCCCCTTTTTTTAGCTTCCTGCTCATTATAATGGACCGTTCTGAACTTGGATATAATCTCTAGGGTCCTATCGTATGAGATGCTTCTGAGTAGTTCCATGAAGAGGCCAAAGTCTGCTTTTCTAAAGTGCAGGGTTGTAATTTACTTTTTTTTTGCCCTGCTCTCTCCTTGCAGGATCCTGAATTCCACTGAATTCCTGAATTCTACTTGGGCACTTCAGCCCAAGTAGTCTCCGACCTTCAAATCTCCGATCAGCTTTTCCATGCTTGTAAGCACAAGGTCCACCAGAAAGCACTTCTCATTGACTTCTTTGTCACCTGTATCAGAAGTTTGTCATAGATCCTCTCCAGGAACTTTTTGATGGCTCGTGCCCTCCTGTGTTGTCCCTCCCACAGATACCAGCTGGCATGAGGACCAAAGCCTGTGAACAGAAGGCTGGCTCCTGTTGTCTGTAGAATACCTCACCTATTTCTTCCTGATCAGATGGTCTGTAGTTTACACCCAGAACAACCCATCTTACTCTGCCCCTTAATCCTTGCCCAGCTAGCTCATCATCCACCTTTAGGCAGCGCTCCATGCATATGCACTACTCTCTTATGTAAGGGGCAACTCTCCTTCTTTGCCTTGCTGGCCTGCCCTTCGTAAAGATTGTGTAGCCATCCATGGCAGCATTCCAATCATCACAGAATCACAGAATGGTTGGGATTGGAAGGGACCTCTACAGATCATCTAGTCCAACCCCCTGCTCCAGCAGGGGACACCCAGAGCACGGGGCACAGGGTGGCATCCAGGTGGTTTCTGAATGTCTCCAGAGAAGGAAGACTCCACAGCCTCCCTGGGCAGCCTGTGCCAGAGCGCTGTCACCCTCACAGTAAAGAAGTTCTTCCTCACGTGGAGATGGAACTGCCTGTGTTTCAACTTGTACCCATTGCCCCTTGTCCTATTACTGACCACTGCTGAGAAGAGCATGCCCCACCATGTCTCCATGATTACTATGACATTGCATACAAATCTGTAAGTCTTAATATTTATTTCACATTCTGTGTATGCTTGCATATAGGCAATTCAGAGTGGTACTCAAGTACACTGGTTTCCCAGAAAGAGTGCAAGAGGTTTCCCCATACTATTGTCTTGTTTCTCGCCTGCATGCGGATGCTTGACATGTCCCCACTTAAATCCTGTTCTGCTAGTTGTGTACTTCCTGTAACTGTCTTGTTTTATAAGCATAAAGCCTCATGATGCAGTTTATTTGCTCAGAGGCAACCTCAGAATTTCAAGATAGTAACCCCCCTACCCTGTTTCACACTACAGAGCTATATCGTATTCAGTGCTGTTGCTTTCCATTTTCATTTTCATGCTCTTTCTTTGAATGCAAAGGTATGTAAATACACAGGAAGATTACCTTTCATTTTATTGGTCTCAGGATGCTTTCCTGAGTCTCCTCTTAAACAATGATCTCCTGTTCATGTTAGTGTACCAAACTCCTGGGAAATAATCACAAGTCTATATTTATAATAAAATAAGCATATTAAAACTTTACAAACTGGGTGTGTGTTTACTTTCCTTGGATCACATATTGTGGTCTGAGTATTGTTCATATATGTAAACAATATGGCAAATAAAAATTTCCTAAGTGGTTTCACTGTTGTCTGAAACAGCTGTTTGATGTGGCAGTTACTTTGTCTGTATTTAAAAACAAATATTAACCCCCTGAATCAGAATATTATTATTTTTTTAATTGAAAATTTTTAGATTTGAAAGTAAGTCTCTGGTCATGAAAGGAATGATATACTCACATTAATTTAGCAAAAAAAAACTTGGTCCGAAATTAAAATATTCTGAGGGGTACACACATATGCTTAATATTAAGCATGTATTTTATTACCTTGATAACATTTCTAATGCATCAACCTCTCCTGCCTATATGATTATAAACAGATGAATATATATTTAATTCTCTGTTTTTTACACTCAATGTTTAAAACCTTGAGGTATGCTTTTGCTTTTGTCAGGCTTTGGAATTTCTTTTTGTCTTTTTTCTTTTTTCTTTCAAATGCAAGGATGGGGTATGCTTTCGTTTATGGAAAGAGAGAGAGGGTCGCGTGTTATTTGGCAATTCCAGAACACTGGATTTAAAATAAACACCAGCTACTATGAGACTCATAAAAATATGGATTTGCAGAAGTGGGGAAGGGTGCCACTGCTGACATGCAGACAAGGAGAGAAACAGTTGTACAGATACTCAAATATGTATGTGTGATTAGGGTATGCACGACACACTGAGTGCACTGATAAGGGACAACTTCCCTAATAAATCTGAATTTCTCCCTGTACACTTTAAATCAGTACTTTCACTGACTGCACTGTTTGAGTATATAGAGTAGTGGAGAATGCAGATAATATGTATGTAAGAATCAACAGAAAACAGAAAAATTAGATTGAGGAACTCTTATCCTGTATTATTCTTGTCAAAAATTAACCTTGACATTCTCCATATTAGTTCTGTGGTAAGAATGAGTATTTGTCCATTTTTCACATACCAGTTTGGAGAGGGACCTTAGGACCTGCAGTAGTAGTTTTCATCAAAATAGGAATTTCAGAGTTGAAGTCACTGAAAATTCAACATCTTGCCACAAAGAGATGATTGAATAGATGTTAACAGATACATATTTGATGATAGAGTAGTACCGTGTAGGTACTATGACTCCTATGTCTTATTCCAAGCAATCTGGAATACCTCAAGTATTTTAGAACAAGTAGCATAATCATTAAAATATTAGAAGGATTAACTAGCACAACTGAACAAGGTCTTGCTTGTGATATGGAGGGTGTGGTGGTTATATTTGAACAGGCACTCCTTAAAAAGTCCCAATTGTAATTGTAGTGAACAAACAGGCTTGACTCACCATGTTTGTCCAATTTTAAAATGCTATGTCAATAGTAGCATGCATGTTGTACCCTATTTTGTCAGGAGAAGAATTATTAAATAGGCATCATCAGTACTGCTTTCCTTAGTTATTGTTGCCTTCAAAATATTTCCATTAACTTAGAAAGATCAGATCAAATACAGTAAGAGAATTATATATACAAATCTCCTGTATTTTCAAAAAGCTGTTAGAAGTGGTCCAAGTAGTGACCAATGGCTGAACTTAATCTTGCCTATGTAAAGGTTCTGCCTTTTCAGCCACAGACTTAAAATACATGAGGAAAAGGCCATTACTTGTATTCCCACCACTCTGCGTAGGCTCTGGGAGCAGCAAGGACATGATCAAGTAGCTTCCAGGAACAGCCTCTGGTTTCCCACATGGAAGAGCAACCTGCACCAGTCTGCTTTGTGACTAATTCTAGGGGGTGATATTACTGTGCTTCCTCCACGCCAGAGCTATAAGCAGGAGGAGTCTGTCTGTCTGTCTGTAAGAGGATCTCAAAAGGAGTACACACGTGGCTTGTACGCAGAACATTCTCTGTCCTGTTTTCTGTCATGGTTGCTGAACTACTGTTGCTCCCAAATCTTTTTGACAACATATGTTTTCAATTTTAATGAAATTAAAATTCGGTTTACAGTATGGCCTAGCTTTCTTCCTGAGGAAGGGCTGTGTTGCCGTACATGTTTGAACAAAACCTAGAATGTTGGGGTCTAATCGATTTGCCTGCTATTTTGTATCATACCATGTATCTATGGTTTATGTAAATAAAATGAATAATAATAAACATATACAAGTAAAATCATATTGGCATACATGTGCTAGTACGTATTATTCATAATATTAATATTAGTACAAAAAAAATCCATCAATATTCAGCTTTTAATGCACTGTTTTAAAGTTACTATAATAAATAGATGGCATTGTATACATATTAGAGAAGAAATTCATGTTAATGAACAGAGAACTGTAGACAGAGAACTGATGGAGCTGTACAGTGACGAGAATATATAATCTGAAAGCTATGATTATGAGAAAAAAATTGTTGGATGTGTTATTTTACCTAGAACTCCACTGTTTTTTTTTTTTTTTTAAAGCATTTTAGTGCCTTGGAGGGAAGTATAATGTCAGACAATAAAATAATTTTTGTTCATATATATGATTCCTCAAATCCAAGTATATATTTAAGAATAATTATCTTCTGTGTAGCAGAGATGATTCCACTGCTTAAACCCTCCACTCATGTAAGCAGGAAAAACTCTGATCAGAACCTTCTGAAAACTGCCAAGAATAGGCTCAAGCACACATCGTTTCACTGCTTTGCTCTGCATGTATCACTGTATGTTATTTCCAGGCCCATTGTCTACATTCCTTTGTAGTTTTGGCTGCAGAAGTTGTTTTCACTTCCCCTTGTAAAAGAGCTACCGCTTGGTACTGTTGACACCACGGAGAGTGCTGCTGGTGTGGGAGGACGGCTGTGCCGGATGCTGCTGAGTGGCACTCGTGAGTGAAGGACCCTGTACAGACGCCTACACAGACTCGCCTTTTCCAGAATAAAAGCCCTCAGTGTATACAAACTGTTTTCAGCAGCTAATTATATGGCCAGACTGAGGAAAATAAGCAGTATACTCAGATGGATTTCTCAAGAAGAATTGTTTCCCTTCTAAACTGTAGCGACTTATAACCACTAATTTTAAAATTTAATATATTGATAAGCTGCTTCTGTTTGCCATCCCCTTTCATTCAAGAATGATGTCCTCCTCTGTGCTCTAATTTTGAGGAATAAGACAAGACAAAGGACAACATTTTGACGGAGCCTTAAAGATTTCAGACTGAAAGAAGATTTCAGAAAGTAAAAAGCAAATAAATCCTTGGATCCCAGTGCAAGTTATTTCTTACAGCTCTGCACTGCTTGAACATACTATACTATACTATAAACAACCAGAAATGACTTATAATATCTCCAGGTAAAAGCAGAAGTACTGCTACCCACAGAGGAAGGAATGCACAGAGGAATGGCAACTACACACCCAAGGCAACTGGGCAGAATGAAGTGTGAAACTAAAACATGGCAGTGCTGCCCTTGCACAGGCAGGTACTTTTCACCAGAGCATCTGTGGCTAGAGTGCAATCAGATGTCCCCTGAGAACTAAACTAATTATTTGGGGTCTTTGGTCATAAAAGTACAAAACTTTCAGACACAGACATCCAAAAGAGCAAGAACTCCTTTAAAAATAAAGGTGGGATCAAGCAGTTAAAAATTAAGCAAAAATGGGTATCAATGGTAAGTCATCTGTGTCATATATCCCACAACAGATATTTCACAATGGTGAAAAGGAGGGAAATCTGCTGCTTTGTGAGGTTTGCAAGTTTTAAACATGCTTTAAGAAAAAGAAGTCATTTTTTTTTTAATAAAAAGAGCTTTTCCTGCTCTACATAAAGTATAACTAAAAGGCCAAACTCTCTATTTGCCTTGTTGCACCAGAAGTTTTTTAACATAGATATCCAAGAAAGTGCGGCAAGGTGGTAGCTTTATGGACTAATGCAGTTACTCTTTAAGAACAGAAGGACAGAGAGAGAGGAGAGAGGGAAAGAAAGAGAGAAAGAGAGAAAGAGAGAGGGAAAGAGGGAAAGAGGGAAAGAGAGAGGGAAAGAGAGAGGGAAAGAGAGAGAGAAAGAAAGAAAGAAAGAGAGAGAGAGAGAGAAAGAGAGGAAG
>NW_020455599.1:80645-95270 GCF_003342845.1 Nothoprocta perdicaria | reverse complement strand
GAAGGAAGGAAGGAAGGAAGGAAGGAAGGAAGGAAGGAAGGAAGGAAGGAAGGAAGGAAGGAAGGAAGGAAGGAAAGGGAAAGGGAAAGGTTCTTTCGTTTCCTGTCTTAAAGGGGTCAAGTTTATGCAGTCTTAGACTAAGGCTAATAGAGGTAAGAGAGGAGGACTCAAAAGCTCAGGAGGACTCTGTTTTTGGGTAGAGAGCTTAAAGTTCTTATATGTGGAAATATGTGGACTGATGTGAAAAAAAAAGGGATAATAAAACAATAAATGCTAAACATACATAATTCTGCTTTGCCTGAAGGCTTCCCTAAAAAGGATTTCTTCCAGGGTTCTGCAAGTAGTATTTGGTTCACTATGATGATTTTTTTTAAAGTAAAATGTATAGAGCTTTATGCAGATTAGAGTGTGAAAGTTTCTGAAACAAAAATATTGCTCATCTTTAAATAGTTCAGTCTTAGAATAATCAGTCTAAACCAGAACATAGAATTTCTTTTTCATAATTTCCTTAGGTTTTCATAAACCGTTCCTGAGAATGTCTCTCACATGTCATTTCTCCCCATTTCTCTATTATTTGTGAAAGAACTACCTCTGAGTTCTTCACTGACTTGGATAGCAGTGATACGTTATTTTCCTCACAAGTTTCTGAAATGAGCTTTGGTCTGAATTCAGTGTCACACTTCATATTTTCTCTTATGAGGCCTAAATCTAATTGGAGTGTATGCAGTTCAGTGTATGGAAATGATTAGAATTTGATTTCTTGAAACAAAACCAGAGATATAAATAATCTGGGCAGAGGAAAGCAAATTAGTTCAAGTTTCTCACCACCAACAACTCAGCTCTAGGTGAGACCATAAGAAGAAGTAAGACAATAGACCTAAATGTAGATATCGCTGAATTGTCCTTAAACAAGGATATTTCTGTACTAATACCGTGCTTTTTGGATGTACCAGCTTGAGCCTGATTTATTCACATGGCTCTATGGCTAAGCTAACAAGCATGCCCAAGATAATGAGTACAAAAAGGACATTGAGGTACTGGAGCAAGTCCAATGGAGACCTACCAGGATAATTAGGGACTGGGGCACATGGCATATGAGGAGAGGCTGAGAGAACTGATCCTAAGCTGTTAAGGCTCAAAGGAGACTTTTTTCTGTTTACAACTAGAACTTGATTCTTCTTAGAGGCACTCAGTGGAAGAATGAGGAACAATGGATACAAGCTGGAACAAGGGAAATTCTGGCCAAGGGAAATGATTACCATGATGGAGTCAAACAATGGAATACATTGCCACGGAGAGAGTGTGGACTCTCCATCCTTGCAGATATTCAAAGTTCAACTGAACAAAGCCTGAGCAATCTCCTTTAAACGTCCCTTCTTTGCAAATGAGGTTGAATTAATCAACCTCTGGAGGTCACGTCCGACATACATGATCCTGAGAGTCCCCAGCCTCATGGTGCAGCAGTATGAACATGGCTATCCTTTTTCAGGTCCTGAACTGCCTTGAGTACCTGCTTCAGTTTCTTGGCCTAATTTGTTTTTCACTGAAAAGTACTTTTCATTGGAGTGATTACCTTCCAAAGACAACAGCCAGCAGGAGTGTGCATTTGGGAGTTCTTTCTAACTTTCTAAATGATCAGTATTTTCTAGGCTACTGAAGTGGAGAAATAGTGTGATCAGAGCAGTATGCAAATAGGCCTGTAGTGCCTGTGCATCTTGCAAATGCAAGACAGGTTGCACAAAATGAGGAAAGACATACAGAACAGGTATTTCTGCTCTTAAAAGTGGAGAATTGACTGAAAGTGAGCACTCCAAGTGTAGACTTTGAGATCATAGAATGATACTTTCTGGCTGATGTAGACCTCATCTAGTAAGTATCTAAAAAGAGAGCTCACCTATCTATGTGACTATGAAGTGCCCGGCATAATGAGGCCTTCATTTTGGTTGCTAGTAATGTGATTCCTTTCACTTAAATGTGTGAGAAAAGACAGCTATATCTGAAATAGTTATTCAAACTCTTTACTTTAGACTCACTGAAGGGAAACAAGCTCTTATAAGGCATGACTGTTTGGGATATCTGTTTTAGAACAAGATGAAGCATACACTGGAATTGTTATTTTCCCTCCATTGATTGTAACAGAGTTTAATGAAGTTTCAGATAGATTAGATAGTGATTTTTAAGCCTAGAACCGAAAGCAGTAGTGTACATAATCACTGTAATCCCTGTCTACTGCAACTTATGTTGTGGAACTAACCCTCAGATGACCAAAGCATAAATGCTACTGCAAAGGCCTTTTGGAACAAAACCAGTAGTCTGTGCTCCAAGGAAACAAGCAGAGGAAAAGACCTCTTTTACACCCTTTCTATGTTCTTAATATTTGTATGGATCAATGACGACCTATTCTTAACATGGTTAGCCTGTTGGACATTTGACTCTATGTTGCTGTATGCTGTTAATGAGCTATAAATCTGCTGCAAGGAAAGAACTATCTTGGTTTAGTATGACTACTGTGGTATGGTATGATCTATGCATGACTACTATGTTCATACATATAAAAAAAAGTGAAAAGATATAAATATTTTTGGATTTTTAAAAAAGATTTAGAAGATTACATTACATGACACCTTTGCACAGTACTTTAGCTTGTCTAACGTTTTAGAGAGGCTGCTCCTGGAAAAGTCTCGCTTTTCTTTAAGTCTCGCTAAATCTCGTTAGAACAAACCAAGCCTTGGAACTAGCAAGACTGTCCTTTAAAGATTATCTTCTCTCCCTTATGCTGTTATGGAGGAGATGCACATTTTGTATTTTCAAACACAAAAATATCTGAAAAAACATTGGCAGAAGACTTATTATTTCTGTATAAAAATGTCTGTATGAAATCTTACTTCAAAACACCTTTTCACCTCTACCTTGCCTACTTTATATGCTTCAAGTTCAGGCACTATTTTTTAAAAAGTGTGACTCAAAAGCAGCATTAACATTAAAATATTCAGTTATAGGAATAGACATTTGTTTTTTCCATCCACCTCTATCATTCTCTGAAGGCAATACTTTTCTGAGAATGAAATACTGCTATAGTGTGATCAAGGGTATTCAAGAGGATTACAGGAATATATGTCATTGGAAGGAAAAATGAATGATGAAAAGACCCCTCTTTCCATATTCTCCCACATTAAAAAAAAAAAAAGAAAAAGACTGTTTTCAGTAATGGGAAAGACACAGTAATGCTTTTCTTGTTGTTGTTCCTTTATTGTGTTAAATTTCTATTCATCTTTCTCAAATCTAGCTCTTTTTTTGCCATTCTTCTGTATGCCTGCTACCATGCTTTGCAATTTGCCTACAGAGAAATGCTCTTCAATTCAATCAATAAGGTTTAAATGCTGTTATGAATTCAGGATGATCTCCATTTTGAGACCCATTTGCATTACTCCAATCACAAAAAGGAAAATGAGAGGTTTGATTTTATCAATAGTTCAAACTTCTCCTTCTACTAGGAACTCCTCAAGTAGTGTGGAGCCTCCCAGACAGTGTGTTTGCAACCCACCTTTTCATACACATCTGATTCAGTAGGAGTATAACATAATCCCTTCAGTCTAACAAATATCGGTTGGTGTCTAAATTAGATACAATTTCAAATAATTCAGAAACTACTTCCCAGTCTCCTACAGGCAGAGCAAGAAAACAACAAAATATTCCTTTAAAACAAAATCTTAGAGAGTACTGTTTTCCCTTGCCCCTTAAGTCTTTGACAACTAACGGTACCATTTAAATCTATAAAAAGAATGAAATTAGGTCTATATAAAGAATAAAATGAGAATTTCAGAGCTATTAGATATTCAGATGAGGGGGAGCTCATCTGGATTGGAGCAGTTATCCAGTCTGTCCAGGTCCCTCTGAATGGTGGCACAACCATCATAGAATGCCCAAGGTTGGAAGGGACCTCAGAGGTCATCGAGTCCAACCCCCCTGCTCATGCAGGGTCACCTAGAGCACGTGGCACAGGAGTGCATCCAAGCGGGTTTTAAAGATCTCCAAAGAAGGAGACTCCACAACCTCTCTGGGCAGCCTGTTCCAGGGCTCTGTCACCCTCACAGTGAAGAAATGCTTCCTTAAGTTCTTGTGGAACTTCCGATGCTTCAGTTTGAAGCCATTTCCTCTAGTCCTATCCCTGCCCACCACTGAGAAGAGGCCGGCCCCCTCCTCCTCACTGCCTCTCTTGAGGTATTTATAGACACTGATCAGATCCCCCCTCAGCCTTCTCTTCTCCAGGCTGAACAGACCCAGCTCTCTCAGCCTTTGCTCATAGGGCAGATGTTCCAGGCCCCTGATCATCCTCGTAGCCCTGCGCTGGACTCTCTCCAGCAGCTCCACATCCCTCTTGTACTGGGGAGCCCAGAACTGGACACAGTGTCCAGATTACCAGGTTTACCAGGGCTGTGTAGAGGAGGACGATCCCCTCCCTCGACCTGCTGGAGACGCTTTTCTTAATGCACCCCAGGATCCCGTTGGCCTTCTTGGCCACCAGGGCACACTGCTGTCTCATGGTCAACTTGTCATCCACCATGACACCCAGGTCCCTCTCTGTAGGGCTGCTTTCCAGCAGGTCAACCCCTAATCTGTACTGGTGTCCAGGGTTATTCCTCCCCAAGTGCAGGACCTTGCACTTGCCCTTGTTGAACCTCATGAGGTTTCTCGCCGCCCAGTCCTCCAGTCTGTCCAGGTCCCTCTGGATGGCAGCGCAGCCCTCAGGGCTATCAGCTACTCCACCCAGTTTGGTATCATCGGCAAACTTGCTGAGGGAGCACTCCATCCCTTCATCCAGGTTGTTAATGAATAAGTTGATCTGGGGTATCAGCTGCTCCTCCCAGTTTAGTATCATCAGCAAACTTGCTGAAGGGGCACTCCGTCCCTTCATCCAGGTCATTGATGAATAATAGATTGAACAGGACTGAACCAAGGACTCACCCCTGGGGGTCACCGCAAACTACAGGCCTCCAACTGGACTCTGCACTGCTGATCACAACCCGCTGAGCTCCGCCATGCAGCCAGTTCTCAATCCACCTCACCGTCCATTCATCTATCCATCCTAGTGGATAGACCTCCACCGTCCACTATCTAGAGTTTATCTGGGAGGATGCTGTGAGGGACAATGTCAAAAGCCTTGCTGAAGTCAAGGTAAATGAAATCTACTTCTATCTCCTCTTCTACCCAGCCAGTCATTCCATCATAGCAGGCTATCAGGTTAGTTAACCATGATTTCCCTTTGGTGAATCCATGCTGACTACTCCTGAGCACCTTCTTGTCCTCCACAGCCAGGATGAGCTGTTCCATCACTTTTCCAGGAATGGAAGTGAAGCTGGCTGGCCTGTAGTTGCCTGGGTGTTCCTTCTTGCCATTTTTGAAGACTGGAGTAACAGACTCCAGGCCTCCGGCACCTGCCCTGTTCTCCAGGACCTTTCAAAGATGGTGGAGAGTGGCTTAACAATAACATCCACCAGCTCGCGCAGCACTCTTGGCTGCATCCCATCGGGGCCCATGGATGCCATTAGATGGCAAATATTTTCAAAAACAACTCAGCAGAAATCAAGTAGTATCTTTATTGCATTTTAAAATTGCCTATGTGTTTATTCATCATATTTCTATCCATGTTCTTAACCTAATAGTTCTTCTCAGTTACTACTATCCTCATTTCATCTTTGGACCAGCGGTTACATGACTGTGAAACATTTTCTCCAAGTTGGTAGTCTGAAATACAGAATTAGAAATAGATCTTGCATGTTATTCTATTACTAACAAAACATGTTGTCAGTTGGACAGCTCTGAACTACAAATCTGAAGCATAAATAAAATTCAAACACCCCCATCTCCTCTTTATTTCAAAAGTCTCTCTCACACACATCATCTTGACCTTACTAACAATATGAAATAGCTGATGTGGATCTGGGCTTATAGAGTAGGGGTTCTATAGTGTGACATTAATGAGCTGGATGGGATCCCTTATATTTGGGAGGCAGAAGAAAGTTCTGTGGGGACGTGTGAAGTCTACTCATGTCAGTGGAAATGTGTTGTGTGGGCACTGAGGTGCCTTTAAGAGGAGTTCCGTAATCTGACATTTTCTTGCTTTCAAGAGTTTTCACTGCATGGATGTCATACTTACCCAGAATTAGCTGATTCTAAAAAAAGTTTTTTATCTATGGCAATATTAGCAGTGGATTTAGAGCAGAAATATTCCTTTAGTCATCATTTGGGCACAATATAATCACCTGGCAATGTAGCTCAAGAGGAAGTAGAGATGCTCAAATTCCATCATAATCATCTGAAAGTATGCAACATTTACCTACTAAGGCATTTTTTGATGTCTATTTTCTTAGAGTCTTGAACGTTAACTAAATCTCAACACTTCAGAGTGTGAGCCCAGGAAGGTGTGTGTATGTCAGCAGCATGACTGTGTGTGTCTATTGATAAGTCAGTTTATGCTTTCTGGATAAAATTTCACTTGGAATTTTTTAATTTGTCTTGTTTTAATTGCTAAACTTTGATGCAGACTTTTTTTTAGGTAGTATATGAATTCAAAATAAACATACAACAGGCACAAAGCCACATAATTCCAGGAAGAGTGACAGCACTGTAGTAGGTACATTCCTTCATCTCTCAACTTGCATTCTTCCTTTCATTCCAGAAAGGAATATCACAGCCCAATATGTATTTGAAATTAGAACACAACCAGGAAGGAATCAAATTAATTTACCTTTGATAGGCTTTTATTTAGCTGCTAAAACATGAAAATTGAAGAACTTCTGTGATTTTGTGCATTTTAGTTCACTGTCTGCAGATAAGTTTTTCATACTTTGATAAAACCTTACACTTACCTCTGCTTCTTTTTCCGTAAGTGCAGACCTGAGCGATGCTCACCTTATAATACTAGCTTGTTATTTTATTACACTGCCAGCAAATGCTTTGGTTGAGGAAGCATAATGATTTCCTTTTCTATTCTATTTTTCTCAAACTCTGAAAAATTCAACTCTTGGCTGGAGTACTACTTGCTTGGTTTCTACCCAAAAAGGTTTTAAATATGTCTGATCAGAAATGCCTTTCAGAGTGTGAGCGTGGGAAAATAGACAGACATTTCTCATTATTATAAAAAAAGGCATTGGTGTTATTTTGAACATCTGCACAACTGTAATGGAGAGATGTTAAAAGCTGAAATTGAGTGAAAAATTGTTTCGATTTGCTTGAGCTTTGGCCTTTGAAAACAGTACTCTGTGCTTGGTCAAAGCAATATTTTTTCTACTGTATCTGTGACATAGCATGCTGTGATGTTTTTATGGCTAATATGCTAAAGAGCTAGGGGCTGGTGGAGCATTTCTGATCATTTTCAGATGGTGCTGAGAATAAAAAATCTGCAAAATGGAAAAATATTTCAACAGAAGTAGTCTGCCCTTCTCAAAAAAACTTCATTGAAATAAAACCAAATCAAGTTGCAATCACTTTGATTCTTGAATTCAAAAAGAAGTTATTTTTGTTGTTCTTGTTGTCAAGCATCTGAATAACTCTTAAGAGAAAAAACGGATAAACCTCAAAACATGAAAAGACTTCTAATCGTAATGTTTCAGGAATCCAAGAAAAAGTACTGTTACAATCCATTCTTTCTGCTAACTCAAGGTGTGTACAGTTAGATCTAGGTAATATTTAGGAACATGGGTTTGGTGTAAATAGAGCAAATCTGAGATTTATCTCATGCAAATTTCCTTCTGTCAGCTGAGATGCAGAAGACACCAGAGCAGGAAATTCTAAACCATCTCAGGAAAATTCTTCCAGGATCAAATAATAACAGATTATGCCTAAGGGTATGCAATTTAAGATTAGATATTGGTTGCATAGCTCATTTTTTCTGCTGAATTTATTGAGAGGTTTGCCTTGCAAAAAGAAAAAAAAAAAACAGACATGAAAATTTAGGTATAATAGATTAACTTGGTATATTTAAAATAATTTTACTCAGAAGAGGCTAGAGTTTATTAGTAGAATAAAGCATAAGATATGAAAACTTGGGTCAGAATGTATCAAATAGAATTGTTTTGATACCTGGAAGTTTAATATGTCGGCTGCAAGGTAATATACTAATAATATGATAACATAAGTTTGAATTTTGTGACAAGTGCTAACTTCAACTTACTATAGTTCGAAGTCACTAAGTTGAACAGACAAGTCAGGTTGGGTCATTGCAAATGGTATGAAAAAAATATGAGATACATACAGGGCATAAATATAGATAGAGTAACAAAGTATAAGCGTATTGAAGAGAAGCAATCCTATTTGGAGGGATTAGCTTGTTATGTTGATGTTGGTCTGCCCTCTCACATAAAATGCATTAAAAAGGTTTTGGGCATGAAAACGCCACCAGATTTATGTGAACCATTTTATGGCAGATAGATAGCTGTTGATACTAGCTGTATCAACCAATATTACTTTGAAGTAAACCTGAGAACTTGCAATTACTTCAATGATATTTGTAGACTATTTAACAAAAGCAAGAAATGTTGAGTTTCATTGATTCCTGTTGAAAATGGTGCACAAGTAAAAGCTTTTAAAAATTAAAAAAAAAAAAAAAATCTTTGCCTTTGTAAAACTGTGGACAGCAATTTCTTTGGCTTTGTTTTGTGCAATAGAATTCCATAAGTGAGATAGATCTAACTATATGATGATATAACTATATCATTTTCCAACCCATTTTGAATGTAATTCTAACATTTATTTCATTTCAAATGCACATAAATTTTCATTGATAAAGACATGTTGTTGATAATATTTTGAAGGGAAAAGAATTTAATGTGGAACTTTGGTAAATACTTCTTTTCTGTCATGTAACCATTTACAGTGTTTAAAAAGTCTGTAAGACTAGTTAATATCTACCCTTTTCTTACTCCCATATTTTTTTTTCCATAATAATGTATTGACTTAGTGCAACTTAACTATTTGCCTTCTTTGCAGATCCAGCCACATTATATAATGCCACTGCTTCTTTCTGTTTATTTTTAAATACAGATGATTGGCTAATAATGAGAGTTATTTTGCCTCTCTGAGTCATGGTATATCTTAGTTCAGTAAAAGAATGTTTGACAGATAGTGAGATGTCTGCATTTAAACCCAAATAAACTATTAATAATTTGTCTGGAAGAACTCTGCTTCCTGTTTTTGGATAAAGTTACATAGTGTTCAGCACTGTAAGAACTCCTTCCAACTCTCTCACCTGCAAACACAGAATGAAAACCAAAACTATTGGCCTGTTTCATAGGGCCTTTAATCTCATAGCTGCTCTTTGCATGAAGGGGTTGTTCATTTCTGTGAAATAGCACTTCTGGGAGAACACCTGGGAAGGGGGTCAGAAAATTTCAAGGTGATACAAAAGTTCAAAGTAACGTGAAGTGATGCAGCTTTTGAAATTTCAGAGTTTGTTTTCATCCTGCATGATAGTGTTGTTTTAATTACCCCATGTAGTATATCAACTGCTGGAGGTTTAGGCTTCCCAATCACGTACAAAGCATAGTCATTAATCTTTAGGATGGTTCTGTCATTGTTTAATGAGCTACACTTGGAGAATCACTAGAACCACAGGGTTTATGGATAAGAAATGAAATTAGGTCCCACAGCAAAACTAGGCATGAGCATTCACTGGAATTCCGAATTCTCCTAATCTATTTTAAAAATGCACAGCTGCTTTATGAATTTTTAATTTGTTTCTTTTTATTTCAGGCTTTAATTGTTCTGACATTAGCCAAAATACTATACAAATAGCAATGGATTACTGCAATGTACTCAGCTTATCTTTAATTAGTACATTCTGGAGATGGGAAGTTTTCCAAATACACCTGCCCACTGCAGATGTGATGAAACTCATATTTACTGCACTGACACAAAGGAAAGAAAACTAGATTTCCCCAAACCATATAAAAAAGCCCCCTGGAGTTCATGATAATTTACTAGATCTCAGTCTTTCATGTAAAATACATCCTTCTGCCTGAGCTGAAATTTTTTTTGGGGGGGGATCCGTTATGCTTCTATCTCTGTGTGATTCTCAGTGTGAATAAAGACTAAAATGTTCATTATTGCTGAGCAGCTACAAGTGTGAAGGTTAGTTGAGGAAAAGACTTAGTTTAGTGTTAATTACCTTAATGTAAGTGTGGATTGAAATAGGATTGTGATTAAAATCATTCAGAAGGTGCAAGTGTTCCAAAGTTCGGCTTACAGAAATGTGTCATGTAATTTGCTACTTACTGCTACCGTCTACTTGCCTTTATTAGGAAACGGAGCAAAGTCTATTCAACAAGGAGAACAAGATTCTTAGATGCTACCTTTGGGAACAACACAGGGACATAAAAATTCCTAACAATACAATAAAATCTAAATCACCTACAACAGATGTTTTCATACACACTTGCACACATATAGGGGTTGTATTGCCTTTTGTCTTAAGCTGCTGTGTACTGTGGATTAAAGACTATTTTCTCATATACTTAGTGTTTTGCCATACTTAGTCACTTATATAACAATTTGCAACTGTAAGATCTATCTCCCGCTGAATTTGGGGAGAGGGGGGAGAAATAAAAATATGAAGGACCCATCAAAATGGGATTTAAGGGAAATTACTCTTTTCCTGAGTTTCCTGGGTATTGAGTTGTTCCTTCACATGTCTTCTATGTGCAGTGGTGCTTGTAAGTACTGTGCTAGATCAGGAAAGGAAAAGGAGCTTTATCAGCTCCTCGTCTCTTAAAACTGCAGTGCCTAAAAGATGACCAGCAGAGAACTCTGATAGTAAGTACCACAACACTTTCTAGTCCACACTAAGTTTGATATTTTCCTTGAAAAGGTATATAAAAGGTCTTAGATCTCAGGCAGATTTTGCTGTCAGCTGGGAGAATGCATGTTCTTATTATATTATTGTCTAGAACACTCTTCCCACTGTTTTTTCCTTATCTGGATTCAGAGAAAGAACTGAATTTCTATTATGGATTTTGCTACCTCTTCTAGATGTTAATGACTGTACTATAGCTCCTGAATCAATATAGTAGATATTATCTGTGTAAAAAATAAAGACAGGAACAATGAATAAAGAAGGTAAGTTGGTAACAGAGTCAAGAGGGCATCATGGAGCATAACAGGATATTACTAAAATTTCCCAATTCATTGTTAACTGGAATTCATGTGTCGGTCAGGCACAATGAATAGAATCTCCTCTTATGAATCAACAGCCCCTGGAACTGAGAGCAGTTGCCGTAAACCAGATATTTCTCTTCCCTTCTCACTCATCCAGTTCCACACAAAGCTGGTTGAAAGTGAAATTGAAATAGGGATTAACAAATGAAGCTGGCAATTCCATCTGCCTGAGATAGACGGTGACATGATTAGTTGTGCTTTTGAGCTCTGGTGAGGACCAACCATAGCTCTAGAGCATTATTTAGAAGACAAGCTACAACTTGCATAATGCAGTCTGAGAAGATATTTCCAAGGTGTCAGTGGGGCTTACTTCCAAATCTTTCTGATTTGTGGCAAGAGGACACCTAAATCTCTATTATTTCTTTTTTTTTTCATTTTTCCTGTAGCTAGCTTGAGCTACCACATATCCATAAAACTGATCTGAACAGAGGTTCTGTACTGAATTTGCAAATTATGATTGATCAGTTGCTCTTTAAAGTTAAATGTGCCAAGGATTTATGCTACTATATATATACAATGCAATATACAATAATTATTTCACGAAATAGAGCACTGGATACACTGGCATGGATTCTCAATGCCCGTATTCCTTGTTTTTTTACTCTATTAATCATAGGACCCACAAAACAGTATTACTGTCTGCCCATTCTGTTTTTTTTTTTTCATTTTGAATAAAGAAGAGCTTCTCTCTTTTAAAACCTAATATTGTAAAACATGTTAAAACAGTTATTTATCAGAACTGACTTTTTTGATTTTTTTAAAGTAAGGCCTGTTTTGCTTTGTTTTGTTTTGAGATTTCTAAATGCAAAAGCAGCACATTAAAGATTTCACTGAACTGAACTCAGGAAAATAGCCAAGTGGAATTTTACCAAATTTCATGAAGCATTCACCTTTGAGCTAAGAAATATCAGCACAAAATTTTTCTTCCCCCAAAATTGTAAGCCCCTGTTTGTAAGAGTTTTAATGAAGATGTCGCATCAACCATAACATGTTTTAATTGACAATCTACTTAACGAAGCCTGAACCAGAGACCTTAGAAAGAACATTAAAGTGAGGAAGGGTCCCTGATGAATTTCAGTCTTGCAATCCCCAGCTGAATTCGTGAATTCCTTGAAAAAAAAAAAGAGTCCTCAAAAGCAGTTTGGTGATAGAAAGACAGTGATAAAAAATTATGATCTCTTGAAGCAGACAAAGGCACTCTCTATTAACAGCACATTAGTTCTGGTCACATGTGTTGTGGTAGAAACTTGGCTAATTACAAGTAAATTACTTCCTCCCATAAAATCTTAGGTTAGACTGGCAAGCTAAAAATGACCACACTGAATTTGGAAAGGGTAAGAAAGAAGATTATATTTGATAGACTATGATTTTAATAGTTGTGAATCATTTTATTACTTGTGTCTAGGAATGGTAAAAGTGCTTTAAGGGACAAGAAATTTTCATTTCCATTTGAGCACATGAGACAAGATAATCCAAAATATTGCTTCTTGGATGGGACATCCTGCTTACTTTTGTGGTTATGTCACTCTGGTGACCAATGGCAAAGATTTCTCATAGAAGAAAAAGAGTATTTTCAGTATTTTTGCTGTTTCTTTATTTAGGAGATATGGATTGAATAATACAAAGGAAAAGAGGAGTATTGAAATATACAGAGATAAAAGAAGAAAGTGGAAGAAAAACAAGGAAATGAGAGAAAAAAGTATAGATCTATGGGAAGTGGAAAAATCAAGAAAAGAATCCTCAGAGAGAAAAAAACGAGCATGAGATAGCAAATAGAAGGAAACTCATGAAAAAATGAGTGTAAGGAGAATATTCATGTTGTATAATACTTCTTCAGTATGGAATGATGCGTTTGCAGCAGCTGAATGATGAAGAAATTTGTATTTCCTTAACAGTACTATTTCCATAACAGATTTGCCTTCCACCTACATAAAACAAAAGACCTGCATTTTAGAATGCCCATCACAGCGTGTTATAAAACAACACCCTAATTTCATGTTGATTAACCCACTCCAACAACTGGCATCTCTTTTGTGGGTTTTTTTTCAGCAAACCTCTAGTGTAAGGTTTGGGATGTGATAATTAACTACTCAAACACAGTAGTTTTGCCAAGTTTCTCAAGCTAGGCATTTGGCCTACAGAAAGCAATGAAGTTGTTTGTTGACAGCACATAATATTATGTTGTTTTGAAAGTAATGGGTCTGGGGTTTTCTTAGTATAATTGTGTGTTATATGAGAACAGCATGGTTTCTCTCAAAGTAGAAGTTTTAAAATTAATTTTGAAAGATTTACATAAATTCTCTGAGGGCAAATCATTTTAATTTGAAGAAAGAAACCTACCCAGCTGTGCTGCAGATCTTAATTTTTCCAGGGGCAGTAAACAAAACAGACCCCTGACAAAACTGCAAAACTGACATCATAAAGAAATACCATTTCTGAGCACTCTGATAAGGGCCCTGTCTCTATTATTTAAGGCTGAAATCTTACAAGTCATTATAACTTCAGCTATGTTTGCTCAAAAGCTGGAGAGACTTGTCTGAAGAGTGGGAAAATCATTGAATCTGCACAACTTGATAAACAAATGCCTGTATAGGTAATTATGCAAATTTAATACACATCACAGTTCTAAACATATACAGTAACTAGTGCTGAGTGAAAATAAGGTCAGGAAGAGGTAACCTATATTAAGATCTAACATCCTTACAAACTACCTCTGAGAGTAGTTCATGATTAACTCTGCCCTTGATCCAGTATATAAAGTACACACTGAAGTACGTGAGTAGGTCTTTTGAAGTGCACACATCTGTAGTTGAAGTAAAGAACACATTTAAATAGTCTGTTGGCTCAATGTCATCTGTAATTGCTTGTGCTTCTTGTAAGCTGGCAGTGTGGACTGAAAGGTTCACCAAGGGGCAAAAAAAGCAGAATTAGGTTTCTTTCAGAAAATTCTTTGCTTTTCTCATCTTTTATTTTCCTTTGCATGTTTTTCCATAAGACTGATGTTAGGTGCCACTCATCTGAATGCTTCACCTGTCTTTCCAAAACAGGTAAGACAAAGAAGCTCCTTCACAGAAGTTCTTAGTCCTTTCCCTTCCCTTCCAGTCACGACAAAGTAGGATGGCCAGGACTTCGCTAGGGCCTATGATGCTAATGTAGACAGAAAACCCACATTTTAATCTGATAGGATGGAAATACACACTCATTTTGCTCTTGTTTCTTCAGTTAACACAAGGATTAGGAGCTGGAGATGCATGTGCGGCTACAGGGCCATGATCTCATTGCGATTACTGAGACATGGTGGGACAGCTCCCATGACTGGAATGTGGTCATGGAGGGCTACAGGCTTTTCAGGAGGGACAGGGCAGGAAGGCGAGGTGGCGGAGTTGCTCTTTATGTGAGGGAACAACTGGAATG